>NC_044556.1:66055341-66655341 GCF_007565055.1 Rhinopithecus roxellana
CATCTGTGTGCACATATCCAAGTGTGTGGTACTAGACTCAGATGAGATGGAGTTGATTAAAACATCAAATGAGTTACCCTATGACTGTTGTACAGTCGATGTTTACTTCCCAAGGCAAGAATATGGGCTTGCATTTCTCCTGTGTGTAAGTAAATATTTTGTTTAGTGCCTAGTGCAGTGCTAACAACAATGTAATAAATGCTTGCCAAATATAGTATAAATAAATAAATTGATTTAGCACCCAGAAGTTTCATGTTCTTTATTTTATTGCCATTTGTTCAGAGGCACAGAGGAAGAGACTCTAACAGACAATGTATTTCTTACTCCCTTATGGTTCCTTATCCACCCAAGATTGATCTCGATGGCTTTGTTCTCTTAAAGCACTTAACCCTTTGAAATCCTACCAAACCCTTCTGCTCATCACTTAGATAAAAAGAGGAATACAGCAGACAAATGAACAGAATCACACTCCATGTGGCACCACGTCCAGAGGAATCACAAGTCAAATCTGGTACCTAATGGCAGTCAATATAATGATTAAGAGCAAAAGTTTCCATAAGCAGGATTGGAATTGTTTCTGCAAGTTACCTACTGTGGAGGTTATAGTAAGTTACTACGTCTCAGCTTCCTAATCAGTAAATTAGAATGTTACTGAGATTATTGTGAAGTTCAGATGAACTAAATGATGTAAAATTTTGAGCACAGACCTAGCACATCATAAACCTGTGATACTTAGTAACACTGACCATCACATCAATGACTGTGATCACAACGACAGTGACAGTGATGATGATGAGTGTTACCCATGAATGGTGATGATGATGATGATGATGATGATGATGATGATGATGGCAACAGTGAAGATGATGGCAAGGGTGAGAGCACTTAGTGGCTAACAGCTTGCTAGAAAAACTCTCAAACGAATCGTGGTACAATCTGTTTTCTAATTTATGTTTCTGGGTCTAAGACTGCCTTCAAAACATGCTCTTAGTTTTTGGAAAATTTAAACCAGCTCTCTAAATTAAATTACCCTGAAGAGGAATGCTTTTATATTGTTTAATATAAGGGACTTTCTGAATTCTATGCTATAGCCAGAACAGTGATTTCACACTGAGATATTTATTCCAGGGTTCTCTCCATGATCCTAAGAGTCACTTTAAGGAGGGTGTATTGTTTTATTTCAGCTGCATCAGCACAGTGCCCCACCATTAATAGCAAATGAATAGACTGTGTCTATTTTGTAACTTTCATTCTCTACTCAATGGCTTTTCTCATGCTTTGTAAATAAATAAATTTCCATTATATGCTATTGTTGAAAAGTCATATTGTCTTAGATTTTAAAGCACACCTTTCATGCAGAGAACCTGTAGTACAGCTAGCAGCCTCATTCCATTGGTCTCTAATGACTATCATGGTGAGACACAGTGACTTTGACAGAAGGAGGAATTCACTCCATTAAGCAAATATACTGGTGGCTCCGTACTTTGTTGGAGTTAATAATTTCATCTTTAACAACTGAAGCAAATTTGAAAGATGTTGCCCTTCTCATTCAATGCTACACTCATTTTGCCTTGATCAGGGAAGGTTGAGTGCTCCTATTTTGATGTAAAATCTCCCTAAAACTGTTAAGTTTGAGAGTTTTTTTTTTAATTGTCTGGGAGAGTTCGACACAAGAGGGCGATATGAATTCAACATTTTTACTTGTTTTCTTGTACACTTTACTTTTGCTGTGTAAACAAAATAAGCATATTTTGTGTTCATATCGATTCATTTTCTTAAGTTTTTTTGTTTTTTCAGTAACTTCAATTTTACTTACTCTGTTCCTCTCCCCACTTTTGCATTTTAACAAGAATGGGAAGATTAAGAAATCATTCATTCATTTAGCTGTCATTTATTGAGTATCTAGTATATGCCAGGTACTGTACGAAAGGTTGGATGAGTTAGGACAGAAATGGATAAACACTCATTAAAGAAATGTTTACTAGTCAACTGTTGCATACAAAGCACTCCACTAGGTACTACTGGGAATTAAAGATGAACCAGTAGTTCTTGTCTTCAAGGAACTTACATTCTATGTATAATATGATTCATTATTCTCTTTTATCTTAGAGTTTGTTCACTTACCACAAATTTTTCTTCCCCCAACAGTCTTTAGAGACATAGTTCAGAAAATCTGCCTCTTTGGTTCCTCTCTCAAGTCGAATTGGCCATGCCCTTTTTAAGGCTCTAACCTACTTTATAAAGACATATCACATGTATACAGAGCATTACAAATGGGTGTCCTTTAAATATAAGATGTTGGGAATAGCTGAGGCAAAAATCCTAGAAATAGGAATGCATTTGGTATGTTCACGTTTTAAGTGAAGACTGTGATACCCAGGCTCTTGAAGCAGAATTGTGGGAAACTTGCCAGGAGAGAGAGTTTTGGGTCAGGTTCTGAACAGACTTGAATTTCAGGTTACAAGAATCTTGATTTTGTTCTGTAACAGTGGGAAAATGTGGATAAAAGTACTTGAGAATGGCATATAGAATGAATTAGAAAGAAGCTGAAAAACAGAGGCAGGGAGATCAATGAACCACCGGTGAGGAAATTCAGGCAGTTGGAATTTAACTTTGAGAATGTAGAGATGATTTAGAGTCAGAACCAATAGGACTTAAAAGCTGACAAGTGTATTCCAAGCACCCATGTACAAAGTGTGTATTTTTTGACATCAAGAAGGTTGCATGAATTCATCTGTTTCATAATAGCAAGAGTTCAAAGCTCAGAGAGGCAATTGCCCAGGTAGGCTTGCATTCATTCACTTATCTTAAACAGCCTGTTCAATAACATCCAGTCTGTCAGGCCCTAAGCTGTGTTCCAAGCATTCTCAGATGAGACAGGGTTACTGCCTTCAAGGAGCTTACAGTTTAATAAGAGAAGTAAAATCACATACAGATATGAAAATGCTAAAGGATGGCAGGATAAGCGATGCCTCCAGAAGGAGGGATCTTTCTGAGTTCCATCTGGAAAAGAGGTATGTGTGTGTGTATGTGTAGGGGGTGTATTTTGGGGGTATGTGTAGGGGTGAGGTGGAGTGTTAGAAAGGGGTTATGGGGTTGGTGTTTTAGCCTGAGGGGTCCACACGTGTAGTGACACAGGATTGTGAACAGGTATAAAGAAATAATTATAATATAAATTACCCTGACCCCAAAGAGCTTTCAATTCTCTAGTAATGGTTCCTCTGTTTAGACAATGTTCTGTTTTTATATCCAATGCTATCCCATTATGTTGGACAGTCTTCCATATGGGGACGGGGGGCGTGAAAGAAGAGAGAAGGTGGACTGTGATAACTCATGCCAGTTATATTTGAGAACCAATTTCATATATGACTTAAAAAAATTCATCTGAGAATTAACACTTTAAAATCTGCCCAATGAAATAGTTAAATTCAGAAGGTGGAATATTGAAAGAATGTCAATATATATATATAATCCCATTTTGATAAATGTGACATGGTAAATTCAAAGCCACTCAAATAAATGTCAAGCTTAATACAGGGGCACCTCTGCCTGCAAATAATCTCTAGGAGTGAGGAAAAACACTACAAATAAAAAATGGAACTCTTTAAGTTCTTGATAATTTTTAGTTCCTCTGTCGGTGATATAGAAAGGTGTGTAGAAAGCATTATTTCTCCACAAGCATCTAAGGCAGGGTTACAATTTCTTTCTTTTTTTCTTTCTTTCTTCTTTTTTTTTTAAATGTTAAGCACGTTCCTTTGCAGGGCTTAGAAATCTCTCTCGTCCAAAATTGAACAAAAAAGGCCTCCCCTTGTGCTTTTTTTGTCAGACTGATGAAGCTGTATAGAAATGTAAATGCAATATAAGAGATGGTAGTGGGAAGCTTGTGTTGTGCTCTTCTCTTCTCTGGGGCTCCCTTGTAAAATTATTCTCTGATTTTGCTGTATGTGTGCACCTCTTGTGTAAGGGCATTTAATTAGCTACAAGTTACAACAAAGACTTTTGAAAGGAAAATATATCTGTGGTGCAGATGCCTTTATTTTCATTCTGTGAACAGCTAGGTTTTTAACTCCCTTATCAAGAGCTGCAATGAACTGCCCAGACTAAATTGGGAACATCTCCACACTGTTTGACAAATAGATTTTTTGTAAACTGATTTAGCCTTTTCATTGTTTGCATTTCATTATATAGCAGACTTCATGTCACAAAATCGGTATTCATTCAAAATAGAGAATTAGAGATAGGACTGTAGCCAGATAAAAAAAATATTGCACAGGTCGGAGCTATTAAGCACAGAATAATAGCAAGTCAGTGATCCAAGGGGGCTGTTCTTCAGCAGCAAAGGGGCTAACATAGCCGAGGTCAGGCGTCAGACTCAGGGCTGAAGATGTGTCTGTGGCCACATTTACAAGACAATCTGCAGGGAACAGAGTGAGGAATGAAGGAGTCTGGCAGGATAAACTGCAGGAAGAGACAGGCTTGTCCTTTGCATCTCAAACCTCATACTCTTGAGGGGTCAGACGTGGGAATTTTAACAGTCAAGATGTGTCTTGGTCTGTTTTGAAACATTTGCTCATCAGAGTTTGGGGTTCCATGGCACATATAGGAGAGCCATATTAGCGAAATAGACTTTGAGAAGGAGTTAGCAGTGAGCTGGCTTTTCATTTCTTCTAAATCTTTTAATTTAGACCAGTGGGTCTCAGACTTGAACATGCATCGAATCACCTGGAGGGGCCGGGCGCGGTGGCTCACGCCTGTAATCCCAGCACTTTGGGAGGCCAAGGCGGGCGGATCACGAGGTCAGGAGATCGAGACCATCCTGGCTAACACAGTGAAACCCCGTCTCTACTAAAAATACAAAAAACTTAGTCGGACGTAGTGGCGGGCGCCTGTAGTCCCAGCTACTCGGGAGGCTGAGGCAGGAGAATGGCGTGAACCCGGGAGGCGAGCTTGCAGTGAGCCGAGATCGTGCCACCGCACTCCAGCCTGGGCGGCAGAGCAAGACTCCGTCTCAAAAAAAAAGAAGAATCACCTGGAGGACTTATAAAGCACAGATTGCTGAATCCCATCCCCAGGCTTTCTCTGAGGTGGCAGGGGCAAGAATTTACATTAACAGTTCCTGGGTGATACTGATATTTTCCTTTTAGAACTATTGGTATAAACTCCACATACCAGTCATCAGTGGATCAAATGATTTGCATTTTTAGAGCAAACCCACTGAGCAATGAGCATTGGCAGCTCTTCACTGTTAACCTCAAATAGAAAGTCCAAAAGATCACAGAAGATAATTTATGTGTAGGACTTGTCTTTGTTTTGTTTTATTTTTAAAAATAGCTTATGTAGAGCTATGTTTATATCACATCTTATTCTGCCTGTTTCCCACAGACAGGGAACCTTTTTTTTTTTTTTTTTATTTTCACTTTAATGTGAATCTTTGGAGATACCATTTATGCACTTGTCTCTCAGTGTCAGGATTATTTATAAAGATGAACAGGATGCAGTTTTACTCTCAAGAGGCTTACAGTCACGGGAGAATCAGATAAAATGTGAAGAAAACATTAATAGCATTGGTCAGTTGAGATGAGAGAGGGATGCTGAGGTCTCTATCCTACTGGGAACCTCCCTGACCTCCACTCCAAGGTAAACTAAGTATTAAGGATAAGTAGGGGCTGGTTGCAGTGGGACATATCTGTAATCCCAGTGCTTTGAGAGGCTGAAGTGGTAGATCACTTCAAGCCAGAAGTTTGAAGCTACAGAAAGCTATGATTGCACCACTGCACTCCAGTTTGGGTGACAGGCCTGGGTGACAGAGTGAGACCCTGTCTCAAAAGTAAATAAATAACAAATAACATGGGTGTGTACTCAGGAATCTTCTAGCACTTTGAGAGTCCTATAAATTTTTTTTACTTGTAAGTGCACGCTGTTTCATCTTTCTCAGCTCTGGCATTTATTTTACTGTCTCTCCATTTCATACTTTTCCCCTACTTAATCTACTTTTTCCCCTTACTACATTCTGTTTGACTATTATTTTCTGTTAATAATCTGCATTCATTGTAAAATTATCCAAACAATACATAAGAATATAAGGAAGAAAATGAAAAGCAACTAAATTTTATTGCCTTATGATACCACAGATTCTGTTTAACCATTTACATCTGTTTTTACTCTAAAGCATAGTATTTAGAATAGATTTTTACATTATACTCAGCTCTTCATTGATAAGCATTTTATGGTTCACTTTTTTCTCCTTAGATGCTTGGCAGTACAGGACTTATTTTAGTAAAGTTTCATAAACTGACAGATCCCTGGAAATTTGGTTTCTCAGCATTGTGTCACTACAAAAGCTGAAGTCCACAGATGGTTTTCACTTTACCCTAAGACCCTTCCTCAGCAGTTAACGTCACCTTTTTCCTTCTTTTAATGTTGGCTGCAGTTTGAATCCCCAGTAGATCTTATCCCAAAAATACCACTGTATGGACCCCACCCTCAGAGATTTTCACTGGGTGAGTTTGGGTGAGACCCAGGCAGCTGTAGTTGTAAAAGGTCTTCAGGTGATTCCAATGTGGAGCCAGATTATCTCATCCTATGATGACAGTTGGGCTTTGGGATATTAGCATGGCCTCAAAGAAAAAAAAAACAAACGATGTCTCATCTGCAAAACTGGTGAAGTTCTGGAAGTCACTTGTATTTAGTGACTTGGCATCTAACACAAGCCACTGATAGTTTTTGTGGGTTGTATGTAAGGACGAATATTTTCTTATACTTGCATCAATCACAGTGAGCTTGGATTTATGTTATCTTATTTGTTTTCACAACAATCTTATGGAGTAAGCAGATAAGTTTTTTTTTTTAATCCCTTCTTGCTAATTGTTTTTCTTAACAGATGATAAAACCAGTAATTCAGGTAAGTAAGGTCCAAGGTCACACAGCCAACAGTCTGTACAGCCAGGATTAAAACGAGGCCATCTGACATCAAAGTTTATGCTTTTACGTACACTTCCTTTATACGGTTCAATAATGGTGAAATAATGATTCCAGGACCTGGGCTAAGTAATTTACCAGTGGGTCTCTGTCTCTACTTTGGCAGCGTATTGAAGTCACCTGGGATGTTTCAAAACTCCTAATGCCAAAGATTTTAAATTAATTGGCTGGGGGTGAGGCCTGAGAATTGGAATATTTCGAAGGTTTAAACCAATGATACGTAGACCATTTCATTTAGTCCCCTTTAGCAATAATATGAGATTGGAGTCATCACCATGTTTAAAATGAGGAAACTGAGACATACAAGACTTTAATCCATCAGCCCACCTGTCTACCAGCTAAAGAATAGCAGAAGCCAGGCTCAAAACAAGGGTGAACCACTGTCTGCAGCTCTTCTGGTCACCATATCTGTCTCCACCGATTTTAAGGCTTTTGCTTCAAACTCTGAAGCAGATGCAGCTGAGTGAACCATGAGACATATACTAACCAGAGAAAGAACTGAATTTAAAGTGTTTAAAAGTTCAAGGACCATATTGCTGTCTGCAGACTGAGCCATAGCAGCCAGCATCACTTTATTCATTGATTTATTTGGTATTTCTTGTTTCAGGATTTGATTTTTAAGACTCAACATGTTGAAACATGAAGTTTAAAAAACTTAGGGGCTGGGGATGGAGAATATATGAATAATAAAGTGAATTCTGAGCCATTTATTTTTAATAAAAGCTCTGTTCCTGATGATGAAACTGTAGACTTTTAGAATGAAACAGGTCTATAGAGATCCTATTCTCACATCTTGGCATGTCCCAGAATGACCTGGAGGGCTTGTTAAAACACAGACTGCTGGGATCTACCCCCAGAGTTTCTGACCCAGTAGGTCGGAGTGAAGCCTAATCGTTTGTGTTTTCAACCAGCTTCTACTTGATGGAGATTCTGCTGGTCTGGAATCCATACTTCGAAAACTACTGCACCGGTTCCCTCTTGTTCAGTGACGCCCAGTGAAATAAATGCAGCACCTAGCGCAAGGGTACAGATGACCAAAAACCATTCTTCCTCAACTATTCTTTCTACCACATCTTGCTTCTCTGAGAAAGAGAGGAGAACTTCAGAGATTGTATTTTTACCCCTCACCCTAAATTCAGCGTGACGTCAACTTGAGGGGATAAATATTACAGTTAAAATAGTCCTTTAACGGCCGGGCGCCGTAGCTCACTCCTGTAATCCCAGCACTTTGGAAGGCCGAGGCGGGCAGATCACTAGGTCTGGAGATCGAGACCATCCTGACTAACACGGTGAAACCCCATCTCTACTAAAAATACAAAATATTAGCCGGGCGTGGTGGCTGCAGTCCCAGCTACTCGGGAGGCTGAGGGAGGCTGAGGCAGGAGAATGGTGTGAATCCGGTAGGCGGAGCTTGCAGTGAGCTGAGATCGCACCGTTGCACTCCAGCCTGGGCGACACAGACTCCATCTCAAAAAAAAAAGAAAAAGAAAAAAAAAATAGAAAATGTCCTTAACTCCCTAAAAGCACCATATTTTGTATAGATCGTAGGGTCTAGAAATGTTACTCATTAATACCCTAGTAATGGACACTTGGAAAATTCCCCTCCTGTTCTTATCTTTCTGAAATGAAGGTGAGTATAATGACCCAGGAAAGCAAATATATGTAGAATATATTAGCCCCATTAAAATACTGACAAAATTTCTTCAGAGAAACATTGAAACTCATTTTTTAAAAAATCAAGTTGTATGAGTTCATTAGTCTGTTGCTGCATTGCTATAAGGAAAAGACCTGAGACTGGTAATTTATGAAGAAGCGGTTTATTTTGGCTCACGGTTCTACAGACTGTACAAGAAGCGTAAGTGCCGACACCTGCTTCTGGTGAAGCTCCAGGAAGCTTACAATCATGGCGGAAGGTGAAGGGGCAGCGGCCTATCACATGGTGGGAGAGGGAGCAAGAGAGAGGGGAGAGGTGCCACACACTTTAAAATTTTAAACACCCAGCTTTCTAGTGAACTACCAGAGTGAGAACTCACTCATTGCTGGGAGGACAGCACCAAGCCATTCCTTACAGATCTGCTCTCATGACCCAAACACCTCCCACTAGGCCCACCTCCAACACTGGAGGTCACATTTCAATATGAAATTTGGAGAAGGCAAAATAGCCAAACCGTATCAATGTGTGAACATTTTTGCCAAAATCAGAAATTTATTTGGCAGATATTTGTTGAGAGTCTAAAATGTCTAGATTGCAGTGCTAGGCACAGGGCAGAGGATTAAAGGCCATCAAGAAGTTTACTCAGTGGAAGGCAGAGACACATAAGGACAATCTACCTTGACACAAACCAGTTAGACCAGTGAGTGCAAAGCATGATAGGACACAGAGGAGAGGGCCATTGATTCCACCTGGTGCCCCTTCAGGAAGGCTTCCCAAAGGGAACACTTGAGACTGGGTGTTTTTTCGTTTGTTTTTGTTTTTTGTTTTTGACAGAGTCTCGCTCCGTTGCTCTGTTGCCCAGGCTGGAGTGCAGTGGCACGATCTCCACCAACCTCTGCCTCCCTGGTTCAGGCGATTCTCCTGCCTCAACCTCCCGAGTAGCTGGGATGACAGGCACCCACCACCACACCTGGCTAATTTTGTATTTTTAGTAGAGACAGGGTTTCACTATGTTTGTCAAGCTGGTCTCGAACTCCTGACTTCAGGTGATTCACCCCCGCTTGGGCTCCCAAAGTGCTGGGATTACAGGTGTGAGCCACCACGCCTGGCCTGAGAGTGTTTTATCTACCCTGTGGATTGTGTTGCTAAATATTGTAGCTGACTAAATGAGAGCCAGAATTACAAGAAAAGGACCCCCCCCTTTTTTTTGCAATGGTTTATTTATAAATATGTAACTTTCTCCTCCAGTAAGAGCACATGAATCAAGTATGGTAAAAATAAGCAAAATATTTACATTTACTTTCTTTGCATCTCAAAATATTGATTAGGATTGAATAATTGAATAGGTTTAACTGTTCAATGATGGCAATGAAGTCAATGTTGGGGGAGAACATGGGCAGTACTAGAAAGTTATCACCACAAAAAGATCCCATTACAGCTAATATTGTCTTATTTAATCATCTTTGCTAATAGGGAAAGCAAAATGTGGCCATGTTTTCTCCCAAGATCTTCTCAGCAGTAACATGCCCAGGCCCCAAAGCACCTGGTAGTATGACAAAAAAAAAAAAAAAAAGGCCCTTATACTGCAGACTAGAAAGATTATACAGATGAAACAGAATAATTCTGAAGAAAACACGAATGTTTGAAAGCTGTTATGTTGTATGGGTTGATCATAGTTCTATTTTATTAACAAGGGGATCTTTGAAAAACTCTAAGCAAATATGGTAGTTTTAAAGTTGAGTTATATTTCTTGGATTGTTGTTGCTTCTGTCTTAATGAGGAATGATTTTGCTCCTCTTTAAGTCTTTTGGTTCCTTAGCTCAGATATCCTCGAATTTTACTGTGGTTGTATGGCTGGGAAACTTGGGAAAGGGAAAGCAGTCAATTTGGAGCTGTACCTAACCAGAGTAAAATTCTTGATAGAGAAGGGAAATTTTTGAGACCACAGGATTCTCCCCTCCTCCACCCTTTTTTTAATTTTAGAGATGGGGTTTCACTATGTTTGCAGGCTGGAGTTCAGTGGCTATTCATAGACAGGTGTGACCATTGATCATTGGTCACTGATGCCTTGAACTGTTGGACTCCAGCAATCCTCCTCCCTCAGCCTCTGGAGTAGCTAGGACTACATGTGCACACCACCAAGCCTAGTGGTTTTCTTTTTGTATTGTACATTTTCACTAGTAGGGCAGATCACCTGAAGTCAGGTATTTGAGACCAGCCTGGCCAACATGGTGAAATCCCATTTCTACTATAAATACAAAAGTTAGCTGGGTGTGGTGGTGGGCGCCTGTAGTCCCAGCTACTCGGGAGGCTGAGGCAGGAGAATCACATGAACCTGGGAGGTGGAGTTTGCAGGGAGCTGAGATCACACCACTGCACTCCAGCCTGGGCGACAGAGTAAGTCTCCGTCTCAAAAAAAAAAAAAAAAAAAAATCAATAAATCCAGATGTTAACTTTGCGGCATGAAAACTGAGTGCTATCGGGCAATCAACAAACCCTTTGAATCTCAGTGTCATCTGGAAAATGGGATTATAATATAATAATAATGAAGTTTCTACCTGCTACAGCAAGTTGTCATGAGGAACAAAAGGAGCACGTGTGAAATTTCTTTGTTAATGTTAAATTATAGCAAAAATATTGGATATTCCACTTCTTAATCAGAATTTTTAAATGTTCTAAATAGCTAACTTTTCTGTCTATATTTTAAAATACAAAAATTTAAAAAATCTTTCTTTGTTAAATTTCACTTCTTCGTTTAACGTTCTAATTTATCGAAGGATGAATTAATCCATGTCTGTTCTCACTAACGAAAATGGTCTTTGATTTATTTAGTTTCCTAATTCAACTGGTAACTGAACTCTTGCTTTTCGGTGACAGTTTGATTGGATAAACCTTTGTGATCCAAATATCTGTGCACTTAGTTACAAACTGTAGGTGAGATAAGAACCCCAGGATTTCAATGTCCTGAGTACAGTCCTCATGCCCCTCCCCCACCACCATTCCTGTAATTTAATCTACAACAGAAATGGGAAAGGAATTCTTTGTCTCACTCTTTTTAAAATTGATACGTAAGAGTTGTACATATTTTGGGGGTACATATTGCATTTAGATACATGCATATGTATGTGTAATAATTGAACCAGGGAATCTCACTCTTTTTTGCATCCAAAATGTGGTTTTCTAGAAATAACAGTTGGCTCTCTAGAATGTGATATGTTCTCATCAGGGTCTTGCTCTTTCAATGAAATCATCAAGCAAAACGTACAGGTCTTGTTTAAAAACTGCAGGGAGTAAAGAGAGGTAAAGAACGGCCTAAAGGTAAGACCTTTGCTTTATTCTGCTGATTAATTCCCTTCTTCCTCCCCCCGTAAGAGGAAAAATCCACCTTCCCACTGAAAGTATTCAGTGTTCACTCTACTCCAGTCAAACATCTCATAGAAATAGGAACTCCATGACCATTCTTCATGGGATCCTTGTCAACATTTAACCAAAGAAATCTTTAGATAATGAAAAGTACTTAGAATCCTTAACATAGAAATTTTTATGTTACATACAAGAATCATTTTTGAACACTTAAAAAATTTTGATTTCAGGACATATCTGGGATCATGATTTTTAAAAGCATTTGCTGTCAGATTAAATGAGAAAATGTTTCCATGTTACCCTGGGAAGGGTCACAGTTTTAGGTACTGATATGGCAGCTTTGTTTGTTTGCTTTTGTTTTAATAATAATCGTCTTCATTATCCAATAGTCAATATGAATATTTACAAAACATGGAAAATTAGAAAGTAAAGGAAGACAGCAATCATTCTACATTGCTCCTTCTTAGCTATCAGAAGAATAAATGATGATGAAGTGCTGGTGCGCCTTAGTATAGCATGGAGCAGGCCTTGCCCTCAATCTTTTTTTTCCTCTTTTTATGTTTTTCTATCAACTTTCTGCTTCACCATTTACCTATTTTTTTCAATCATGTTATCTCTTAAATTTTTCCTATATTACTCTAGTTACCCGGCTTGAATTATGTCATTAAATTTGGCAGCCTCTCTTAAATTTAATAATTAGCTGAGTAATAGCCTTGGTCATTAGTTCATTCATTCATTCACTCATCCAAGACGTATTCATTGTGTTCCTATAACATTGACAAAAATATTTCTTGAGTTCCATTACTGGCCCTGGGGACACTGTCAGACCCAGCCCAGCTCACAGATTACAGTCAGATAGAGTTCAGAGTAGGGAAAGGTGTGGCTGTTTGACAAAACTGAATCCTTGAGAGAAACGATAGCTAAAATATGCTTCTAAGAGGACAATAATAGCTGGGGAGAAGACAGAATTTATTTCTACCAATACATTCCCACTTCTTTTTAAATATGTCACTTTTTTTTTTTTAACCTTTCTAAACTTTTGGAGAAAATGGAGGACCATTTGGTTTACACTTCGATATTTATCTCTTGGGTTCAGATGTCCCTTGGTTTTTACTGGACCTTTGTCCTCAGAGGGGTCAGATCTCCGTCGGAGTTCTATGCGCTAGTATATTGTCAATAATTGTGACATTAACATTGGTAGCTTGTTGCTAACGAAGCACTGGAAAGGGGAGAAATGTAATCTTTTCTAATAGGAGCTTTCCTACTACCTAGGTATGTAACCTGGGTTAAGGCTCTTAACCATCCTGAGCCTCGTTTTCTTTACTTGTAAAGTAACCAAGCTGGACTCATAATCCCTATGGTCTTTCCCAGCCTGTAATTCCCCGTTGCCCAGACTTTATGTGCTGCCATAGATTAGTGGCCATTCAATGTAACAAGAACAAAGCCTTGTGAAGAAATTGAGTTCTTGGGATATCTGATCAAAAGAGCTCCTAGATGAATGAGTTTGTGCTTGGGATAGTAATAAAATCAACAGCATTATTGACTGAACTGCTAGAGTAGAGGGATGTGTAAGAAGTGTCTTAAAGGAAGAGAAATGGAGTATGAGCAATTTCTCCCCTTCTTTCTGGTAAACAATGTACAATTGAATTCTCTGGAGAGTCAGCAGAATCAGTTAACTTTCCCAAGTCTGTCTTCCTCATCCCCATGCAGAAAACATCATGGTAACTTTAAGGGGACATCTTTTAGTTTTCCCTTTTGTTACATGCAGCCAATGTATATGTGGCAGTACGGCAAGCAATTCATAATGTAACAAACTTGCACTTCACTTTCTTTTCTGTATTCGGTATCTTCCACTCCTGGTCAGAGATGGAGGCCAAATGAATTACAATGCCTTTGTCTTACATCTCTCTGTTCAGTTTTAAAAGTTTGTAAAATAATTTTTAAAGATTTAAAAATAATATAACTAACATTTATGGAAGGCTTACTAATTGTAGGATGACAATAAAATGTATTCTCCAAACAGGGACACTATTGAGGGTGTAAGAAGGTGCTACTGCAAATTGTTATGCTAAGACAACTGGTACAAGCCAAAACTTCCTCAGCCCATTGGATCATATGGTCCCCAAACTGGGGCCAGATATTGTGCTAAATTGGTTTAACCTGCTTAATCCGCATAAGAATTCTACAAGATTGTTATTGTTATTCCCATTTAGTAGCTGAGGAAACTGAGATTAAGATGGGTGAAGCTGACTCCAGTCCAAAGCCTCACCCCTCATAACTGGAATCTGAACCCAAGGCATGTTCCAGAAGGACCTGTAATTCCTTGCTCTAAAACCTTCTTCCAGGTATGACAAACACACACCTCTGATTAATTTGCCTTGGTTGGGGGAAGGAGACTCTTATCAAACATAGTCATTTGTAAAAAGTAATCTTAGAAGTGTGTCAGAGAGTTCAAACATCAAAAAAAAAAGTATAACTCTTTAAACCTGTTTATATGGATACCAGATGTTAATATCTTATTTTTTTTTCCACTAGTCCTTTGAAAATTCAGACAAAAGGATTAACACAAGCCACAGGAAAAGCGAGTTTTTAAATTTGTATTGAACATCCATATATGTCAGGAAAAAAATACATTGTGCTTTTTTTGATGTTTTATGATATATATATTTTTAGACTCAAATATATTATATGTTGAATGAGGTGGTTAGGATGGGTAATTTGATCATTTTACTGGTATCAAAGCATGGATTGCTTATTCTGGAATCTGTCATGTTTGTTCCACTTCCCCCTCCTTCTCTGTCTCCACTACTCCCTCCACCTTCTCTCAGAGTTAAGCTACCCTTTATTTTGGACAACACTATCACACACATGATTGAGTCAACAATTTATGGCTTTTAAAAATAGGGATTTTGTCCTCTCTTAGGTTTATTGTTTATCATAATCATCTTTCAAGTGAAAAGGCTAATTTACTCTTTCTATAGGAATATTTTAAGCTTGATTATCATAATATTACAGCTGCCTGAAAAGGTCTAAAACGGGACATTGACCTTGAATGTTTTCTGCATTTAGCTCATGGTACTTAACATTCAGAAAAGAATATAACTGCAACTCATTTATTAATGTATAATCTCAAAACGTTAACTATTGCTCTGTAAATACATGCTATGCAGATTATAGAAAGCTTGTAGGATACTATAAAATGAATTTGGTATCTTACCAGGGCAAGTATGATGGAAATACAACCTAACTAAAGTCAGTTTTCCCATTGGAGCTACTGTAGTTTATAATTTAATTTTTACTGACATTTCGCCATGTGTATTATTAGTTTGACAAAATGAAAATGAAATAATCCTGAATTAATTAAACAGAAACTGAATTGCCTCTATTAGTTTCTCTGTCTTTCTCTGATTCTTCCCCCCAACCCCCCTTCAACTTTCACAAACACAGTGGGAAAGAGTTTAGTGTGTTATGGAGATGAGACAGTTGCTCCCCAGAGAATGGGCTTTTTTTACATATAGACTCCATAATTTGGGAATGGGATGGATTTATAGGACAAGACGTTTGTCAAAAGGAAAGGTTTTTATTAGTGCTTCTGTGGAAGCGATCACTTTCAGTAGAAATGATTGCTTCTTGCCAATCGAGACAATAATTTAAATATCAAAGCCTGTGCCCTAGAAATGAAAGGCAACAGAAAATGAGGAATGATGAATTGATAGAGGGCTGGTGGTAATATAGTGTAAAGTAGTCATCCTGACTTCGAAAGAAGTCTGCGTGTTCTCAGTGGGAAAGGTGTGTTCTTAAGCAGGTTTATAGCACAAAGGAAATCCCAATTCTCAGATGAGGAAATGAGGGACAGATAAGTGAGGTGACCTGCCCATGGCCACACAGTTCATGAGGAGTGGAAGGGAGCCTGGTGCCTTGCTTGTCATTTCAGGTTATTTTCCCAAGGTTTTCTTTTGGAGTTAAAGATAGTAGTTAGTAATTGTCTTGGTTTGTTTTTTGTAGGATGGTATATTATACTATATATGATACATTTAAAACAGCAGGGAAAATAGTTCAAAAAGTTAAACAGCTTTTCAAAGATTTTATACTCCTGAGGAAAGATTACAAGGCAATTTGAAAATCTAAATTTGTTATGCCATGTTTAGTTTTACATATTTAACAAATGATGAATGCATAATATAAAAGAAAAACCTGCTTCAAAAATGACAGTGATAAACTTGAACATTTTAAAGCAGGTTAGTCCTGTTAATTTTCAGAAAAGAAAGGTAGGAGCTAAATATAGCTGTTAATATGCAATAACAGCAAGACTAAGCATTTCTCATCACCTTCTAGCAACATAAGAATTCCTAGTTAGAATGCTGCAGGAAATGATTCTGACTTAAATGTAGTAAAATGTCTGGTGCATACGACTATAGGAATCTTCCTGTTGTTTCCACTTGAGTTTTGCTTGTTTTCATTCTGTTCTTTGAAATAGGAATGAAGTATATTCTCTGCTTGGTGACTGCATTAGTTGGGACTGAAAATGAATTTATTTGGATATTTATTTGGATATTATGTTTCAGGAAGAAGAGATTGAAACTATGCATACACTAAGAGTCTGATGCATAATAGACTGATATTAACTAATTTATTAATATTCTTTGTGGAACAATCATGAGAGATCCTTTTGTTTGGTTCAGTTTTTCTTGATTTGGGTAGACTCCTTGTGGTAAGATTGTGAAGTGTATAGACTGGGAATATGTGTGTATCCTCGGCTGTTTATCTGTTTGTTTGTTTTTTTTTCCAGATTTTTTGTAATTGAGATTCTTGAAGGTTTAAGTTCAGTATTACTCATGGTGCATTTATTTCCCATGATTATCCATTGTTTTCTCCTTCAAGGTGAGAAAAATCTGGGACCAGGGAAGTTTCTTGAGATGACTGAGCTGTGTATTTGTAAAACATTCTCGAAGCTGTCTCACAAGTTTAGTGAAGAGGATTTTTTAAAAAAATTTTAAATTGGTTAAATTGGATTCAAGACAGTAAGTATAGTCTTTAGGTCCTTGAATTGTACAGGTGATACTTTGATCCCAAGGGGAAAACATCCAACTCTACAAACCTGGTACATGTCTGATCACTCAGAAAGCAGTGAGCTCAGTGAACACTGCACCTTGCGTAGATGAAATATGGTTAGTGAAAATCAGTGGGGATGACACTGTGTATGTTTGTACATGTATCTCTGTGAGCACAGCAAAAAGACTTACACATAAGTATGAGGCTAAATATCTTTAAAAATATACACCAGTGAAGTCAAATGGATCATAATGAGGGCAAATAAGTACCCAAAGGGAAATAAGAAAATTATGGGAAATCAAAGATCACTTGTATGAAATTTGGTGACTTGAGGTCCACTGGTAAATACACTACAAATCTTGTCTTTAAAAAGCCATTTCAAAGGAGTAATAAACAGGTTCTGTCACAGCATGATAATGCAAAGAAACTGAACACAGTACAGGATTCTGCACAGGTGCAAAATCGGAATGCATTCTTTGAGTATATTAAGATGCATTGAGTACATTAAATAATTTATATTTTTTAAAGAAATATCCATAGTCAAACCAAGAAGGAAAGTTTCTGGCTTTTTTTTTTTTTTTTGGCATATCTTTTTTAAAGTATGTACAATTGAATCTATTAATTACCCTGAGAATTTTAGTTTATTCAGAAATCAAGATAGTAACCATATGAATCAAAGGATGTTTCTCTGTCTTTGTAATGCAGTATTAGCTTCCATATTTCTTTGAGTGTATTTTAGAAAAATCTTGTTTCTTTTGCAAAATGCCTGTTTTATTTATTTTTTTAATTGTAAAATGATTACATGTCTTATTTGAGATTGAATAGACAATTTTTTTCTCTCTCAGTGTCTGCAGAATGCTTGGATTTTCTTCTACATCTCAAAGCTCTTTTAATTCACTGCTCACAACCAAATTTACATCTTAATTGCAGAGTTCACATTTAACAATATAGACAGCATAATGCTACTGGTAATTAAGCTTTTACTACCTGCTTTTATACAGTATTCGGAGGCACCGTTTTTGCTATGTGAGTTCTGATCTAGAAACTTTGTATGCATTTAGAACACAAATAAAAGGAATCAGGCCTATATCTTAGATATAGCTAAATACAAGGCAGTGAAATTGCTTTCTTCTGTGGGGGGACCAAATCATGTCTGTCATTTTTATATTCTGAATTTTAATGTGGCTGCTCTATTTTAGTGTTTTGTTTTTTTAAGACCTAGAAAATTTGAGAGGGTTGAGGGAGTTGAGTCCTAATTTAGTGAATTTAACACACGATGAATATCTGAACTAATTTATTTTGATCTCAAAGATTATCCTATTTCTATCATGTAGGACTTAAGACGTAAAAGGTTGATAAGCAGTAGAGCTGAATTATATCAAAATTGTGGGTTTTTCACTCTCCATAAGGTAGCAGTTATCTCTTCACCATAAATAGCTGGTATCTATTCCAATGTACATTTGCTAGTATAAAAAAATCCTGTAGATTAAAATAGGACCTAAGCAAACTCTTTGTTATATGGAAATTAAAGACATGGTATACACAATTGAAGGATGAAAAAACACACTTGTCCTCTTATATCCTCCTTTTATTTATTTATTTTTTGAACACTTTTGATTGAGAATTCTTAGTTTTGTAAATTATTATCTGTTTGAAACTAGTTCTTATAGTGACCAGACTGTGTGATGGTTTATAAAATGTTTCTGGGTTTATTTTTTTAAAGCATATAGGGTGCCTTATGTATAGAAACAAATATGTACACTGTGTTTAATTTGAAAGCAGGATGTTTTGGGTAAAATCATATATATAATTATATGCCTCCTAGTTTGGAAGCTTGTACTGAAATATATACAAATAATTAAGAATACTTTTAGTGCACTGTTTAGTAATGCTCTCCCTACAAAAAAAAAAAAAAAAAAAAAATGCTGTCTTTATTTTGTCAAAATGCATTGAGAGAGATTTAATTCGCTATTTACCCCCACAACCCTCAGTCTCCCCACCCCTAAAACTGAAGAAGCCAATTTGTCCTGCGGTTGTTTACCTTTGTTTTGAAAACCTATGCGTTGTATCTACATGTAAAGAGACAGTCGCAGGTATAGAAAGGTTTACACATATAATTTACTTATGCATTCTCTCAAATTGTATTGTCACTGTTTCCTCTTCTGTAGTTGTGTAAAACTGCATTCCACCTCAGAGATGACGATCCCAGTTCACATGCTCAAACAATTTAGAAGAATGTCTTTATTATTATTATTTTTAATGCCCAGCATACATCAGGAAAACAGGAAAAGACATGATTAGGAATACATGAGAAAGTACAGCACCAAATAAACAGCAGCCCCCGGTGTAATCAAAACACAGACAACGGCAGGACAAACTTAATTCTCTACCTTCCGCAGAATCCTTTCCCAAATTAACTGAGAGTCTGCGTGAGTTCTCCTTTTCAAGGCAAAAGAGATCTTAGGTTAGAAATCAAAGGCAAATCCCTCCAGTGCTTAGAGAGTTAAGTTAGTTATGTTTCTTTTGTAGCTTCCCAGAAGAAAAAAAAAGAGAGAGAGAGAGAGAGAGAAAAGGGAGGAAAAAAAAAAAAAAATCAAACCCGAGAGTGTGTATTGGGAGCGTTTCAACCGCTCCCTTCTCCGCTCCCTTTTTCTCTGCCCACTCTCAGTTTCCAGCCCCCTTCGGCTCTCTGCACCCTGCCTACCTGCCTGGCTCCTCTCGCTCCGTGCAGCCTCCCGTCGCCTCCCTCCTGATTGGGCAGAGGCCCCCCAATCGGCTGCGCGGCTGGGCCGGTGGGACTGCATATGTAAAGCCCTACTTCATATTAATAAGCTCCAATCGGGGCTTTAAGTCCTTGATTAGGAGAGTGTGAGAGCTTTGGTCCCAACTGGCTGTGCCTATAGGCTTGTCACTAGGAGAACATTTGTGTTAATTGCACTGTGCTCTGTCAAGGAAACTTTGATTTATAGCTGGGGTGCACAAATAATGGTTGCCGGTCGCACATGGATTCGGTAGAACTTTGCCTTCCTGAATCTTTTTCCCTGCACTACGAGGAAGAGTAGGTACCTTTTTTCTTTCCTTTTTAAACTCGTCGTGGGAGTGCGGGGGTGGGGGCGGACAGACTGTATCTTTACACACTGATTCAGGTAATGCCCTGGGTATTTTGTGTGCACGACTGCTTGTTTGTGTCTGTCTGTGTCTTTTGTGTTGAGGGTGATCTCCTAATTCAGTAAGTCGAGAATTGTTCTCTGACTACAATGTTACCTTTGAGGCAAAGCTCAGTGACTGTCAGTAAAACAGCTGTGTGACAGTCACTTCTTATTCAGGTGCTAAGAATAGGCACTTGGCACAAATGCTTAGTGAACTGTTAAAATGCATCTTTTACTAGGACCCATTTTCCCAAGGACAGATGTTTTAAAATACAATATTCAAAATGATTTATACTATTGAGTGCCTCTTATGTATTTGCAGTTTGACAGATATTTTCAGCTCCTTGTCATTTCTTACCGCGCAGAGTTAGAGGCAAAATTGCACATTTACTAATTTTCCTTCAGAGAACAATTTAAAAACTAGCCCTATGCAATTCTGAGCTAGAATAATGTTATTTGCATGGTTAGCGTTAAGTCAGCACTTAACTGACAAATCAGTCCATTAGGTAACATGAGATTTTCACACATTATAAATATTTAAGGGGGGGGAACTAAAGAAGAAACAGTAGTGACTTAAAATTTTTCCCCTTAAATAAACACTGTTCAGAGTGTGGATTTGTCTCATTTATTGTGTCCAGAAAATATAGAAAAGTACTTTCGTTCTTACATGCAGTTGAATTAGTATTTATGAATATCTTTATGCACATGGAAATATATGTTTAGATTACTAAAGGGGAGGAGTGCGTAGGGGGTACGAGAAGTAAGTTAGGCATTTTTGTGTAAATGAGTAGGTCATAAACTTAATTTCAACCTACTGTTAAGATAAAATACTAGTATATCACCAGAGCTGTCACTGGTTTATCTCCCTTTCTGTTGAGTCAGTTATATTGCTTTGCTTTCACATTACAGTAATACCAACTGTTATAATTCTGAAAAGAGTGCCCTTGGCAAACATTTTTCTCTACAGATTGTGAAGAAAATATCAAACTCTAGAAGATGAGGTAGTGCATTATAGGTAGATGTCCACTAGCTGTCCTTAGTGACTGCATATTGCATTGCTTTGTAATTAAGTAAGAGATGAAAAGTGACTTGCAGTCTCGGTGGCTGCTCCTGTATGTTTGAGCGTGAGTGTGAGTGTGTGTGTATATGCACGCTCACACATGCACATCCGCCCACGTCCACGCTCACACAGGGAATATTAGCCAAGAGATGGATTTAGGAGGAACTGAAAGATTATAAGGCTGTGCTTGCATCAGTTTGAAACACTCAAGGGAAGAAACAACCTTAAGATGTGTAAAAAATAAAAATGAAAAATAAACAAAGGTAGGACTGCCCACTCAAGTGTAGTTTGAAGGTTAGTGTACTTCGGGCTGTAGAATTGGAGAGTTTAAGATGTCTTCGTGTCAGGAAGAATGTCTTATCCAAGCACGCCCAGATTCTGAACTTTGTCTTGTAAATAAATAAAGAAAACAAACTTTTAAAATCCCCCAGAGCCTTCTTTTTGAAGTAGTTTCCTTGAATTTAACTTCTTATAGCTAATTTGAATAATTCGTTTAGATAAGCCTCTTAAAGCAGATGCATTTAAATGAAATCAAGGCACATGTCCTTTTGGCTTTGGCGCAAGATTCAAACTAGCTTTCTTTTGGGCTCAATTAAAAGTCATCTTTAAAAAATACAGATTTATTGTCTGCCTGCAGTTCTGATGGTTACGTGGTTCACTGGACAGACAGAAAGATCTAACGCTAAGCAACGCATCTGCCTCTCTGTCTCAATTAATAAACCACAGAATTTATACATGCTATTAATATTCATAGTAATTGTACTGGGTTAAACCCCATCACGTGTATGTATACACAGAAATGAAACCAGAGTTACACAGTTTTAGAGGAAAATATTGGACAGTTTCTGCTTTGGAGGTTGTTAAAAAGATTCATACAATTTATTGACCACCATTAAGAGAGCTTAAAATGTTAACCTCTAACTATGTATTTTTTTATTTTAGGAAATGTGCCAGCACATTAAAGAACATAATACTTGAAAGCTTGTTTCACATTTAATAGCAGTAATAGCTGATAGCATAAATAGATGAAAATAATATATCTGCTCATTTTGACATATGTGTCAGTCTAATCATTCTAAATGAGTGTGCTCATCACATGAATCCCTTTCAACCTCTGATTAAAATGTAACATTGACTCCAGGATTATAGAGCGGACTTAATTTTACTGACTGTTTTAACAGTTGTCACAGCTGTTGGAAGAAGGAAAGGCAACCGAAACACTCCAAAACAGACAGGGAGAGGAGAGAACAGTTTAGTAAATTTCAGCCTGATCACTGAAGTCCAGACATTGAAAATTTAAGTTTTGTGTTTTAAGATGTGTGTTTGGAGCTACACAAGTTTTATTTTGCATGTTTCACTCTTTCTGTTTCAGGGTTTTCATGTTTTTTCTTTTTCTCATCTCTCCTTTTTTAAATCTATACTAATTAAAAAAAATACAGCAATCCCAAAGTAATTCCATAATGTCAAATTATAAGTGATAAAATAGGTAGAAAGGAAAAATTTATGCAGTAACAGTAACAACAACAAAAAAAAGCCAAAATCAGAGGGGGATGCCTTTTTTTTTTTTTTTTTTTTTAAGGGAATGATAAGAGCTTGGCCAAGTCACTTTAGATGTGATGTTATTTGAGAACTCTGAACAGACACTTTATTTTTTCGAGTAAGAATACTTAAACTCTAGACTTGGAGCCCACATGACTTTTCTTCATGTTTCGTTTTTTATTTTTTCCCTGCAAATCTTGAAAACACCTGCAGCCTTAAAGGTATGTGGTGTTGGTGGGGTTTTCAGATGATTTCTCTGTAAATTGCTTGAAGTGACAACCAGCTGCAATTAGTTGTGAGCATTCTTGAGCTGTAGTCTTGTAACCTTGCCCATTACATTACTAAAGTGAGCAGATTAATTCTATTTTCCTGAAAATTAAATAATCGTTGTACATGTTCCAAACTACATACAGTTGAAGTGGCCAGATGACGAGTATTATATAACATATGATTTTTCTTCTTGAAGTAAACAACAAAAAAACAAGTGTTCCTGAGTTAATGAAATATATGTTGAATAGGAGTGGTGGATAAATGATGGGTACCCCATGTTCCACTAGCCCTTTGTGTCAGGGTATTTATGTATTACCCTATACACATTTGGTGGTAAGTTTAAAATTCCCTTTTTTATAGAAAGGACTAAAAAACAGCTTTCCATTTCCTGGGCAGAGCTAAGGGTGATGGTGTTGGCTATTTCTTCTTACAGTGATGGTTTCTCATCTTAATGTGTTTATGGCACTGCTGCTTTATTTACTGAGCCTAGTGTGTTGCAGCGGTAATTAACCCATGTTATTAGCAAAGCCCTTGTGGATATCCATTAATTCTCTTGCATAGATGATCATTTTTCTAGTGTTTTCTCCAAACAAGGTATCATTGTTCTGTTTTTTTTTTTTTTCTAAATTGATGGCCTTTGATATATTTCTTTGATTTAATCTGACCTATAATATATATTGGCCATTTTATAAAGAATAGTAATTAATTCAGCTTTTAAAAATGCTAATAGAAGCAGGAGGAAAGATTTTTTTGTTGTTGTTCTTTTTAAAGTGAAAAAAGAAAAGAAAAGAAGGTTTAAAAATAATGCAGGAAATCAGTTTTAACTCTAAATTTTTCAGATTTTACAATTTATAATAATGTATTTCTTTGGGGTATTTTAATCAGTTTTTTTTTTTCTTAGTTAATAACGCTTTAGGCATTTTCCTAAAATATTGAGCCAGCAGAAAAATACTTGTGCTTCCTGTGCTGAGAAAAGATAAGGACCATCTCATTAGCCGGGCCATACTTTTGCAATTAATTTTAGATACCTGGTGCTATTCATCAAAGAGGGCAGCTAACTTCTCTATGATTCTGTTTAACAATACTTTCACAATACCTCACTCCTGCAAGAATTACAGACAAAGAAGAAACCGTTCTTCTTTTGGAAGGTAGGCATAATGCCCAATCTCAAGTCCGTATCACTTACGAAAAATTCCTCAACATTTGTTTTAGCCCAATGACTAAACAAAATATTTCTTTGTCTTACTTGTAAAGTGATGTTAAGCACTGAAGGTTTTGCTTGATATTATTTTATAAAATAAATTATAAGCTGATGAGATATACTTTTTCATACAAATGACAATTAATAGCAATGATTTATATTAAACCAATTAATATCAAATAAACTTTTTAGCATCACCTATCCAGCTTTTAGAAATAAGAGGAGAGGGTCTGAGGGATCTCAATAGAACTTTAGAATCATTGCAGCACTTAAGCTTTGCTCTGAATTTTGCTTCACAGCAAATTCATGGAAGAGAGAAACAATACAATGTTGATCTGTTATAAGTGCATATGAGCTCCGGCCCTAGCCAGCTCTCTGGAGAAAAATCTTTGATTATACTGGCCCAGTTTGTTCAGTTTTTATCTCTTTTATATCCACTGGCATTGTATTAAATTGTCATTGTCCTAAAGCACAAGAGATAGAAATGAATTGCAGTTCTCTACATTCTCTGACAGTGAAATATTTAGCCTCTCTTTCTCCAATCATACTTATGTGTATATTTGATAGTGCAAGGATGACACCAAGCATCTCTGCTGCTTGACAATCTTTCCATTGCATTTTGTATGTTTTGTCATTGATTTTTTTTGATAGCCATGTATATGTGGATATACATGATCTATAATATTATTAATAAATAAATACACACGGTACTTTAAACTCAAAGCAGTCAATAGGATACACAGGAGTATATTTGTGTGCATGTATAGTATGCATGTGAAATATGCATGTATATGGGAAGAGGTAATCTATGTAGATTATAGATATGCTGCTAAAAGTATTCATGTACATTTATATAATAAAGTAGATCTCAAGCATTATTCTAATCAGTTAGTTGCCAGTTAAATTTGCCAGGCGTGATTTTAACCTGGAATTGGTATTTCAGTTATTTACAGATCTGATTTTAAACTGAGTTTATTTAACTAGTGTGTATTAGACAGTTAACAGGTAACCTAGTAAGTCAGTTTGTTTCTGATTTTAGAATTTTCACATTAATGTTATTCATGTATTCAGTATCTAGAAATCATAAATAATTTGTAAAATAGGAAAGAAATTACTGATATTAAATGTATAATTTAATGGTTTGGGCCCATATCCAAGAAACAATTTTGAATTAGCTCTTGGCTACATTCTTTTCTTACACAATTGGACCTGACAAATACATCCTAATGTAAAGCATGATAGCTTTCAAACAAATGCAAAATATGAATTTCATTTATCTGCACTACATAAACATGTCATTTGCTCTTTTTCTAAAAGCAAATACATAAAATTAATAAGTATTATATTTCTATAAAGTACATTATAGATTTCAGAATTATTTAATTTTATTCTAAGAGGTAAGTTTAGAAGTCTGTGAATTTACCTAGTAAATGAGTGTTGAGAGAAACCACTTATGCAATTGCTCTTTCTATTCTAATTCTTGTTCTAATTCATATTCTGTTTAAAATTCCTAGATTCATTGCCTACCTTTATTTATTTGCATAACATTTTAACAAATTTACTGCTATTGTGTTTTTAAAAAAATTCTGCTAACCGCTTCTTTATGCCAGTCTATCAGATCAGAGTTAACTCCTTTATTATCTGAGGGTAGGGAATGACAGACTTTTGAATGATTTACCTGGCCTTTTATTTTTGTTTCAAGTTCATTTTTAGACTTGTACTTTGTAAGGTCTAGGAAATCTTAGCTAATAAAATAATTTCCATTCAGAGTTTTAGCACACACATCTCTCCACTCTACTTTTTCTTCCCAGAAGTGAAACATGTTTCTTGTTCTATGATTTGGACAATATTTCTCAGTATTTTCCGAATGTGTTTTCTAATCAATTATTCAGGGTTTTTCAAATGTATCTTCTAACCAATTATCCAAAACGATTGAATTGAGAGAGTTTAGATTTAGTTAGTGTTGTATATACAGTGTGTATATACACAAATTTCCCCTTATAATGTTTAAAAATATTTTTAAATGTTTGAGGGAAACTTGTTTTTGATGTTTTGATTTCTTCAAATGATATGTCATTTTAATTTATGACAATGCACGTATACTTGGAAGGTAACTTACTAAGGCAAAACAATGAAAGAAAAAGCACAGTTTTAAAGAAAGTGGCTTATTTCTGGTCAATTAAAGTCCATTTCAGTATACTGGCATAGATCTATATGTGCATTTCAATGTAGCTATAAAACACACAAC
This sequence comes from Rhinopithecus roxellana, assembly GCF_007565055.1. Lineage (NCBI taxonomy): Eukaryota > Metazoa > Chordata > Mammalia > Primates > Cercopithecidae > Rhinopithecus > Rhinopithecus roxellana. The sequence continues at coordinate 66,081,856 of NC_044556.1, forward strand.
ACTAACAATTAGAAATACAACCTATGGCTATATGCAGTTCTTTCAAACAATATAGAAAAGGAAAACACTTGGTTTTGGCATTTAAAAATTTTTAAATACTTATTAAATTGCCAAAACTTACAGGGAACCTATTTCAGATTAGATTAAATTCTAAAAGAACTGAAAAGTACATTTATATTTTAATTATAAAAAATAATCTTTGTCATATATATTCATCTGTGACTTCTCATTTTTCTTTGAGTGAAACAAAATTTCATATATACTTTTCCTCATTTTGGTTGGAAGTACACATTATGTGTAATATGCTTTGGCAGGACTTACCTAGCCAAAGAAAACAAATTAATATTGGGCATACTGAGGGCTATCAGGTATATCACAGACGTGTCAATTTAACTTTGTTTCATTATACACCTTCTCTGCAAACAGTTGGCTAAGATGGTACTAAATAAAAGGGAACCTACCAGTAAATTCTCATACCAGATTGATGGCTAGTGTAAGTGTAATGAAAAAACAGCTTGCTTGCTTACTTATCTTTAAAAATGAACTGTAGGAATACAGATAGCATAGATAACAATAAGTTTCCAAGAAAAAAAAAAAAGAATAACTTAGGCTTGTCGAAATTTTTCTACTACCCTGAAAGCAAAATAGGATTAGAAAGACAAAAGTCTCTGAAGTGGTGAACCTCAGTTGCTCTTATTTGTGAAGTAAATAAAAACTTAAAGAAGGGGAGAATCCAAAGGAACATGCACAATCCACCTTTATCAGGGAACACCTCTTTTTGTTGCACTTTGCATACATTTTCTGGAAAAGAAAAAAAATCTTACGCTTTCATTTTGTATGGCATATTCAATATGCAAAAGAAAAAAAGAGAAAATTAAAACGTAAATTAAGAACTTATGCACAGAAAATAGGCAGAAGCACAGTAAATTCTTTTTTTTCCCATGATCAGAACAATATCTTTGTAAATGATAATTCCTTTTTCATCTATTCTAGAAAGATGTTACTCATTTTTCATAGCCTTTGAGAATTTGAACAAAGGACTCGTTAAAGAAATATATATTTTTTTCATACTCACAATGTGAGTGAAAATATCTTAAAATGATACTTTTCAAGGCAGTTATTATGTAACAATATTTATAAGAACTTACGTTGCTTTGAAAATAATAGTAACTGCATATTAATCATATATCCAGAACTGCATCCAAAATTAACCAAAATAGCAGGTCATATAAAAAATTATAGACTGAGGTATTCATTAAAGAGAAAAAAATAATAAACTATGAGGTTGTTCAATTGATTGCCCTTGGCCCTCCATAATTCCAAAGTATCCTAGTACATCAACTTCTCCAAAAATGTAAGATGGGCATGTTAAATTGTACTCATTTTTCAATAAATAAAAGAATATTCTGACAATTTTAAATTTCTTTTCAGCCATTAATTCATTAAAACAGATCAGATATTTTGAGGAGGAATATCATACCCATAACCAACCGTTCATGACCAAAGAAAGGGAAAGATGGATATGGTTGGTGAGAACCATGTCTTTTTCCTATGACAAAGTGACTGTATACAGTTGGTGCTGGGTCCTATGAAATGACGGAAGCATCCCTTTTATCCATAGACTTGAATGAGACCTGCCTCATCAGTCATGGGATCATAGTGTCACAGATGAAAAAGCAACCATCAGCTGAATTGTACTGAACTACACACTTGGCTAATTCATCTTATTGCTCTACACATCTAAAGGAAGGCTCATTCTGTTCTTGGAGTCTAGACAGCATCAGGAGTTGGGCTCAGGTGGGAACATGTGGCCGCCTTTTTCTGTTCTCTCTTAGTCATTCAGCAAAGGGAGGTGAGGAACAAATGGACAATTTATGCACAGAAGCTCAGGCAGAGATTCTTTCCTAGGGTCAGGAATTTGTTGTTACTCAGTCATTCAAGTAGATTTCTGATTTCTCTTATGTTCTAGAAATGTCATTGTTATCTTTCATGATCCAAAGTACTATCCATAAATGATGAGGTGTGTCTTTCAATTCATATGAGCCATGAACTAGTTTAAGCATTTATTAATAGAAATGGAGAACAGATCATCTATTTACTTTAGTGTGAATGATGATTCTTTTTTCATGCCTTTATATTGAACTATTCAGTTGGTTAAGTCTGAAGAATAAGACAAATAATAAGAGGTTAAAAACTCAAATTGTATTTTTTTATTTCTTTATTTTCTTATAGTGAACAAAACTTTAATGTCTAGAGCATTTATGAGGGTTTTAATGATTGGAAAATCTATCCTGAGAATGTGGTCACCATATGTGACAGCCTTGCTTTCTATCTTGTCTTCAGTTTCTGGGGTAAGTTCGGTGATATTGTCTATTGTCTTCCTTTGCTTACATTATAGAACTTCTCTGCTGCCACATTGAGATAACCTGAAGTGTGGGGGGAATGCCTGCTCGGTTCTAAAACACTTTCCTAAACACCTTCCCTTCCTCTATCCCAGCAGTATTTTCCTTCACAATTTCTGTTTCTATTCATCTGTTTTATTAAAGGGTCATTTACTTTGGTAAAAGGTAAGTGCATGATATTCACCCATATTTGCATACAGTGTACACTTCATTTTCCCTCTGAATTCCGAAGAGATTGCCTTCAACTTTTTATATTTGTTTTTCTTTTTGTTTCTGTTTGTTGTGCATTCTAGTTGAGTGCTTTTATAGTGTTTTCTTGATTGTTGTCAGTTTGGGATACTGGAGGCTGACATTTTTGTTAAGTTAATGTCACAGCAGAAAAACCTATGGTAAACTCGAATCTGGCTATAGTGCATAGAAGATACAACTTATGTTTGATTGTGTGTAAATACAGTTAGTTAGTTGGGGGTTTATCAGATAGCTTGGCAGAAAGAGAGAGGAGCAGTACAAACTGTTTTCAGTTAACTGTGCTGTTCATACACCTGATAAGATTGAGAAAGCTTTTCGAAATGCTGATAGGCTTTGAATAAGAAAAGAATAATCACTTCTACTGGCACCAGCTTATCGGGAATGAAGTAAAATGCCAACACTTTTACATTAGCAAAAGTAAATGTTTTAGACACTCTGTGCCTTTTTTCATTCAAGTTAAATAGGAGGGGTGCTTTTGAGTGTGCTGTGATGAATAGAGGGATTTATTACCTTGACGAAATTACAGGTGAATATGTTGATAAAAGAAACTTCAGCATCAACAGCAGCTTCTTTGATAAGCAGGTGCATCTCTGCTGTACGTTCTCTGGAGAAATCAAGTACTCCTTTCTCCACTCCAATTCTATTAAACATCATTTCTGATGTTAGAAGATGCAGTTATGCCCTATGTCAATCCAGTCTCCCCTGTTTTTTTCAGCAGATGGGTTACAGGTATTTGAAACTTAGCTGATCAGACTTGTAAAATGCTAGTCTGCTCTGGTTAAATAAGTTAGGGCATCTGTGAGTTGTGCTGAATGAGCAAACTCCTACAGGAGAAATCTTTTTTTTTTTTCTTTTCAAGAAAGGAATGAGATTAATTATAAAGTTAGGATTCTTTAATGAGAAGATAAATGTATTTGTCCAAGTAATAGTCCATCTTAAAGCACCTCCCCTTGAAAAAAGAGATATTGGTTTTTTCTTCAATATAAACCATTAACTCTCTCAGTTCTGCCATTTTCTCTTCTTTGTAATTTGACGCCTACAAATAATTTGGCGTATTCAGATTTGATAAATGATAGTGCAAGAGCAGATTGATTGATTTTGGATTACTATTGATTACTCTCAATGAGATCACTGTGACACACTCGAATCAATAGTATTCGATTAAGCAAGGCACCACCGTTCTATACATTCAGCAGCAGTGGGGAATTCAGGAACAGAATGTTCACAAGCTGATAAATTGACAAAGCGTTCAGCTTTAAATAGCCCTTTGTTCAGCACTAGTTCCTTAAAATATATTTCATTGGAAAGTTCGTTTTTGCAACTCGGGACCTTTCTGTGGAAGAAAGGTCATCAGTTTAAGGTTTATTAAATTTTAACTAAAAACAACTGGGCTCCATTTAGGTGTAAAGTAATTTAAGTACTTACTGCAGGCAACCTTCATGCTTTTGAGCTGTTGCTCAAAGGTTTCATTCTTTTATGAAGATGTCAATTGTAAACATAAAAATGCATCACTGGAAATGTAATGGTTTAAGATTCAAATGGAAATAAAAATTCCTGCCCGAGGAAAGCACTATAATCAAAATAAGGTGGTCTTCACTTTCTTCAGAAGTGGGCAAGCTTAGCAGCAGTGCTGGGAGGCAGCAGCAGGTAGCGCACCTTGATCAAGCGCACAGCTGCTTATATTTTTTTCCTTCTTATCCGAGGGTATTCATCATGTCGCCAATACTACATGCAAAACACTAAATATCATTTGATCTGAAAACCGTCACTACTGCTGATACACTGAAATCTTTTTGTCCTGACTAAACTTACAAAGGCGCTGGAAAAAAAAAAATCATGTCTCAAATCCTTTAGTCAAGGACCTCAAGGATAAGATTTTTCTATCATATTCCATTATTGTGCAGTCTTGGCACTTGGAATGAAGCATTTGCTGTTCTGTTACATAGCATTGCTAAGTGGCTTCACCAAAAGGCGAGGATATAGTAAACATTCCATTGAATATGTAAATGTTCTTACATGCAAAACCTTCATTTCACATGAAATGTTTACCACTAGGGCCTGTGTACCCAAGCCCTTAATAGGTTCCAATCTTAAAATAGACTTGGATAAGTTCTCTCATTTTCATATTAATTTTTTTAAAAAAAATTGATGTGGCTTTCTGAGGGAAAAAGCAATAGGAAGGTCAAATTTGAAATCATAAAATTCCTTGATGAAACATCAGACTTTTTTGAATGAAAGTAAGGTAATGGGATTCTAATTATATTAGGCAGAGGCATGTGAAGTTGCCATTTTTGTAGGTCAAACAATGGTCAAGTATCAGTAATTTCATATGATTCAACACAATAATTAAATTTATTTCTCTACTGTTCATATTCCATAATCAAATTGAAAGCAACAACTTTTTTATTATTTTTCTGATGGGCTGTCACAGATGATGGGAGACAGATGAATTCTATATACAATTATACCAAGTATCTTATATCATTTTTAGCAACTTTTTTTTTCTAGCATCATTAAATAGCTGCCAATTATGAAGTATTGTACACACTGAAAAAGTATGCATTTATCTGCTATGTCTTCTGTGGTTGCTTTACTGCTTTTGAGAATCCATGTAAAATTTGCATCTGCTGAGGAAGACCATGTCACAAACGCCAGAGAAAGCGCCCATGAGAAAAAGTAGTCACCCCCTAGAAAGAGCACATTGCTAAGGGTAAATAGTTTCAAAACAAATTGGGGAAAAGATACCAACACCTCAAATATTTCATCCTCACATTCATTCGTTAAGAGAACCTTAATATGCTAGTTAGTGCTTTTTGTGCTTCCCCCAGAGAAGCATTAAAACTGTGCTCCATGAAATCTGTGCACCACTGGGGAGCGGGCAGCTACAGAACTTCCTGAGTTGGCAGTGGAGCCCAGGATGCTTTATTGGCTATTGCAGTCAGGAAAGGTGCTTCAGGAGATGTAATAAAAGGACCCCAGAGCCACCATTTGATCCCCCAGATGTGCAGCTCCTATTGGAACTGTCCTGCACTGGCCAAAAGGAGCTTTCTTGGCCCACCTGCGGGCAGAACCTGGCTCCCAGATAGGAAGGAAATTGGCTCAGTCGGTCGATAGGTAGGAGGGAGGGGCTCTGATGCCACTGCTGGAAATGTCAGTACAAAGTGCTTCTTAACTTAGGGTCACGTCAGGACTCAGTACGTTTTTCTCCTTCTGGGTAAATGTACGACAGCTTACATCTTGTTTCAACAAGAAGGGTGGGCATCGTTCACCGAAACTTGATTGAGCGAATGCTTCTGCCTGGTCCCACTGTCGGCCTTGGAGTTTTCCCTTAGTAGTGCATTTCCCCCCTGTCTGTGGCACTGAATTTGATTTATCCTGGTCACACCATGGATACTGATGGCAGAATATATTTATTCTCTGTTCACTTTGGATGCAAAATTCTATGAGTAGAAAGGTTAACCATAGAGTATTTTAAATGAATGATTAAGTACAGATTCTTTTGTTAAGGACTCAAAGTAGTGACTCACATGTACACCTGATTACAACAGCATTTTTTAAAACTGTATTTGCGTCAGTTTTACCGAAAGACATAAAAAGCTCAGGAATATAAATAACCCAATGGCAGTCAGACTTTTCAATAAAAGCAATTGGTTGCCTTTTTTTGTTTAATGGCAAACTTGGGACATTGGAGCCTTATTTGCAAATGACAGGAAAGATTTTGTGGGGTTTGCTTCTCTTGTCTTCTGGACCCTGGGCAAGCTTTGTTTCCAGCTCTGTACAGTAGCTTTTGTCCAGCTTCTTCGTTAGTTTTAGTGGGATTTCTCCAAACAGCATGAACCCCAGCCCATCAGCAGGCTGCTAGTCAGCAGCAGGTGTGAACAACATAAAACAGGATTAACACTGAACCGAAGTGTGTACTAAAAACAGAACCCCTGCCTTGTTTTTAAAAAAGACGGCAGGACTGGAAGATAGAAGCCACTCTGGACTTGTACCCGCCTTGTTTACTAAACAGTGTTCAATGGGCTATGTAAATGGCTCTGTTTAGGTGCAGAGAAGGCATGCGAGGGAGCATACACTCATTTTCTCTTTTTTTAAAACTATAAACTCAAAACACATGCAGAAAATTCTTCTAAGACTCTCAGAAGAGAAAAGCAAAATAAAACAAAAATTAGGTAAATCCTGAACCAGGATTTCAGATTAATATTGCAAAGATACTGTCCTTATTGACAAATTAAAAGTTGATTGTCGTTTGGTGTGTTGTATTTTCCAGCTCTAAAAAAAAATTTATTGTTTGGTTTATTCTAAGATTTTTTTTGTGTGTTTAGTTATGTGACTTAATTTATATTTTCACCCAGGTCAGCAAACCACAAATAAGTACACTCAGTAATTTCATTAGAGAGTATACATACTACCTCCATTTTTTTTTTTTTTTTTTTTTTTAAATCAGCACTACTTACATAGGAAAAAAAAGCTGGCAAAAAAATCATAGTTAATAAAGGGGGTTGCATTGATTCAAAAAATGGATCATTGTGTTGAATCTTGGCATTTGAGTCAGTTTGTGAATATTTTGTTTGGCAAAGAGAAAGGGACATTTAAAAGTATGTTTCTCTTTTTAAATTAAACTAATTCTAGTATATATTAGGTTAAAGGTTGGACATATGTTTGTTTATTAGGTTCAGAATAACACGTATTTTGAAACTTCCAGGCTTGGCCATATCCAGGAAGAGGTCTGAAATAAGAAAATAACAATTTAATTAATTAGAGAAATTATATATATAGAGATGTATATATATACACACACACACATACATATATATCTGTACACACATGCACACACACATAACTCTTCTTTGAACACATGCAAATGTAAGCTTTTTGCATATATATGTATTGTCATTACACTGATTTCTTTTTTCTTTTTTATTATACCTTAAGTTCTGGGATACATGTACAGAACATGCAGGTTTGTTACATAGGTACATAGGAGCCATGGTGGTTTGCTGCACCCATCAACATATCATCTACATTAGGTATTTCTCCTAATGCTATCCCCCCCTTAGCCCCCAACTCCCCTACAGGCCCCAGTGTGTGATGTTCCCCTCCCTGTGTCCATGTGTTCTCATTGTTCAACTCCCACTTGTGAGTTGAGAGCATGTGGTGTTTGGTTTCCTGTTCCTGTGTTAGTTTGATGAGAATGATGGTTTCCAGCTTCATCCATGTCCCTGCAAAGGACGTGAACTCATCCTTTTTTTTATGGCTGCATAGCATTCTGTGGTGTATATGTGACACATTTTCTTTATCCAGTCTATCATTGATGGGCATTTGGGTTGCTTCCAAGTCTTTGCTATTGTGAACAGGGCTGCAATAAACATATGTGTGCATATGTCTTTATGGCAGAATGATTTATAATCCTTTGAGTATATACCAGTAATGGGATTGCTGGGTCAAATGGTATTTCTGGTTCTAGATCCTTGAGGAATCACCACACTCTCTTCCACAATGATTGAACTAATTTACACTCCCATCAACAGTGTAAAAGTGTTCCTATTTCTCCACATCCTCTCCAGCATCTGTTGTTTCCTGACTTTTTAATGTTTGTCATTCTAACTGGCGTGGGGTGGTCTCATTTTGGTTTTGATTTTCATTTCTCCAATGACCAGTGTAATTACACTGATTTCTAACACTCCAAAAATGTGTTCAAATATAGACATTTATATAAGGTGGATCTATTTGAGAATATAATGCAAACTTTACTAAAAGAATACTATTGAAAAGTAAAAAATTAAAATTTTGTTTATAATTCTCTTTCAGTAGCATCTTGGTAATATATATTACTTTCATTGTCTTTTATATTCCAGGCTTAAGTTGTAATTACATACTCATTTCTTCATTCTTTATTTACACTTATTCTTATTTTTAAAATGGCTTTTTTTCCCCTGAGACTTTGCCACTAATTTTATTTTAGAAGTAATATTGCCTACCAATTTAATTATGACTGTCTTAACACACATTGAATATACCAAGAATATTCAAATCATTATGAACTACATAAATTCTAAAAATTATGTTTCCATTCCACAGTCACTATCTTAAAAAATTAATTTAACACCACTTGCCTTCCAGTGTATTTTTTTCTTAAGAAATGTTTATTCTCTTCTGTTTAGTATTTTTAAGTATCCTCCATTATGTACAGTAATTACGTTGTGGGTACATAGCTTAATGATAGTTAATAAAATCAGAAAATATCAGTTTAAAATGAATTTTAAAGTGTATTTCATATAACCAACACTCTGGTGTCAAATTAATTGTTTATAGTCTCACAGTACATCAAAAAAGATTACATGTGTTCTTTTGCAGTTTTTAAAATCATTGAAGTTATCAATTTAGTGCATTAAACTGCATTTTCTTGATCATTCAAAAGTATTTGGCTGTGTGGAGACACTGAGTTAAGCACTAAGATCCTGAAATAAGTTATAAAAACATGTGAATGTTTAAAAATGGGATTTTTCGTACCTAAGTCTCCAGTGTAAACAGGGGTCAGTCTTCATAAAATAAAATCAGGACTTTAAGTAGCAGTAATTTTACATAAAACTTCAGCAAACTGAAACTTTCACCCTGACTTTCTGATTTTGGCTTTTTAGAACTGATGTGAAATTCACGTCATGAATGTAATTAGGAATTGTGCATTTAGATCCTGAATGTGGCGAGAATGTGATTGGGGTCTTGGAGCAGTCAAGTCTGATCTGGCCTGTGCTCCTTCAGCTAAAAGGTGGGCCTGATTATTTTGCTTTGTGAAGACTTGATCACCAAAGTTGCCATTAAGTCTTAAAATGCTGAACATTACTTGCATATGATTTTTTAGACTGATTAAAGAAAAGGAAAAAAAAAATGCTTTAAAAGATCATGTAAGACAATATATTTCCCAGGTAGCAGAGAAGGTAAGAAGGATTTGTTTGAACTCTAGAATGTGTATGTTGTTTGACTTTGAGGGAAAGGTTTGAATTAGTAAAATCATTCCAATCAAAGTAAATGACTATTGAAAAGCAGTTTTTATAAGAAAACCTTGCCCTGAATCTTGAGATAATCTCACAGCTATTGTCTTTGTCCAGCATTTGTACAACACTGCCTGGTAGTTCCCAAAAGCCTGGGATTTCAATTTACCTGAGGACTCAAAGATTGAACTCAAAGCAGTTCTCTGTTTGCAGCATCTCTTCAGTGGATGCATTTTATTTAGGAATTTTATTTATTTATTTATTTTTGAAGATACAGATTGGTTTGCTTCAGGTCATTAAAATTATTATTGTCTTTCACATTTTTAGATGTTTATAATTAGATGATTAGGGAAGTTAGGTCATAAGATTTATATTGGCATCAGTTAAGTTTATAGAAGGATTAAAATCATGGTATCATGGCACCATTGCCAATCGGAATACGCCAGAAATATCTCGAGAGAGTTTTTGTCAAGCATTTATGCTCAATTAAAATTTATACTACATGTTACTGAGCGCTTGTCTCAGGATAGCTTGGCATCATGTTGTTGTAAGTTTCCAATTGCAAGTGATATGCAATGCATTTTGTGTGTGTGTGTGTTGTAGTATTATAGGATTACAAACTTTGGAAGGGAAATGCCACAGTTTTAGAAATGACACCAGAAATATGAGACAAAGAACTATTGCAACATGGGCACAGCCAGCATTTTCTGCAACATCAAAAGGCTGTAAACATATGGTTTTTATCTTTTCCACTCCATATATGCAAAGGACCTTTATGTAAGCACTGCAGACATGAGCTGAGTCACCTCACCTATGTTTTGCTTTGTTTGTGGGTTAATTTTTGCAAAATATTTGTGAACATGCTTTATCCACCCCTCGCCCACTGTAATGTTTCTGAGTTTTCCCATATCACTCCCTTTGAATTCTCTTCACTTTTTAAACCTGAGGTGGAATGTTTAAAATGGATGCATTCTTCATGTATAGTGCCAGAATGCTTCAGAAACCTTCACCATAGTCTTAAAAAAGACAAACTCACTAACAAAGCAACAACATGAAACATCAGGGGTTGCTGGGGGTGGGAGACGAGGAGGAAGAGGGCAGCTGGTAATTTATGATTTCTCTAGTATTGCATGTAAAGGATTTGCCAGTGTCCCACTTCCACCCCACCCCCAAACTACACACCGCTCAGTGTTAGGATGATGATAATGTACCTGGAAGGAAAAGGCAGTCCATGCCCAGGCAGGCAGCATCAGACAGGGCGCCTTGCCATCTGCCCCACCTGCTGCATTCATGAGTCCATCTGGTGACTGCAATAGCTCATTGTAGGCCTCTTCTGAGGAACATTCGGGCTGAAAAGCAGGCAGTGTGAATTATTTAGGTAGCTAGTATAAATAAATAGAAGGAAAGAAGAAGAGTAACAGGGGAAGGATCTGAAAGAACCTGCTGCTCCCTTGGTCCTGGGTGCTTTGGAATGCTTTAATGCATGAAAGCATTCGATTTGCATATAGATTTAGATGTATAGATCATTGTGCAGATTACAAACCAATGAGTTTTATCTAGATTTAGATAGTGCTCAGCCTGTTTTGCACTTCAAATATGGGCAATTCTAGGTAGGGAATCTTTGGGACTTTCAACGTAAGTGTAACTGATGAAAAGTAGTATTTTTGGGGATTGATTTAGCAAAATAAAACAACAGTGTGCCCTTTTGGAAACAGATGTTTTAAAATGGGGATAACACATTTGACTTTTTAGTGAATAATTTACGCAGATTGTGTCCTTTTATTCCTTCCTAGATATAGAAAATTATAAAATAATTTATATGTCAATTATGCTCATTTATGTGGCCATTCAGAATATTTTAGTTAGCTACCATGTACAAAGCATTGTTTTGAATTTTGCATAAACATTAATATATACTAACTATTAAATGAAAGTCTTCAAACATGTAAATCTCTATATAACTGTATGTTTTGTGCCTCAATAAACCACATGGACAGGTACCTACTTGATTAGCCCAAAAAAGAAATACTTAAAGCAATTGTAAACTACAGTCAAACAAGTCATTTATATGGAAATAGACACTGTTGCAATTAGGAAAGTTTAAACATACTGTTTTTTAAAGACTTACTGGCATCATTTTGTATCTAACAAGACAAGTTTACAAAGCTGTAGTGTCATTGTGGTCTATTATGAGCTAATTTTTATGAACATGATTTTAAATTGTAAATCAAAGTTTAGAACTGTGAATGGAATTGGTAGCTTCCAGACTTGAAACAAATTTTCCTATTTTTCTTCCTCAAAATCATTCAGAACATAGTATCATTTGGGGCTGTAGGTAGGGGGTTTTATTTAAATTACAATTTAAAAAAAACCTACTCCTCCCATTTTTACATTATAGATTAACACAGACATATACATATGGATAATATTATATATCATATCTTGTGATTATATCTTATTTTATCTTATTTGTTAACCGAGTACCTATGATAAAGTCATGAAAAGAGAATTTGTTTTTTAATATTTCCTCTGGCTCCATATGTACAGAAAGGCATGTGATGTTTTGCACTTTAGAATTTACTAGATCTTTTTTTCTTCTTTTATTTTGGAGAGAGACAGAGGTTTGCTCTTGTTGCCCAGGCTGGAGTGCAATGGCACAATCTCCGCTCACTGCAATCTCTGCCTCCTGGGTTCAAAGGATTCTCCTGCCTCAGTCTCCCAGCTAACTGGGATTATGGGTGCCCACCACCATGCCCAGCTAATTTTTTTGTATTTTTAGTAGAGATAGGGTTTCATCATGTTGGCCAGGTTCGTCTTGAACTCCTGACCTCAGGTGATCCACCCGCCTCGGCCTTCCAAAGTGTTGGGATTATAAGCGTGAGCCACCGCACCCGGCCAAATTTACTAGATGTTTAGGGTTAGTTAACAGCATCCCACTTGACTCAATTCAGTTCCAAAGTAAATTTAAAAGATCTGCTTTTTTTGAGTCAGTGAAGTGCTAGCCTTCATTTAAATAAGCAGTGTCTATATGGGGAACAGAACATACATCAAAATGAATCACACTGCTAACTCAAAAGGTAACCAGTAATCCTTTTTATATTTTTTTAATACTTTTTACTTTAAGAAAATTTATTTATACCCAGTTTTTTCCCAAAAAGTCTTTGAGGTGATTGATTCCTTTTTATCTGCATTTAAAACCATTTTCCAGCACCAAATAAAATGAAATATTTTCCATACATCAAGCAACTCTGTAAAATTTAAGGTCCGTCAATAAAATTCAGGTGAGTTAGGCAAGACTGAAGTTTATCTCCCACTCACCCATTCTTTTTTGGCCCTATACTTCCTCCTTTGATATATCAGCTCTCTCTCTTCCCACCCCCATATTCAACAACAATCCCACTCCTGCACACACACACACACACACACACACACACATCTATCTAGCTTTGAAAACATACCATTAAAAACAGCCATTGTCTATTTTTTCTTTGCAGTTAAAACAAAAAGCAAAAATAAATAAATAAATAAAATAAAATAAATTACATTTATACAGAATTAGTAACAAAGACCTTCACTTACTCTTACATTATCTTTTCCTGAAAAGCAGGCTATTTCTCACAGAGTCACTGGAACACTGTTTGCTACTCTAGACAGGCAAAGAAGGACAAAGTTGACAGAGACAAAACTTAATTAAAGGTAACCTTTATCAAGCTTTTCCAACATATGGCCCAGGATGACTTTGAGTGCGACCCAACACAAACGCGTAAACTTTCTTAAAACATGAGTTTTTTCTTGTGATTTTTTTTAAAGCTCATCAGTTATCATAGTATTAGTGTATTTCATATGTGGCCCAAGACAATTCTTCTTCCTATGTGACCCAGGGAAGCCAAAAGCTTGAACACCCCTGCACGTTAGTGGTTGGTTAACTGCAAGAACAGCAGTTGGCTCAGTATTTATTTGACAACTTCAGGGAACATCTATAGATATCTTGAGGCTCCTTAGATAAACAAAGTAATTAAATGTTTAAAAAATCTTTTAACTGCATCTGTACAAGAATAGGTAAGCTGTTTTCTTATTGCTTTGATTGGTTTGTATTCACCACAACTTATGGTGCTCATTTATTATTTTTTTTTTAAATTTAAGGGATACTGGCAAGAATCCTCCTGAGCACTCTTTTCTCTCCTTTTTTATTCTGATGTTAGGGTATTAGAACTTCTCTGATCTAATATGGACAGGACTAGAATAATTCACATGTACATGATTTCACCAACTCATGTGCTTGGGTCAACTTTGCCTGGAATATCTTTTTTTTTTTTTTTTTTTTTGAGGCAGAGTCTTGCTCTGTTTCCCAGGCTGGAATGCAGTGGCATGATCTCAGCTCACTGCAACCTCCACTTCCTGGGTTCAAGCAATTCTGCTTCTTCAGTCTCCTGAGTAGTGGGGATTACAGGCATGCGCCACCATGCATGGCTAGTTTTTTTCTGTGTGTGTATTTTTAGTAAAGACAGGGTTTTGTCATGTTGGCCAGGCTGGTCTCGAGCTCCTCCTCCTCAAGTGATCCACCCATCTCGGCCTCCCAAAGTGCTGGGATTACAGGCATGAGCCACCACACCCGGCTTGCCTATAATATCTAATAACTTACTTTATCCTAAGATCACATGAAAATATATTTGTTTCATCAGGGGAAGTCTAGAGTGTGTTTATTTTCATGAAATGGGAACTGAAACTTAGTAAATGAACATGAATCAGCACAGCCTACTGGCTACGAACATCTCTTTTTAGCCTTTTACAGATTTCTTTCTTAACCCTCTCTTATAAGACTGGAGAATCTATAATCTGGGTGTTAGTTTTATTTTTATTTGATCAGCATTTTCATCCAAGGTGTTTTTAAAGGCACGAATGTCACCTTTTAAAGAAAGCTATGGCCTACCTATATGTAAGAAATTTTAAAAGGGAGATACTATAATTTGTCAAGGAGACACCCAGAAGAAAATTAATTAGCGATAACTACTTGCTTTTAAGAATTCAGACTTTATAATTATCTAGTAAATTGGTGAGTCTAGTGATTTCATTAGAACCAAAACATAAATAAAATAAATGTGAATAAAAGCCTTTTTGTAATATTTATTTCAAAAGTAAATCTCCTTTTAGTGGTTCTTCCTGAAATTTGCCATTGACAGTTTAGTCAAATCAGCCATATTTATGGTAGTCTGGCTACTTTAAATACTGCTCTCTAATAGCAGTTATGGTGTTATTAATTATATGGGATAAGTAGCAAATAGTAGCATCCACGCTGCTTCTTAATAGCCTCTCATAAAGAACTTCATTATCCCATTCATAGGGAAGAAGGGGGATGCAATAATAAATCATGGGCATTTTTATGGATTCATAAGTCAGGAGGTAAGGTGACCATTTGGGGTTTCCCAAAAGCAAGGCTAATAAATAGGGTGGTATTTACTTAAGCACTGAAGACAGTCAGCATGGCCTGGGGATCTTTTGTTTTGGGATGTCACAGCTGGTCCAGGCATAATGCCAGATTCCTTTGTTTTCTTAAAACATGTAGATTAAAACCTAGTTGTATTTGCAGGAGAGAACCCATGGCAAGAGAGGATACAGGTCTGCTGATGAGTGCAAACAGAAGGAGCAGCATCTGTGCATAAAGGAATGAAGCAGTTAAGAGAAATCTATCAGGTCCTTTCTGCTACCATTTCCTGACAGGATCTCACAGAATGTCAGACTGTTAATCTCAGGGTCATAGAGTAAGGATGATATTGGGTGCGGGTTTTAAAAATAATGCACTTTATTTTGGGAAGCAAGATAGTATGGTGCAGACTATGAGTTGGAAAGCCAGAGAAATTTATGCTACTGCTTACAGGATGTTAAGTCTGGCGATGTCATAAAATAGTATGCAAAAAATGCTTGGCAAGAGCAGGCACTCAATAAATATTTCATGCCCCCCCAAACTCCACAAACTTGCTCTTAATAATGGGGTTGTTAATAGCACTAGAAGGAAAGTAAAAAACTGAGATTTTACTTCTCAAAGCCAAATTAGCTTCTTACCTCAACCGACAAATTCTGAAGTCGAAATGAGTCATAATAAGGATTAGTCAGGGAAGCTTGAATTGAACCTATTTCTCTTGCATGTGTGACTCCTTATCAGCCTCGCACTACTTATAATTGCTGGATTCACTTTCTGAAATTAGCAAAGGGGAAAGCAAACTAAAGACAGAAACCTAGCCACTCACTGGTTTCTTCTCTGTCTGGAGTGTTAGGGTAAGAATAGGACTATAAAAATGTAGCATTTTCTGATATTAAAGGAAATGTCAAAATAAAACTAAAAGTCACCTACTAAGGTGCTAAGGGAGAAAGTATAGACTCTAGCAGATTACACTGAGATTAAAGATATTTGAAGAGGTTCTCATCTTCAGTTGCTCCTATCTTTTGAGATGCATGGGAATACCATCTTTCATACTAATCCAGTAAACAGTACTATCTGGCTCTGATGTTAGGAGGCCTTTACCAGCCTTGTTACCAGTAGTATGAGAGTCCAGCTTATATGTTTAAGAATCAGCAAATGAATGTGTAAGTGTGAGTGTTTGTGTATGTGTGTGCCTGAGAGGTGGTCCTTAATCTATTTCAGGTGAGTTTCTTGAAGGACAGGTTAAATCAACTGAATGAGCTGATTTTATCATCCTGTGGTGATTTTTTATTTATCTGATAAAATGCTTAGAAAGTAATTAATTTGTCACGGAAACATCTTGCTACTGTATATTTGCTGAATGTGTGATAATATTGCCATGACACAGGTGGAAAAATGAAGTTTTTAAAAAGCGAAAATAGCTAGAGTCTTCCTATATTTCCATCAGCTCATTTTTACTCAGACTTCTCTCTTTAAAAACAACAACTTTGCAAGACTCCCCACTTAATAGTTAAACGAGGTATCTAAGCTAGTGAGGTTAAAGAAAAGGTATGGGGGCGGGGAGTATAATAGAGGCAGCAGAGATGAGGTAGTAGATGTTGGTGCTTCGTTCTCTCTCCCCGGACCGACGATGACTGATACATCCATTAAATTTCAGCCCAGACTGATTGACTGAGTGGATTTATATAAATTTAAAAATGCAGGTCATATACCTTTTCTGATAGACTGTAAATGAGAAATAGGAATTCCTTTAAACCTCAAAGGAGGAAATCCATAGGCAAGGCTTTCTAGTCAATAAAGCTCTACAGCGTCACTCTTCTTGCTGTGTTTGTACAGTAAGTTTTAGTTAATAGACAAATATTATGCCAGCTTCTTCCTGAATTTTTCAGCAAGAGGTAATTTGTAAATTAACTCACATGGTGTTGAAGGTTTTCCAGCTTTTGTTGCAGTTTGAACTTCATTTTAGACATGAAGGGGGCAGAAATCATCCCTCGCTCCACTTTTTTTTTTTTTTCTGTGTAACAAGTGAAAATGGCATTAGTTAAGGAACAATGACTTTTATTCACACCCATTCTCTCAGTTCCTTGTCCATTTGTCCATTGGAATGAGCCACTTATCATTCTTCCAGGTTTTTCCTCTTTCAACATCAAGAGTTATGAAAGGAAAATTCCATTTTTTTCTGGCCCTCCATGACAGGTAGACTGAAGATTGTGGTCATTTGGATTAAAAACATATCCATCACCACCAGCCGGCAGGTTATTATGATGTCTCCTTTGAATATATGAATTTCATGCACTGCATGTTGGAAGTCTAAGAATGCCAACTTTTTAGATAAATAATTATCCCATTGGTGATATACAGCACACTGTTGCCATATTTTCTCACTTTTACAACATTCTTGCCCTTATCACCCATAATATAAATCTTTTGCTTTCATATTTAATAAAACTACTAGGTAAAAACCCCCTGTATTCAGTACAGTCAACCAATCACACACCATCATTTGGCTATCATTATTTGTTTTCTTGTGGCAGATATTTTAGTAGTTCTGTAGTTTAAATGTGACAGCATATTTGATACAGCAATGCAGGTAAATAAGCAGATGACCTTATGTATGTGCTGGCGATGGCCTTGGCACGCAGCCCTCAGCCTCGTGAGATTCCAGGGATAGAAAGATAGATGAATGAATAAAGTTCACAACATCAGTCAGCATTATTACCTGAACTGGCTAATCCATCAGCCAAAATTTGGAGAGTGGGGAGAAATATGTACATGTGGGTCTAGGCTAGGATAGAAGTTGCCGTTTTTCAAGAGATTGTTTTTCCTGAACTCAGTTCCCTGAGTCACAGATGCTTTGGTTCCTTAGACATTGGAGGAGGCATCTCTTCAATAGAGGCTTCTGAAGTGATGAAACCAAACTCCTTACTTCATTTCCATTTATTTTTCTGACACCCCCTAAGTTTATTTCTTACTATCCACCATCATATTGTTTTTTTAGATCTGTAAGGTTAATGCCTCTATACTGACCATCACTTACTGTTTATTTTGTGATTTTCCCATTTAAAAAAGAGGCTTAGTTATGAGTAGAGTTTGCACAGGGACATATGTACTCCACGAGGAAACTTGCAATTTTTTTTTTTTTTTTTTTGAGACTGAGTCTTGCTCAGTCACCCAGGCTGGAGCGCAGTTGTGAGATCTCGGCTCACTGCAAGCTCCGCCTCCCGGGTTCACACCATTCTCCTGTCTTAGCCTCCCGAGTAGCTGGGACTACAGTTCCCCCACCACGCCTGTCTAATTTTTTTTGTATTTTTAGTAGAGATGGAGTTTCACCGTGTTAGCCAGGATGGTCTCGATCTCCTGACCTCGTGATCCACCCGCCTCGGCCTCCCAAAGTGCCGGGATTACAGGCCTGAGCCACCGCGCCAGGCCGAAACTTGCAATCTTATATATCTAACTAGTTAGCTAATACGTCACATTGGCCAAGGGTTTCATAAGATGGATTGCACTAGTTTTTCCTTTCCCTGTTTTCCCTCAATAATTCCTACTGAGCTTTGGATAAGAAGAATACATATCCCCGCCATATCTAGTTCCCTTCTGGAAACTCGATGGATGAACTGTCCACATCTTAGGGGCAAACGGAGGGGACAGGGGCTTAAACCTCTAGGGTGTGGCCAGCAGCTACTGAGACTGAGAACTCTTAATATTGTGGGTTGTTAAAGTGACTCCACAGAGAAGTTTCCATGGCTCTTGGTTAAGACTGCCTTTATTCACAGGAGTCATTTTTATTTCCGGAAGTAGTGACAGGTTTCACACTATCTTGTCTTATTTTCCTTGTGGTTAGCGGCTAAGATGGTTGAATGTAGCTAAGCAGTTTTAGAAGTTGCCTCCACATTTTCCCCCAACCTGTGTTAAATTGTTATCCACGTGGAATCTGATGGAGGGCTCTAACCTCATTAGTTTCTTGCATAACTTCCACACAACTTTAATTCTTAGCATGGCTATTTTGACCTTCCCTGAAATTCACCACGTTTTCCTTTGGAAAAAGACCTCATTATCACAGCTAGCACCATGCCTTGCGCTTCGAAGATACTCACAAAAGATCTGTGAATTCACTAGATTAAAGCTGTGCTATAAACACCTAGCATAACTTCTTAATCTCAGGTACTGAGAATTAAGGAAATCATTTGGTATAATATTGTGTAAATTGATGAAAGACTGGTAAAACTCAGATTGCATTACTAAAAGTGCTTAAACAAACAGGAATCACAACAAATCTCAAAAATTGAATAACTTTTTGTGAGTATTCAAGGTAAGTTTGGATTTATATTACAAAATCAGATGCAGATTTTAATACTTGATTATTCCAAAAATTAAAAATGATATGTTGGGCTGGGTGCAGTGGCTCACACCTGTAATCCCAGCACTTTGAGAGGCCAAGGCAGGTGGATCACCTGAGGTCAGGAGTTAGAGATCAGCCTGGCCAACATGGAGAAACCCTATCTCTACTAAAAATACAAAAATTAGCCAGATGTGGTGGTACTTGCCTGTAGTTCCAGCTGCTCAGGAGGCTGAGGCACGAGAATCGCTTGAACCCGGGAGGTGTATGTTGCAGTGAGCTAGGATCATACCACTGCACTCTGGCCTGGGCAACAGAGCGAGACTCTGTCTTAAAAAAAAAAAAAAAAAGAGATAATTTGTTCTACAAATTTGTAGTAGTACTTTATTTTTGCATAATGCTTTAAGCTTTTCAAAAGATTTGATACCTGTTTTATCTTGTGAGTCTCAACATTCCTGTACATTAGATAAGATAGGTGTTAGTATCCCATTTTATTTAACAGATGACTGAGGCACAGTGAGTTAATTAATTTATATTAATTATACATTTTGATACAGTTAATGACAGCAAATATATGGCCAGGAAGTTCTACCTAATATCTAGCTCCAGTTTTCCATGGTGTGAAATAAGTCAGCTTCTCCTTATTAGAAGACTCTATTTCTGTACCAATTAAGGAGTAACTATGATATAAATAATCTTAGTCTTTTTTAAGTTGCTCTGTAATTTTGACTTTTCAACACTATTATTCTTTGTTACTGGGCATTTAAGAAGGACTAAGTTACCTTTTTTGTTTTTATTTTAATTTGGTCACAGTTTTGTTATTTTGGGGTCAAATAGTCAAGACAGGTACATCATGGCACTTACTGAGTATACAGTTGTTAAAGAAAATTAAAGAATAAAAAAGTCTTTAGAAGATTAAAGTGTTAAATATAGGTCTGTCTACAGTTGACATATTAAGTTGACTGTTATAAAATATTGATATTAAATCGCTGTGGTACAGCATTTTGTAGTGCAGAGTGAAGGATTTTAACAGAAATTCAAGTTTGGTTCTGGTTCTACCACAGCCTTCTTTCCTCATCTGTAAAATGGAGATAACACTCATCTTACAATGTTGTCTTGAGAACCAGTAGGGTTGTAATATTTTCCCCTGCCTTAGCAGAGAAAAGAAAAAGAACAAACTTTCTGTATACCTTTTTGGGACATATAAAATTATATCAGTATTTCTTAAGAACATTATTTTGAGAATTCACCATACACTGTGAGATGTGGTGGCGGAAGAGAGAACCATCCAAGCATCTATGCCAGCATCTTCAATGATCTAGGTTGGTGTAAATACACTCAAGGATGTTCTCATAAGGAAATTGCCTAGCAATAAATTTCCCAGAACATATCCTCATTGATAAATAACACATGGCTGTGTACATGCAATGTTTAACGCTTTGTAAGTCCCATGCTAACCACCTTTTCACACTGGTGAAATCTTCATGATCTTGACTTCATGGTATCTAGAATCAGATACTCATGACTATTATTTAAATTAATGTCATAAACATATATTTCAGACATAGAAACTCAAGAGATCAGATTCATAGCATTAGTAAACAGAAATGATGTGTTTACTTGATGTGATGCTTTGTAATTCATTCATTTACTTATTCAACAAACATCTCTTAAGTGACACATTTATTAAGTAGCTGACATGAACTCAGCATAACATGAAGTACTGGGGATACAAAGTCAAATATGATTTATAGTCTAGCCCTCAAGGAAAATGTTAATTTAAAAACATTTTGAGATAATTTTATTTTGAGATAATTATGGACTCACATGAAGTTGTAAGAAATCATACGGAGAATCCTGTTTACCCATTTTCCTTCAGTTGTAACTATTTGCATCACTATAGCATAATATTACAATCAGGTAATTGTAGTTTGTGGACTTTTCAGATCACACCAATTTTGCTCATATTCATTTGTGTGTGTGTGTGTGTGTGTGTGTGTTTAGTTTGTGGACTTTTCAGATAGCACCAGTTTTACTCATATTCATTTGTGTGTGTGTGTGTGTTTAGTTCTATATAATTTTATCACGTAAGAGATTTTTGTAATCACTACCACAGTTCAAGAAAATGATCAGTTCCATGACAAAGCATTGTTTTTATATTATATATTAAAAATTGTACTTTGTCAAAGAAATTGTAGCTTGACTAATTATTATATATTATTTGTAGAAACTAGGAGTGCAAAAACCTCCTCTGATGATTCCCATAATATTCATCTCCTTTCTTTTCATTCTCTTTCCCACCATCTTAGTTCAGGACTTTTCCTCATGATTTATCTTCATGATAAATGAAGATAATATAATATTAGCTTCATAGTTGGGCTGTAAACACTGAGTTCAAAGATGTGGTCTGTTTTGTTTACCAAGTTATAGGCCTAAAACATGATAGGAATGAATGAGTGAATATATGGACAATGCTGGAGCCAAAACAGTGTTTAACAGAAACAAAAATTGGGCCAGGTGCAGCGGCTCACGCCTGTAATCCCAATACTTTGGGAGACCGAGCAGGTGGGTTGCTTGAGTCCAGGAGTTCAAGACCAGCCTGAGCAATATGGCGAAATTCTGTCTGTATTAACAACAAAAACAATTAGCCAGGTGTGGTGGTACGCACCTGTAATCCCTGCTACTCGGGGCTGAGGCAGGAGGATCAGTTGAGCCCAGAAGGTCAAGAGGCTTCTGTAAGGTCTGATCATGCCACTGCACCCCAGCCTGGGTGACAGAGTGAGACTATATGTCAAAAGAAATAAAAGAAAAAACAAAGAAAAAAAAAAAGAAAAGAAAAGAAAAAGAAAAAAGAAACACAAATTGACTGATTTCTCTTTTCTCCTTAGTTACCTTCAGTAGCTTCCCATTACCTACAAAGTGACATCTAATCTAGGTAGTGTGATATTTCAAAACTTCTGCAATCTGGCCCCAATGGGCTTCTGAACCCAGTTCTGATTCCATATCCCCTATAGTATACTTCCGAACCACACCCTCCTACATTCTCTGAGACTATTCCCTACTTTCTCACTTTTGGGGTCATCCTCCTTCACCCTAAAATGGCATTTTTCTTCCTTACTCACTGATATCCTTCTGATTCAATGCAAATAATTTTTATTTAATCTTGTTAAAATTCACAATGAGATATACCTTCCATTTAACAGCTTTAGCAACCAAGGCTTGCAGATACCATGTTAGAGTTTACCTTTAGCAAATGACAATGCTGGTGAACTCAAAACCAGGCCTTCCACTTAAAAATCTTATAATCATTATACTACTTCACCTAGTAGGTTTTTGGGTTTTGTTTTGTTTTGTCTTTCATAAAATAGTTTTTCTATGCTTAATGTTTTATTTCACAAATTCTTGAGATTGTATAAACAACACTTTTATTTAGGAAATGTATGATCCAACATTTAAAGTCCACAACTTTTTGTGTGTGTGAATTCATGGTTTGTTCATTTACTCAACAACCCAGGAACAGGGTTAAATAGAAATGTGAAACAGTTAATTCATAGTGGAAGGATGGAAATGTAAGTATGTACAATCATTTCTCCGTGTCTGTGGGTTTTGCATCTATGGATTTTACCAACTTCAGATAAAAAATTTCGGAAAAAAAGGATGGTTTTATCTGTACTGAACATGTACGGACTTTTTTTATTGTCATTATTCCCTAAACAATACAGTATAATGACTATTTACATGGCATTTACATTATATATGCTATTACAAATAATCCAGATGATTTAAAGTATATGGGACGATGTCCACAGGTTATATGCAAATATTACATCAATTTGTATGTGGGACTTGAGCAACTGTAGACTTTGGTATCTGAGGGGAGGTCCTGGAATGAATCCCCCATGGATACTGAGGGATAACTGCACATTAAAAAGGATGTTAAAGTTGGGTGTGGTGACTCATGCCTCTAATCCTAGCACTTTGGGAGGCCAAGGCAAGAGGATTGCTTGAGGCCAAGAGTTCAAGACCAACCTGGCCAACGTCACAAGATGCCATCTCTAGTTTTTTTTTAATTACACACACACAAAAAGATGTTAACTGTAATTATAGAAATAGGCTCATAGTATTATGAGCCTAAAGGAAGGAGTGTCAGGAAAGACTTGCTGAGGAAATAATAACCCAATTGTACTTTTACTGATGAATGGAAATTGTGCAGAAAGTGGAACCAAGGGTAAGAAAGTTGAATTCCAGAGAGAAGGAAAAACAGTGTGAAAAGCTGATTAGCATGGGGACTTACAAAGTGTTAAGCATTGCATGTATACAACCATGTGTTACTTATCAACGAGGATATGTTCTGGGAAATTTTTTGTTAGACAATTTCCTTACGTGAACATCCTAGAGTGTATTTACGCCAACCGAGATCGTATAGCCCACTACACACCTAGGCTATGTCATATAACCTAGAGGCTACAAATGTGTACAGCATGTTTCTGTGCTGAATAATGTAGGCAATTGTTACATAATAGTAAGTATTTGTGTATCTAAACATAAGGTACAGTAAAAATATAGTATAAAGGATAAAAAATGGTATACTTGTAGAAGACACTGAGCATGACTGGAACTTACAGGGCTGGAAATTGCCCTGGGTGAGTCAGTGAGTAAATGGTGAGTGAATGTGAAGGCCTGGGACATTACTGTATCCTACTGTAGACTTTATAAACACTCTACACTTAGGTGACAGTACATTTATTTTAAAATTTTCTTTGTTCAATAACAAATTAGCCATAGCTTACTGTAACTTTTTAACTTTATATAAACTGCTAAAATGTTAAACAACTTTTTGACTCTTTTCATCATAATACTTAGCTTTGAACACAAACATGCTGTACAGCTGTACCTTTTTTTCTTTATATTCTTACTCTGTAAGGTTTTTTCTATTTTTTAGATTTTTTTTTTACTTGTTAAACTCTTTTGTTAAAATATAGACACACACTCACTTGCCTAGGCCTACACAGGGTCAGGAGTATCCACATCACTGTTTTCCACCTCCACATCGAGTCCCACTGGAAGGTCTTCAGGGCAGTGGCATGCATGAAGCTGTCATCTCCTATGACAACAATGCGTTCTCCTGAAATACCTCCTGAAGGACCTGCCTGAGGCTGTTTTACAAGTAACTTTGTTTTTTTTTTTCGTAAATAGAAGGAGTACACTCTAAAATATGATTAAAAAGTATACTAAATACATAAACCAGTAATGTAGTCATCTATTATCATTATCAGTACAACATGTTGTACATAATTGTATGTGCTATACTTTTATATGACTGGCAGTGCAATGTGTTTGTTTACACCAGCATCACCAATAACATGTGAGTAATACATTGCACTATGACGTCACTAGGTGATAGGAATTTTTCAGCTCCATTATAATTATACAAGACCAGTGTCGTATTTGTGACCTGTTGTTGACTGACATGTTGTTACACGATGCATGATGGTTTAAGATACAAGGCTGAGGTTGAAGGGAAAGGCCGGGTCAGCTCAGGGAAGGCCCAGGTCTGGACACTCGGATTAAGAGACTTGGTATCCTGTAGCATGTGTGGAGCCATTGAAAGGGACGGATGGTGAACTTGGCCAGATTTGTCTTCAGGGATACACACAGTTTTATTATTCTACTGAAACCCCTTTTCAGGAAAACATGAATTAGCTGTATAATTATGTTGTTTCTCCTTAATACTAAATGCTATAAACTTTGTGTGTGTGAAAGTTAAAGGCAAGAAATGAGCCCTATGATTTATTTCCTTTCCTGCTAAGGAAAGTCATCTAGGTGTTACTACATCAGAAGCATTTGGCAAATTGGTGATGAAATCATTTTTCAATTTATTCCAGTTGCTATGCAAGTTTTCTTACCTGGTAGCCTCTTAGAAATTATGTATTTTTTTTGAAATGTATCATTTTACCTACTCAGGTTTTATATGTGGTATTTTTCTCCCTAATACGTTCTACTTTGTGTGTATATACTTTTAGCTTAACCGTATTTTGAAAAATCAAATGACTATCCTCTTTTTCTTATTTCTACTTCCTAAATTCTACATTTTTCTTTATTCTATACTCTATAGCATCTACTTCCTTGTTACAAAAGCCAAACCAAACCAAACAAAGAAAATGTTTAAGCCTACCTTGATTGACTTACACTGACACATTATGACTACTCACACATTGCAGATTTCCTAAAGCCATTTTATTATTGGACATATTTTGAGGGAAGAAAATGGCGAATGAAGGCAGGTTAGCTTTCTTTTCTTCCAAAATATACACATGAATGCATTTATGTTATGTTTACAGTTGCAAGGATTTTATAAGTTTTTAAAAACAGAATATGATAAACATTTTATCATTCAAGTCAGTGAAATATTTTTCACCGCAGGCCTTAGTTAAGAAAAGAGCTGGCCTAAGAGATGGAAATCTGGAGTTTGAATTGGGTTTTGCCTGTAATTCTGGGAGTCCTTCAGTAAGTCCTCTCACTTCCCTAGTCCATTGCATGTAAATGAGAGGTGGAAGTAAGCACTGATAAAAGAATATCCGGTTATTTATGATCTGGTACAGAGCATAGGAATCAAGGAAAACTTCTGGTAATGCATAGCTATTATGTTTAACTCATGGTTTAAAATTTTGTTTAGATTACCTTTTAGATACAATTTACAACCAGACATATTTTCTGTGCAGTTAGATGAGGTTTGACAAATCTGACCCATATAATTCATAAAACCACCAGCTTCCCTATGTTCCTCTCTAGGCAATCCCCACTCCTTGCTCCAGAAAAACCACTGTGATTTCTCTTATGATGATTAGTTTTCCTTGTTCTGGAACATCACAGAATTTTAGAGTATGTATGCTTTTGCATCTAGCTTGTTTTACTTGGCCAGGATGTTTTTAAGATCTAGCGATGTGATTGCATTTATCACAGTTCATTTCTTTTTGTCTTTGACGGGGATTCCTTTGAGCGCACACACACATGAAAACACACACACACACATACACACACACAGGTAAATATTTCATAATTTGTTTATTTGTTCATCAGTGATGGACATTTGATTTGTTTTCAGCTTAGGGCTAATATTATAAATAAAGCTGTGATACACATTCCTAAGCAGTTCTTTTTGTGGAGATATGTTTTCACTTGTAGTAAATATCTAGGAGTGGAAATGCTGTGATATGGTGTCCTTTTAACTTTATTAGAAACTTCCAAACATTTTTTTTCTGATGAGGTTGCGTCATTTTATACCCTCCCAGCAACATATGTGATTTTCAGTTGCTGCATATCTTCCTCAGCATTTATTGCTGTCAGTCTTATGAATTTTAGCCTCTCTTCTGTGTGTGAAGAACTGAAAATTTTCTTTAATTTGGAACTGAAATAGAAACTCTAAAAATTATGGAATACATGTTATAATTTAGGGATATCAGAATTAGCATATTCCTTATTGAATAATGAAAATCTTAAGAGTGTTGCCTTATATTTTTTCATCTGTATCATCTTTAATCAGTTACATTTGTTTATGACATCCATTGATGTTTTCATAGGGACTGTATAGATAATATGTGTGTGTGTGTAGTCATATTTATTCAGGTCTCAAGTTTTTTGTTTGTTTCAGTGTTATAAAACAGTTTATCTTCTTTCATAATCTCCCATATCTCTTAAAAATCCGGCTTTTATTACATCTAATAGTTGAAATCCAAATTTTTAAAAATCCAAAAAATCCCAACATTTTGGATTTTTAAAAAATGTGTTAAGATACTTCAAAGTCCAGCCATGGACTTTACATGTTAAAGTCCTCTCTATAAAAATATATTTATGGGTGATAATCAGACCTGTGATAAATATAAATTTTACATCACAGTCTCTCCAATTATTTCTGAAAGTGAGGGAATGATATTATGTAACCTAGCTAGTGTTCTATAATACTGGGTTAGAGAACAAAATGATAATTACTGTAATGGTCATAGAAAACTTAGGTAGTGAGCCAGTTGACTAAATGTGTAATCAAAACTCACCCCAGTATTCACATGGTACCTTTTTTGCATTTTGTAATGGATGCCTGTGGATCTTTATGTACTATTGCCTTTAGAGATAACAAATTTCCACAGACTTGGAGAGCAATAAAATACATTTAACACTAAATCTTTACTGAGCATAGTTTAATCTTTCTCTGATACAGAAAGCACTTTCTAATTTTATAGCTCTGAAGACTCATTATTGCAAATGCCAGTTATTATATTGACTAAGAGTAGAAGCAATGGTGAATCAAAAGGATGTGCTAATAGAATCTTAGATTGAGGGAAGTTAATGTGTGTTTACCCATATGCATCTCTCTATTTTAAGATATATGTAATTGTTTTCCATTTCTATTCCTCCTAGGTTTTTTCCCCAACCCTTCTCCACTCTTTCTGAATGTATACACCACTCTCTTGAGTTTCCTTACCTAAAATACAATTTCAGTTTTTCTCTATATGAAAGCGATGACAAAGTGATTTTACAGCTAGTTCTGAAAGTGACTAAACTTGACAACAATTGTATTTTATGACAACCTCTGCTTTCATGTCCCCGGCCTACTTTTATATCATCTTTTTTTTTTTTTTTTTTACCCCAAATATGAACAATTTCATATCTCTTCATTGGCTGAAAACAAATCCCCTTACCAGGAATACATTTTAAAGGAAGAGAGCCTGCTTCACATACGTCACCAGAGCCTTAACATCTTAACTCTGTAATATTCAATTTCTCACTCACTGAGAACCAAAGCCTTGTTTTTTGTAGTTTTATTTTTGTTTTGTTTTTGTGTGGTTTGTGTTCATAAAGGTTGGGGAAGAATTAGTATTATGGAACTAAACCAGATTAAGGGGGAATGTGAATTAGATTTGGTAACAGATGGTGCTGTGGAAATTAAAGGTTCTTTGCGAATGGAAGCGACAGCAGCTTGCCTCTGTTCTCTCTGTCTCTCGTTCGTGCACTTGATAGACGGGTATAAATCACAACAATCCTGTCTTGACAGCCAATTTCGAGAATTTGATCTGGTTAAAGACATGGCTTTCCTGCTCCACTCACCGAAACCTGCTTCTATTTTATTTTTACACGGCACCTTGTCATATTTAGAAAAGCAGGCTTGCCTGCTTCCTCTTAATGAAATTTTTTCTTAATTACAGTTTTAGCTCTTTAGTGTTAATTACTTTTTCATTCAGCCTGAATTTTCGTTATATCTCTCAGGGATTATTTTTTCTTTTTTTCTCACCCTTTTCACTCATGTATATTCTTTCGTTTTTTTTCCAAAGATCCTTTTCATTATCAGAAGTCGTTGTCAGAGGCACTATTTGAGACTCCTAATTACCAAAGTTATTATTTTTTAGGGAGAAAGACTTTCAGATGATGTAGTAAAGTTACCAAATCAGAAAAATTTTTTAAAGTGCCAGAAGCAATCACCAAAACTAGCACTGATTTCAACAAAATTTCACAAAAAGGTGAATGACAACACTTGTTTTCACCTAGTAAGGGCTGCAGAAATATCTGTTCTGTTGGCTAAAATAAATCCCATCATGTAAAAAGACATGGCCACAATGTGGCAGAACCACTTCATGCCTGCGTTGACCTTGGGGTGGTCTAGGGATTCCGAATTAAAATGCAATCTTCAGATGTGGGAGACGCTAAATGAGAGACCAGGAACACTGAACAAACTGCATGGATCCTTTGCATCCAGATTCTCAGATCTGACAAGCTTAGGGGCCAAGTACTAAGGTTGCCTCTTACAAATCCACATGGCATTTGGGCTTCCAACATATCAAGGAATGGGAAATAGAAGAGAGGGAAAAAATCACTCCAAAAATGAAGAGAAGATTCTTTGAGCGAGCAACTAACAGTTGGTAGAAATGAAGCTTCCTACTGGCAGTCAAATCAAATGTAGTAACAACTCAACAGCTCCCCGCTGCTTGCTGACAGCGTGGTGTCACACACTGGGACAAACATTCACTTAGACACTGATTGCAGGGAAGTGCCCTTCCGCCAACACCTCCCACCAAAAATGTAATGAGCAAAAAGAGAACCATTTCTAGGAAAAAACCCAGAGTCCCATTCCACAGCTCCCCTAAAATGATAACGTTTCTGTTTGTCTTTTTGTAGCCCACTGGGAGTGAGTGTTCAGTTGAATGTGGTTGCTGCAGTTTCATTGTTATGTAGCAAGTTGTTTCATTACTTATTCTCTTGCAACACACACACAGACATATACACAACACACACACACACACACACACACACACACACACACACACACACACGGGCCCTGGCATGCCCCTGAATGGTGACTCAGTGCAGTGGCAGCAAAGGAAATGAAAATTTGGGAGTTTGAAGAGTACTCCTTGGTGCAATAGTCCTTGCTCTCAAGGTCTAATCAGACTCACAAGCCAGTGTGTTTTTTATTTGAGTAGAATATATGGTTTTTAAAAATGGCCGGAGTTCTTTAAGAAGCATGTAGGCAAATACTCTCATTTTATAAATGAGAAAACTGAGAGTCAGTGTGGTACAATGACTTGGCTCCAGTTACACAGTGCCTAGATCCAGAGCTAGAACCCATGTCTAGTACTCTGTCAAATACTTCAAGAAGTCAGGGCTCCCTGGGAAAGGAGAGGAGAAGAAAAGCAGGCAGCAGAGACTCTGGTATAGTTCTTTTTTTTCAGCTGACTTTTTAGAATGGCAAATTATGTTTAGAAATTTTTCTCTGCATGTTTGTATTTCGACTTTTGAATGTGACAAATGACAAGCAGATCCTGATTTGAACTCTTGGCTTTTCAGTGGCTTCTACTGGCTTCACCGAATGCTATCTTGCTGCTGAATAATCCTTTAAAAAAAAAAAAAAAAAAAAAAAAATCCTGTCATGCTACAAAATAAATCCTTAGTCATTTCCATGGCTTGAATTAAATATATGTGCAGATATATGTTATTTTCCCTTGCCTGCAAATAGTGGCTTTTGTGTTTTAGCTTTACTTTCTCTTCAAGTAACTAGCTCAATGAAATGCTTATTTAAAAAGAGGATAGAGGAGGAATTTTTAGGATTAATAATTAGCTGAGTTCCTCTCCTCCCTGCCTCCCCACTGCTCTTCTGCTTCAGCTGGACAACACCTGATACCAACAATATAATGTCACCTCTGCTATAGATCACCCAAGACCAGCTGCATTTACATCCAGATGTTAACTACTGCAGACTAAGCTATTAAGGTAAAAATATAAATATAGTTTAACTGCTACCCAACAGATGGAGTTTATTATCTCTGATTGTACTGCAAATCTCCATCTAACACAGAAATTTTCATATGTGCTTGAAGCAACCTTTATTTCAACAATGATTTCCTAGCATTTAGATTTGCTCAACACTGTGATTCACTCAGTTGCAGAGTACCTTTTAGAGTTCCACTCTTGGTGAACTGACCTATGTCTGTGGAGGCAGCTGGTTTATTGGTCATTGTAATTGCTTTTACAAAACATTTTCTTAATGAGTAAAGAATGACATCAATACTATGATCTCCATATCCTTATATCAACTTCTGATAGCATTTGCATTTCCTGTTTCAGTATAGCAGAGAATAGGAAAGGGACATTCAGGAAGCCTGAGCTTTCATTGACCTCGATTTGATTTGTGAACTCCATCGCTGGAGTGTCTGTGAGTAAAGCATCTATATTCAATTGTAATTTGTAAAGATCAGTGCATAGACTTTCTATGAGTTGAATGTCTGTTTATTTCTTCTCTAGCGCGGTGCTGTGGGAAGGTCTTCATTTAGCTGTCAGTCCCCTTCTGTTGTGTCGAGTTCTCTTCGGTGAGCTCCTTGACTGCTTGAAAACAGAATTGTCTGAACACAAGCAAACTTTATTGATCCATATTTCTGTTTGAAAGACCAGAGATTTGTAGAAGTAGGAGACTATTGCTTTCCCCTAGAAAGCTTACTACAGAGGAGGTCTGCTCATGGCATAGTAAATCTCTAATACCGAATAAATGTTACATTCAGCATATATTGTAAGCTTCATTTTAATGATTTATCTTGGGTACTTTTTTTTTTTTTTTAATCTCATAGAAACCTTTCGTTTTAGTAGTGGTCCCCACCCATTGCCTAGGGCCGTTAGACTCTACCCTGGGCATAGTGACCTGGTCAATACTGGGACATCTACTGCGCAAATGGTTCAGTGTAGCACACTGTTCAAAAGCCCTGCTGTCTTTAGGCTTTTGGTTCACAGAAGAGTAAATTGTGTAAAGTAAGAAATATTTTCAGGGATCGGAGACAAAATGCTTGTTTTTCCATCTGCTGTGCATCTTTGTTTCTGTCTAGGAGGTTTTCGAGATTCTCTCTTCCGATCCATTGGTGTCATGTAGTTGAGCAGTTGTGAAGATATAGTTAATTAAGCTGCATTAGGGCAAATATACACACTTGTTAAAACACTTAATTTGCCTCAATAATATTGATTACATGGCAGAAGTTTGTTTAAACTAAATGGTATTTCCCCCCTACTGTTATAGTTTTTGAATGCAATCTGTATAATAGCTAATAGCCATCATCAGTTAAATATCATGTTAGTTATAAAGTAATGTCATAAGAATTGATTTGGACTTGGCAGTGGAAGAGAGCTCTCCCTTCAAAGCCGATGTAGATGATTAGCCAGAGTTTTAAGCAGAATCATGGTTCATATAAACTGTGTATATTTTATAGACTTATAACTGCTCTATAGTACATGAGTGCCCATTATATTAAAGAAAAGCTCAGACAGTTAATTATGCAAAACATCATGTATGCAATTACTCGACATTATTATGCATTTAACAGTTTTATTGATTTGTCAGTAGCTCACTTACTGTATTTAGAGCCATAAACAAGAGATGCTCACCCCCAGATTGAAATAGGTCCAAGAAAACAAGCTAAGGATAAATTGCACTACTAAGCGCCTCTGCATCAGATCGAATCCTTAAATACAGAAACTGTCAACAATCATAATGTGCAACACATTGTGATATCACAGGACCATTTCTTTTCCCATTAATAAAGTTTATCAACCAGGAAGCATAAGAAATCACCTGGCAATACAAATTGAAGCAACTGCAATTTCCTACATCTAAAATAGTCTGGATGACTTAAGGAAATCAGCAGTCACTTCCAGCTTGCACAGCATAGTAAAATGGGATGCTGCTGTGTCCACAGACACTTACACCACATACATACTTACAACGCCCCTAGTCCCCATTAGTTTAGTCGATTTTATTAGTGCATTTCTCTTGCCATTTTTCTGGACTTCCATTGCAAGGAATGAATTGTCTCCATTTCCAAATCCCTTAGATTTCGCAGGAGTGAAGACATAGGATTCTATCGGTATCTTTATATGTCAGATTGAGTGACAAACCATCCCGGTTTACTTGGGATTCAGGGGTATCCAGGACATGGGATTTTACTGCTAAAACCAGGATAGTTGACCAACCTAATATTAGAAAATATTAAATAAGAAAGGACCATTGAACTCTACAACCCTAAAAGCAGATATGGTTTCAGTGAGGTCCTGCTGTTAAGAGTTTGGTCAGTAGGTATGAAGTTATAATGCATGGGACACTTTTATTTCAATGATCAGCCAGAAATGAGTTGAAGGTCTTGGTTACTTGTACTGAATTTCCTTTTTGCTTGCAGCAGAGAGCCTTTTACAGAGTTGGGAGAGCTTTCAGCTCTGATTTTTCTTTTTAGGGGGCTGGCTCCATATCTCCACATTACATAGCTCTATCTCTTGTCAGCAACTCAGGCACCAGCTTTGAGGGCAGCTGTTTTATTATTCTTGTTCTTCATGGAGTAAGCTAGAGAGAGTCTTTTGGACTAAATGCATAAGTTAGTTGTTCAAAGAATCAAGAAGTAGCATTACTAAATCTAACTCATTGTGATCCTGATATACAGAAATCCATTCTATTAGATAGGACTCAATGTTTGTTAAAGCAGGCCTTAAAATTGTACAGAAGCATATGTGCATAAGTTGCCCATGTGTTTTTATCTTTCTGAGCGTGTGGACCAGGATTCACAATTCTTCCTTTACAATTAATGATCTCCTTCCATTAGGTTAACCAGGCAGACCTTAAGATATTTCCTATTAAAAGAAAAAATCCTTTCTCTTCTTTTTCCAACTAAGCCAGTGTACCTTAATGCAATGATGATATGTTAGACCCAGCAGTTGTCAAAGCATCGTATTACTGTGATGCCATAATGACACCCTGTCTCTGTAAAGTAGTCATGTTTTCTCAAATCACACGTTGCACCGTTGATTTCTGACATGACACTTCATTCGGTTGCTTTCCCTTTCTTCAGCATCACCATTCTCTGACAATAGCAGCTGGTGCCCATTTTGTTACTAAGTGATTCACATTTTGCCACTTTACGAGAGTGCAATTAGTTGAAGCAGGGAGAAAAAAAGCTCATTGTAAAGTAGCGTGCTTGAAGTTGTAACTCAGTCTGCCATGGGAGCTGCTGGGGTCATGGGCTCTGAAGCCTGTACCTCCGGGAGCTGCAGCATTAGTCTAGAGGTTTCTTCGAAAAGCATAAAACACACACACACACACACACACACACACACACACACACACAATAGGCTATTAAGAGCTTTTTATTTTTTTAAACACAAATACGTAAATATTTAATCTGGTAATTTCAGAACATAGAAAATCAACCAATCACCATAGATTCATTTTTGTTTTGAATCAGTAGTGATTTTGATAACCTTCTTTTCCGTCCCTGAAATTATGTGATTCCAGTGAATCACACAGGAGCTGGGGACTCTTCTTATCTCTGTATTTGTATGTAAACTTGGAGGTTTGCTGCATTGTGTCCTTATACAAAAATATTGGAAATAAATTTTTAAAGCATTTGAAATTTATAAAGATGGTGATTACCTTTCCAGGCCCTTAAGGATGACAAAGAAGAAAAGAAAATATGTTAAGTTCTTCAGTTGCCATTTCTTTAGCCTACCAAAGGGTTTATTATTGGTATAGATATAGTAAAAGTGTCAGAAGATCTTGCCTTAGTATATAACAAACGAGAAGATCTAAGATGATCCGTACACACATTCCTTAGGAGAATTTTATGCACCCATTTTCCCATTTATTTCTCCATTTGTTTTGGGGGGAAATACAGTAGCAAATGAATTCAAGATCTGTGTAAAATTCACATGATGAAATACAGCTGCTTGTTAAGAACTTGTATTTCGGTGAAAGGGTTAATAATGCATAACCCTATGGAACATTATTGTTATACCAGTGTTTAACAAATGAAAGTACTGGCTGAGCTTCAGACCTTCCATTGAAATGTAGAGCACTTTGAACATCAGCACGTGCATGTGGAGATTCAAACTCCTGACAGTTCATTCACGATCACACATTTACCTGGATGTAGGTAAACTCTCCAAAAACAATTATTAATCCAAAAATAATTACAATGTAAATTGAACATTAACTTACAGATTATCCTTTTTTCCCCTACAGCAGCAACTTTAATTGATTCTTATTCTTTCTTTCTCTCACTCTATGTGCACACATATACACACCATTAATGAACTTTCAAAAATTACATCTTTAAATAGTCAAACAACTAAGACATTTTGTTTGGCTGATCCTTTGTATCTAACACCAAAGATAATTTTTACCCTTGCTGACCCTAAGCAGGGCTAGGAAAAGACTTCCTAGGCTGAAGCATGATCATCAGAATTATTTGATGCTGTATCTCAAACTGTGCTGAAATGCTTTTTAAAGCCCTGAAATTTCAGGTAGCTGTTAAATTCCTCAAACCTAGTGTCTCGTATAGAAACTAAAGTTTATTCTTGACATTGTTATTTCCCCCTCCAGTTTATTCTCAGGGGGTTCATTCCAAGGTTTTGGGAAGGGAGCTACCTGGTCTTACTCCCTGTTCATCTCACCATTTCTCTTAAAATAATGATAGTAACCATACTAACGCTTTAAAATAAATATTTCCCACATATTTCGACACATGTTATTTCTATTCATAATTCTTAACTAAATTTAGATTTTTATTAATCCAATGTGACTTAAAATTTCTGCATTAACAGCACAATGTGGAATTGGGCTTATTCTCTTTGGCTACAGATAAAGCCATCATTTTGAAAATGGCTCTTTCTGACAAAAAGGTGTTCTTTTGAAATAAAGTCCTATTCACTACATTCCTCTTAGAGTTAATGTGAATTTTAGTGCCTCTAATTTTAGATTGAAGTGAAGTCTAGAATAAAACCCACCAGCTGACAATTGAATTTATAGATAGTTGTGAATATTTCAGGCTTGAATAATAGAGCTGTAGAATTTCAGAGACAGAGAGGCAGAGAATTAAAACTCACTGTAGTTTTAGGTTATAATATAATAGTGTCTAGGAAGTGTTCAGTGTAATGAGCTAAGTAGTAATTAGGAGACAACTGTGTTCTTTCAGGGATTCTGTTTAGGCATCACTGCAAACCCTGGGTGGGTGATGCAATAGGGCAGACCTGCAGCCAGCACAGTGGCTCCTTCAGCCCTTTTCCACTTATACATGGGCTGTGGATGTAATTGCTGAGAAATAAAAGCAGTAGATCTCTGCATGCCACCTCTACCTTGCTTGCTTGCTTATTTATTAAAATTGAGTAAATAAACACCATTAAAAACTCTGTTGTCCTCGAGACATCTCTGCTCTGGACCTTGGAGTCAGGCCTGAGTTCGGATTCAGGCTGCACTGCTTCCTAGCTGTATGACCCTCAGCAAAGTTTGAAAGGTCTGAGGCTCGGTTTCCTAAAGAGAAATGCCTCCCTTACAAAGTTATCTTGGGGATTCAATGAGGGGTAATATTTGTAAAGTGCTCAGCTCAGTGCCTGGCACATAATAAGCACTTGATAAATGGCAATTCTGACTTTTACGATTTCCACGGGGCAAAAGATATTAATTAAGGAAACACTTCGTGGTAGGGCAAAAACATGCACAACCTGCAGCACAAACCCAGTTGGTTCACTTTCATTTATGGCTCCAGTGGCCAGACCTTGTTTAGGAGAAGGTATTTCTTCTGTTTCAAGGACCTCTCTGGCAGCTCGTGCCTCCTGAATTTCCTTGTTTTTTTCCAGCCTATTGCCAAGTTATGGTGTGAGATTTTGGATGAAACAGCTTGCTGGAGAGTCCCTATTTTTCAGGGACTTTAACAACATGCATTTGACACATAAATATTTGATGGTTTAGCAAATAACTGATCCGTAAATAGGAGGGCAATTTCTGGCCTCGTTCTTTAAATCAAGAGTTCTGCAAATTTTACAAGTCCATGAGGAAGAGCCTGAATAAAAGAAAACTGGGGTGAAAGTGACCATGGAAGATACAGGAAAAGAGAGAGAGGAAAAAAGAATTTTTAAAAAGAGGGCCTGAAGATCAAACAGCCCCAAGCAACTCTCCTCTGGATGAAAAAAAAATTAAATAAAGAAATGGTGCCTTGTAGGCAGATGGTGAAAAAGAGTTAATTGTCATAGCTGTGAGAAATTCAGTGCTGGAGAGAGGAAAGGGGAGCAAGCATGGTTTAGTACCCTAATAACTTCTAACTCTAGTCTAAGATCATAATGTATGTGCGCGCAGTCCAGTAATTATAAGGTAATAAGTGAAGTGGTGGTGTAAGTGCTCTAAATTAAAAGGAATTCACAGGGCTGCTGTAAGTCAGTGCCGACCCGCTTTCTTTCAAACGTTGACTTGAGGAAAGTGCTTAGCCCAGAGTGCTAGGGAGACAAGGAGAGCGATCTATTAATTACAACGTTCATTAACAGTGACGGGTACAAGGCAGCAGATGCAGAAGAGAGAGGACGCCGTAGTTCAGGCTGGCGAGGGGGATATTTTTTTCTTTCGCTAGTTCTTTAGGACAACACAAGTGGGTGGACGAAAGCACGAAGGTATTTTGGTGGCTTTTTCCTTCCTATTTGCTTTCTTCACATCCTGATACTGCTTGACTTCAGAAAGCTGTGCAAGATTTTCTCAAAGTGAAATATCTTTGGTAAGAGGCAGATCTTGCCTCAATGCTTTGCTCCTGAGACCGCCTTCTTGGAACAGTTAAGTGAAACTTCCTGCCAGAAAAGTTGCATATTTTTCTTCATTTTAAAGTAACCGAACAATGGAGTACCTGGAGGAGAGCATGAAATTTGTGCAATGATCAAAAATCGTTAGATTTATAGTAAAAGAGATAACTGCATCGCTTTGGTTATCCTGTGACGAGTCCCCCAAATTCTAGTGAATGACCATTACCCAGAGGGATTCCCATAAATCAGCTTTCCACTGGGAAGCAATTATCTAAGTCCCTTTCTTGACTGTCACCTCTTCTTTCTATAGTGGGCTCTCGGAAGCTTCTTAGAGATTTTGCTAAACAAGGTTTTGCACAATGGCTAAATAAAAAGAAAATAGGACCAATTATATCTTTTTATCTAATTACCTTTCCAGAAATTCGGTCACTTGTGAGACCAACAAAGAAAGAGGGATGAAGTGTTTCTTCTAGATAAGAGAAACAGTGTGCCAGATTACATGCTTCATCATTTTTCCTTTTAGGAGGTATAATGTTAAATGACAAAAAGAAGTGGGGGAAGGACCATCACAAATATATTTTTTAGGACAAAATTTGATACATTTCTACTTTACTGAATATAAATATAACATCAGATTTTGTAACATCAGATAATATAATATCAGATTTGTGGACTCACAGGTATACTGAAGGCTCAAATGGCTTTTACTGATTCATCTCTTAAATAATGGCATATCACACATAAGAACACATGCACACATTTATTAATCAATGCTAGTGATCAGTCACTAAGTTTTGCAGGCTCTAGGAAATAATCTTTAAATATTGGCGTTAATTTTATACTTTATGTCTTTCTATATTGCCAAATGGCTATGAAATAGAGCAATTTAAATAAAGAAACAAAGTGATTGAGGATATATTCCCTATGTGTTTTAGTCAGATCAATAAAAGACACAGTTATGCTTATGGAAGCGTGCTGACAAACAGTAATTACAGAGCTGAGAATCATCTGTTCAGTCTTGAAAATAAAAGTTTTATTCCACTCATAATAAAATGATTGCAGCATCAGAATAAGGAAGGAAAGGTAGACTGAGGATAAATACAATTTTAGAAATGGTATAGACTTTGCAAATCACCACCTCTTCCATTGATAAATTTAGAATCTAGAGTTGATTTAGATATTGACACTGGTTCTCCAAGAGAAAGGTAAAATAAAAGCAATTGGACCCTTTAGAGCTTTTGTCTATGGCCTGTCTGGGCCCTTTGTTGTAACCCTGTCATGCCCTTATGCTGATTACCTTCTTGTAGAACAAGAAGTATTGACTAGAGAATGAATGATGTATAGTCCCTAGCCCTTAGGAAACACTCTCAAAGAGCAATGTCTTATCATATGAATTTTTTTAACATCTGAAGGTTTTTTTCCTCCTTTTACCTTTCCCTTTCCCTTTCTCTATTTTTTCACCATCTGTTTTGTTTCTACCTCTTTCGGTGTCTGTGTTTGACACTCTCTCCTCTTTCTCTCTCTGTTTGTATCTCCCTCAATCTCAGGCTTCTCTGCAGAATGTCAAACAAAGATCGACACATTGATTCCAGCTGTTCGTCCTTCATCAAGACGGAACCTTCCAGCCCGGCCTC
The DNA here is from genome assembly GCF_007565055.1 of Rhinopithecus roxellana. Lineage (NCBI taxonomy): Eukaryota > Metazoa > Chordata > Mammalia > Primates > Cercopithecidae > Rhinopithecus > Rhinopithecus roxellana. The sequence goes on from NC_044556.1 coordinate 66,120,963, forward strand.
CCTGACGGACAGCGTCAACCACCACAGCCCTGGTGGCTCATCAGACGCCAGTGGGAGCTACAGTTCAACCATGAATGGCCATCAGAACGGACTTGACTCGCCACCTCTCTACCCTTCTGCTCCTATCCTGGGAGGCAGTGGTCCTGTCAGGAAACTGTATGATGACTGCTCCAGCACCATCGTTGAAGATCCCCAGACCAAGTGTGAATACATGCTCAACTCGATGCCCAAGAGACTGTGTTTAGTGTGTGGTGACATCGCTTCTGGGTACCACTATGGGGTAGCATCATGTGAAGCCTGCAAGGCGTTCTTCAAGAGGACAATACAAGGTTAGTGTCGGACCTGGGAATACTCTCCCCACTTTCAACCTCACATGATGGGTTTTTGTTTTTCCTTATTCTTATTCTCATAAGTCAAGTACCATAGTTTTAATTCTCTCTCGAGTAGAAAATAGAAATAGATTACAATTGATAGTGGAAGATTTATAGACTAAAATCCCCCCAGATATACTCCATATCTATTAATTTTCCTCTTACAGTTAAGCTTTAATGGTGCAAGGATAATAAACTTTGGGTAGAGTTTATAAGCGCATAGTTATTGTTAGAGCAATGTGGGTCTATAGAGCAACTGTACAAATGCACATTAGACTAACACTGTTTTTGACCCCTTTGGATCTTCTTACAGATGCATGAAAATAAATACTTTAGACCAGTGATTTTCAAACTTGAGTGTGCATTAAAATCATCTGAAAATCTTGTTAAAATGTAGATTCCTGGGTCCTACCTCTGGAGTTTCTGATTCATTAGATCTGGAGTGGGGACCTGCCTGAGATTGTATATTTTAAATAAATTTTCAGGTAATGCTGATGATGCTGCCAGTCCAGGGACCAATTTTAAGAATCACTGCTCTAGACCAATTTAATTACCTACTCATCTTTCTTTTTTCCTTGTGGTTGGCTATACTTTTTCTAACTTTTAAATGAATTTATATAAAAAATTTCCAAATTATGCCAATAAAATGTCATTGAATGATAGAATGTACCTCCAACATATATAATTGATATATACCCCAAACTTCATAGATTTCAGATTTATAAATGACATTATTTCTCCCATATAGTGTAGAAAAATAGGACTGAAATTTGTTTATGCCCTTTTAAACTGGTGATCTACAGATCTAGAATTCAGTTCATTAAAAAGCTATAGATATATATATATATTCTGGCAAAAAATTTCATGTTTTTAGGTCTCTTGTGATTCACTTTTGAAGAAAATAGGGGAAGGAAAAACATATATTTTGAGGATCCACAGCACACCAATGGTTCTGTTCAGTGGTTTACGACATGTGTCTTCCTAACAACCAGTTATGGACACAAAGTCTATCTTCCCACATATCAGTGGTTCTCAAACTTGCCAGCTCATTGGAATCAGTGGAAGACTTAAAAAAACATACTGATGCCAGGGCTCATGTCCCCAAATTCTGAATTAATTGGTCTTGGGTACAGCCAGGGAAAGGGGGGATTTTTGAAAGCTTCCTAGGTGATGGTTAATGTAAAGGCAAAGTTAAGAACCACTGCACTGTACTGCGTTGTATTATTTGACAACAGTTCTCAAAGTGCAGTGGCTGTACCAGCAGTGCCACCATCATCTGAGAAAATGTAAGAAATGCAAGTTCCCAGGCCCCATCCTGTATTAACTCAAACAGAATCTCTGGGGGTGGGACTAGCCATCTGCATTTTACCAACCCTCTGGGTAATCCTGATGCGAATTCAAATTTAGAACCACTGCTCTAGACCATGCTACTGCTGATTTACCACTGACCATAGACCATCATCATCTAATGGCCCCTTGTTGGGCAGAACTGAAACCAATTTATTTGGAGCCTTCTTAATTTTGTGATGTACTAGTTTTCAAAGCACAAAAGAAGTAATGTTTGTTAAGTGCTAATCCTTTTAAATATTTCCATAAAACATGATTCTGAAAACACTTATGTGTACATAGAGCAGTCTCCCACCTTCCCCCTTTTTTTCCTTTTTGTTTTTGAGGCAGATTTTTACTCTTGTGGCCCAAGCTAGAGTGCAATGGCATGATCTTGACTCACTGCAACCTCCATCTCCTGGGTTCAAGTGATTCTCTTGCCTCAGCTTCCCAAGTAGCTGGGATTACAGGCATGCACCAACATGCCCCACTAATTTTGTATTTTTAGTCGAGACAAGGTTTCACCACATTGGTCAGACTGGTCTCGAACTCCTGACCTCACGTGATCCACCCGCCTCAGCCTCCCAAAGTGCTGGGATTACAGGCATGAGCCACCGCGCCCGGCCCACCTTCACTTTTAAGAGCATCTGGAAATCCAACTCTTCTCCATCAGTTGCACTGAGCATTTTAGTGACAATCCCTAGTGGAATTGGTTATACTGTCTCTCCCTTGCTTTTTTGTTGTCTGTTACATAACTTCCTTGATCTGTGGCTGATGAGAACGCAATCAAAATGTTTACTTAGTCAGGTACAGTGGCTCATGCCTGTAATCTCACCACTTTGGGAGGCTGAGGCTGGAGGATCCCTAAGGCCAAAAGTTTAAAAGATTAATCTGGGGCCGGGCGCGGTGGCTCAAGCCTGTAATCCCAGCACTTTGGGAGGCCGAGACGGGCGGATCACGAGGTCAGGAGATCGAGACCATCCTGGCTAACACGGTGAAACCCCGTCTCTACTAAAAATACAAAAAAACTAGCCGGGCGAGGTGGCGGGCGCCTGTAGTCCCAGCTACTCGGGAGGCTGAGGCAGGAGAATGGCGTAAACCCGGGAGGCGGAGCTTGCAGTGAGCTGAGATCCGGCCACTGCACTCCAGTCCGGGCGACAGAGCGAGACTCCGCCTCAAAAAAAAAAAAAAAAAAAAAAAAAAAAAAAAAAAAAAAAAGATTAATCTGGGCAACAAAGTGAGAATCCTATCTCCATAAAAAAATTTACAAATTAGTTGAGTATGGTGGCATGTGCCTGTAGTCCTGGTTACTGGAAAGGTTGAGGCAGAAGGATTGCTTGAGCCCAGGAATTGAAAGTTACAGTGAGCCTTGATTGCACTTCAGCTTGGGGTGACAGAGCTAGACACAGTCTCAAAAAAAAAAAAAAAAAAAAAAAAAAAAAGTTTACCCACAGCACAATTTCTCAAGACATCATACTCTTACATACTAGATGAGATACTTAATCCTAATCTTTTCATAGCCTTTCACAGTTGTAAATGAAGAGCACAAAGCCAAGTTGTATGCAGTATATATGAATGTCCTAAATATCTTCATAGCTGTATCTTTATAATTTCTGGCTCAATGTTGCTATATTTACTGATATTTTCTTACAAAAATCTTTCATTTACTGGATCTTTATTTTCTTTATCCTCATCTATAAGTTGAAGGCGTTAACCTCAGAATACTTAAGTTTAAAATGAAATAGAAAATCACATGGAAAGCAAGTAAGCTAAAAACAATGGTGGTCTGTGCACAAGGCTTTTTATCACCTCTGGGCATTTGAGAAATCTCTTCAGTCTATTTGGTACCACTGCAAAACTTGAGAATGAAAGCACACCTCAAATCTTTGGGTGTTTACCAGCCATTGTTCAACAGTGTTGCAATCCTTATGGTTACAAAGTATACAAAATTTAAACTGTTACTAATTTGATTTTGTTAACTCAGTTTACACAGCTCTGCATGTAACCACACAAAGATAAGCAAATATTTTGGGATAAATTCAGGAGCACTGAGTGGACTGATATAAGCAAGAGGTTCTCGATGTGAAAACCACTCCCATTTATTCAACAAATATTTACTGAGAACCTACTGTGATTCAGACAGCAGGCTGGTTGGAGTGTCCTCTTATGCACATTTTATTAAAGCTTTGTTCCCAAAGGCTGTGGATTGAGATGAATTCCTCTAACAAATGTCTCCTGCCTTGAGGAAATACCAATGTTTAGGGTTTAGGGGATTAAACCCTAGAGTCTTTGGTATGTTTTGTAAAGATAGAATAACAATGTGAAAAAATTTCCTGATACATGTCTCAAAACATTTTATAGGTTAGACATTAATAGCTCTGCAATAGTTATTTACTGAGCAATAATTAGAATAGAGCAATTGGAATTCTATGCATGATTATTCTTTAGGATGCTGAAATGCTACCAAAAGCTTAACAGAGCAAAGCACAGGGTGATTCTTGGCATTGATGTATGTGCTCAGTTTTACTCCATATTGGAGAGAGCAAGTTTCAAGGATTTTGAGCAGAAGACAGAGATGTCACTGTCCAGATTAGCACTCTGGACTTGCCCACCTGGCTGTGCTTGTAGCTGGCAGCTGCGCAGCACTTGGTGAGGCTACCCTGCTAGCTACATCATCAGGCATCACACTGTGGTGCTCACTTAGCCCCAAAAAGGCAGTGAGGCAAATAAAGGGATTAAATTGTGAAAGTATAATGTAATAATTAGAGCGGTAATTGTAAGGAAGATTGGAACGGCCCCTCCTTTCTGTGGCCAAATACAGTAGTGATAGCGGTTGAACTCCAAAGATGTTGAGTGTGGCCCAGACTCTTATTCCAATGCTGAAGCTGCCTTAGAGTTCATTCTCCTGCCTTCAGGCAGCATTGCAGCCAAACCACCCTTCACAGATCATAGTCTCTCCCTCCCCTCCATTAAAGCTCTCTAAGGAAAAAGAAGAGATAATGTAACTCCCTTGACAACAAGTCTTTCTAGACTAGAGTCCCAATGGCCAGGCCATTACATAAATGTGACTCCTGCCTTACCAGGCCCTGATTCTACTCTTATTGACTTAAGGGACATGTGCATCCATAGGCATTTTCATGTATGCCATCATCTGTTAAGATCTTTCCTTTTTTATTATCTTCTTCTTCTTATTTTTGAGACAGGGTCTCACTGTGTTGCCCAGGCGGTTGTACAGTGATGTGATCTTCGCTCACTGCAGCCTCAACCTGCTGGGCTCAAGTGATCCCACCCCCTCAGCCTCCCAAGTAGTTGGATAACAGGCATGCACCACCAGGCCTCCCTAATTTTTCACTCTTCTGTAGAGATGGGATCTCCCTTTGCTGCCCAGGTTGGTCTCAAACTCCTGGCCTCAAATGATCCTCCTGCCTCAGCCTCCCAAAGTGCTGGGATTACAGGCATGAGCCATCTTATTTCTTATTTTAACAATTTATTTTTAGGATTGGTTATCGAGTGTGTAATAAATATATAAGTTTAAAAAGTTGGGAAAAATACTTCTTAAACTTGGAACCAAAAGAACATCTATCCAGAATACATCTTGAGAAAAGTAATACAAATTGTTCTTTTCAGAGCTGAATGTGCTATTTCTGTTGTGAAAGACAATTAATCATGGATTTCAATGAAAGGTAAATAGAAAGGAATATTTTACTTATTGACTATTTTCAAGTTATCATTGAAAAACTATTGAATTAGGGCAGCATTTAGTTGGGTAGAAACTAAAGTTTTGCTTTTTTGTTTTTGTTTTCAGCTGACCAAAATTCTTTTTACAAAACTTTGACAGCTCTACCCTGTCATCCAATAGGGTTACAATGGCAGCAGTGATTTCATGTCATTTTTTAGGCAGAGTAATTTGGGGGATGTGATATTGTTATTCTGATTTATTTTCCAATTCCAATTTTGACCTTAATTCATAAATGAGTGGAGCCTGCCTTCTTTCCTTCCTTCCCTCCTTCCCTCCCTCCCTCCCTCCCTCCCTCCCTTCCTTCCTTCCTTCCTTCCTTCCTTCCTTCCTTCCTTCCTTCCTTCCTTCCTTCCTTCTATTTCTTTCTTTTCTTTTTTCTTTTCTTTTCTTTTCTTTTCAAACTTCTCATTAAGAGTTTCCCCTAGACTCTTGTTAAGGAGGCAAAAGAAGGAAAACATCCTTATACCCAAGTAGGTCAATACATATTTCATTTTTTAATAGACAAAAAACACTGGCCTCCTGAAGTTTTTCTGTCCATATCATAAGGAAAATGATTTTATAAATAATTTTCTTTGTGTAGATAATATAGCCATCCTAACTGTTCCTTATAGTGCTAAAGAGTATTCTTCTTTCCCCCACATTTAAAAAGTGGGAAATTGCATATTTAAAAATATGATATTTTAAAAGATGTTCATTATAGCATGGGTTTTGGATTTATAAAAGCCAGGCCAAAGTCTCAGTCACTTACCAGCTGTGAGACCTTAACCCCTCCGTTCCTCTGTTTCCCAAGTGGTGAGGGTTACATGAGAGAATGAGTATCAAAGTACTTGACCCATAGTAAATGTACAATAAATTATTAACTTTGGCTGGTATTGGGAATGTGACTGGGATACGCAGACACTGGATGGTTCGTGTCATATAGTACAGAGTTATCCTTGATGCTAAACTAGAAGGACAGGTATGTCACCTTCCTGAGCTCACAGCTGTCTCCACCCTTAGCTATGATCACAAACCCTCTCTCCCTGTAGCCATTTCTCACTGACGGTGCCTTTATATGATTGGAGGCATTTAGGTGAACTGTCTGGGAATTTGTTTAGTTATATTTAGCTTATGGTGCTCAATTAACTTTATTTCCCTGTGAATATGGATGGGAAACTGCGTACATCAAAAAGCAAGCCTGAATTTGGAACTTGCATAAAACATTAAATTCTCAGTTAAGCTTCACATGTGAAATTTAGGCCCTGAGGTAGTAGCATTTCTTCCCTGCGTGAGGTGTGGGAGTGACCATTATGGAACTAAGTCCACTCTGAACACTGTGGGACCTAGGACAAGAGTACAGCACACACCTAAATACTGCGTAGTATATGTAAATATGTTAAAGTTATAAATCAAGATATCAAATCCCTAAGTGAAATTTGTTCTAGTCTCTTATTTGACCAACTATACCTTCATAATGACCTGGGAGACTGACTTTTTATTAGTCAGACTTTGACTCCAAGGAGCAGTTTTGTGTCAGTGAGAGGCAGTGCAAGGAGAGCTGGTTCATAGCCTACAGCCCATCCCCTTTCTTTCCCACTCCTCTATCTCCCAATCTTGTACATAGGGTGGACACCCTTGCCCACACATCTAAAGCCCAGTGACCCCTTCCCAGCAGCTGTTTCTTAACCACGCACAGGTCTAATGTGCACACCAGAAAGGCAGTTTGTTCCAGTCTATTTTCCAGAGGACACACCCAGGAGAGAGTCCCGCTCAGACCCTGGTACTTCCATTGGCTTGTGGTGATCTAGCCAGGGAGTTTGAGGGTCCCAGGTACTCAGGATCATGGGGTACTTAGGGGACGGCTCCAGCTGGACTTCGTTCCCTTCGCACTTTGAATGGGATCCTTGTGCTATGTGTACCTTCTAAAGCCCACAGCCTTCAGGCAAGGGCTTTTCTTTTCTGAGGCTAAGGTGGCATTAATGTGAGCCTAAATCTCACCTTAAACATGGGGCATTAAGATTAGTCATTTTCCTGCAAGCCATATGCTAAAGGCATGCGGGCATAGCCCTTGGATCTGATGCGACCAACTGCTTTCCTACGCCGTGAATTGTATGACTCCTTCCTGAAGCAGGCAGTGTAGTCCTAGAGGATCTTTCCTGGTGTGGCATTTCTTTTGCCATCATGTGCTGTTTCAGTCTTAGAATGTTTTCAGTCATAGAGAAAATAAGAACTTACAAATTGAGTGTACATGATATGAACCTTCCAAAGGAAACTGATAAAATATATTTAACCCAAACAGTGTCTAGAGAAAATAACTACCTCAGTTTATAGTAAATGGTAGCTTTAAAAATCTAATATGTTCTAAAATTGAAATCCAAAATAATGTGGAAATGTCTAAATTGACTTGATGGATCGCAGTAATTATCAGTTCGAATGCAGTGTTAAATTAAATATAGAAGTAATATTTTCCAAAGAAATGTTGTCTGTAATTCATTGCTTTAACTTTCTTTTTTGAGACAGAGTCTCTCTCTGTTACTCAGGTTGAAGTGCAGTGGTGCCATCTTGGCTCAATGCAATGTCCGCCTCCTGGGTTCAAGTGATTCTCCTGCCTCAGCTTCCCAAGTAGCTGGGATTACAGGCACACACCAGCAAACCTGGCTAATTTTTGTATTTTTAATAGAGACAGAGTTTCACTATGTTGGCTAGGTTGATCTCAAACTTCTGACCTCAAGTGATCCGCCCTCCTTTGCCTCTCAAAGTGCTGGGATTGCAGGCATGAACCACCACGCCCAGCCTGCTTTAACTCTTAACTTGCTTTTGTTATAAGCTTGACTTTTCCACTTCTTCTTGCATTTGATGCCCATTATGTCTGAGCTTTTGAAATGCATTAATATTGCCAAATTATAAATAACAAGTATCATTCTACTCTTGCTATTTTAATTGTTAGGTTCAGTGTTTATTTTAATAGTAAAAGTTAGTATTACAGACTTTCTTTTTTGGTGAAGATGTACTGTATGAATTTGTGTCCTAAAACAGCATAATTTAGTTTTTCTTTTTCTGATTTTGACTTACTGGAACCACTTATTGGGACAAATGAGTAGTGATTCCTTTTCCATGGTTTGTTCTGACTTGGGAAGTCACCTAAATTGTTATACTTCTGAGGTTGTCAAAGAGCTACTGGTCAGCAGAGACAGATAATAAATTAGATAGTTTAAATATCTTAGGTTATCACGTATCTTAGGATCTGTGGGCCACATGCCTTCTCTGTTCCATACTCTTTGTTTTGTTTATTAAAACTGTTTAAAAATATAAAAAAACACTCTGAGCTTGAGGGCATTCAAAAACAAGCCCAGACCTGGATTTGACCTGCTGGTCATAGTTTGGGTAACTTGTAAACCAAAACACCCTATTTATCTTCCTTGTAGGCAACATTGATGAACAAGATTTCTACGCCAAAGGATTTCCTAGGCAGTTTTGTGTACATATCATTTATTAAATTGAAACCCAGTCTCTATCATGATGATTTTTTTTTAGTCTATTATTTCCCTTTTCAGAATATTTTTACTTCTTCAGAATTTTCTAGTCTCTTTTCTCTGTTTGGATATTTCAAGCCTGTTTGAACTACACATCTGTGAGCACTATTATATATGTGTGTGAATATGTGTGTGTGTGAGTGTGTGTGTGTGTGTGTTGGCTAGCTAATTAGAAAACAGAATCGGTGTAAATTAAGACAAAGTAACAGAGTGGCTGATGAAAAAAGATCTTTGGGTTGTGTAAAATCAGAGTGATTATTTTCAGAGATTTTATTTCATGGTTGATCTTTGATCAAGGAAAGAAAAACATAATAAAATGTAACGATTCTCACTAGATTTTTGTCCTTCAAATATTAGAAACTCCAGTTTGCAGGAAACAGAATCTCTGCTGTCATTTACATGTTTACTAAACACATAGCATTATGTTACTATATTTCGAAAGTCATTTAAAATAGGCACATCATTTTAGCTTTGACTTGTAGGGTGTATTTTCCTGTTGGGTGACACTACATAAGAGCCTATCCCATGTAAGAGGTATATGCCAGTGGCATTCAGGATGGACACAAATTTGCAGTAAAACTTTTAATGCCGAACGATAGCTCATGTCAAATTAGGCTAACAAAATTAACTTTCCTAGCAATGTATTTGCAAAAGGGTAACCTTTTTTCCTACTGTCTCTGTTACTTCACAATGATTTGGAGGAAGTGATAGTAAGTGTTTCATGTTCCTCTGGTGAAATTAAATATTTATTTATTTATTTATTTTTTGAGACGGAGTCTCACTCTGTCGCCTGGGCTGGAGTGCAATGGTGTGATCTTGGCTCACTGTAAACTCCGCCTCCCGAGTTCAAATGATTCTCCTGCCTCAGCCTCCTGAGTAGCTGGGATTACAGGGGCCGGCCACTATGCCCAGCTGATTTTTGTATTTTTTAATCGAGATGGAGTTTCACCATGTTAGTCACACTGGTCTCGAACTCCTGACCTCAGTTGATCCGCGCCCGCCTTGGCCTCCCAAAGTGCTGGGATTACAGGTGTAAGCCACTACGCCTGGTCTTATTTATTCAAAATAATACATTTTGTAGTAGCAATATCACTAATTCATGATAGTTACATTTAATAAAAGGACAAGCTTTTTCATAGTTTTTCAACTTAGTACTATCTTTTTTTTTTTTTTTGAGGTGGAGTCTCACTCTGTCACCTGGGCTGGAGTGCAATGGCGTGATCTTGGCTCGCTGCAACCTCTGCCTCCCGGGTTCAAGTGAATCTCCTGCCTCAGCCTCCTGAGTAGTTGGGATTATAGGCACATGCCACCATGCCTGGCTAATTTTTGTACTTTTAGTAGAGACAGGGTTTCACCATGTTGACCAGGATGGTCTCTCACTCCTGACCTCTGATGATACACCCGCCTCAGCCTCCCAACGTGCTGGGATTACAGGCGTAAGCCACTGCACCTGTCCTAAAGTTAGTTCTATCTTTATACTTTAACCAAACGTATAATGTATCTGTTACATAAACCCATATTTCATGGATTCTGCTGTGTGATATGGCCTATATTAGAATCCAAAAAAATACGGATGTAATTCTGGAATAAATTCTCTTTACACATGCATACTTAATCAGAGCCTATACTCTTATTTATTTTTCCTTTAATAAAACCCTCTGCACTCAGAAAATAAAATCCATTCCCCATGGCTCTCCTGAGTTAGTGTCCTCAGAAGGAGCAGCATGGATGCAAAGCTGCCCTCCAGGTGCTGACTATGGGTGCAGCTGGCATAAGACCCGATGCCTCTCTGGTTCCAGTGTGGGAGCATCCCCTATCCTGACCCGTCTGGGCCACTCAAACGTACCTGTTCCCTATTCAATCATTCTCTTATGGAAAAGAAGCCCTTGCATTGCCATTTCTTCCAGTGATTTTTTTTTTGGGAGGGGGGAGGGGAGTTCTCTTAACCTGCCCCAAACTACAACCTGTGAAGTCTATGAGCTCTCCTAGCAAGTAACTGTTGAGAAGGAAGTTTGTGTTGTTTTTATGTTCCAGTCTAAGAGACCTCACAGATCACTTCCAATTAATTCTTATAAAAACGCCATTGACTTTTCTACCTTTTGCAAGGTAGAATTTTACATTTGTGAGTGAACTTTCAGGAAGCGGGTGTGGCTGACTCTTTGCCTACAGATCACTGGACTCTCCCCAGAGGACATGCCATCCATAATCTCTATTATCTGATGACTATTTGTTTTGATGAAGGTACTGGAGGCAGTTCTTTGATTACAAGATAAACTCCCAAACAAAGACATCAGTGCCTTTCTTAGTACTCTGATAGCTTTCCTTCATTCCTCCTTGTGCTCCCTTAACCCAGAACCAAGTCATGACAAATAAGGTTGTTTCAGACCCTGTTAGAACAGACCCAGTCTACCGAACACCATGTTAAATGCTTGAGAGCTAAACAATAGGAATGATACTTTGTGCTTTATATCTTTCACAATGCATGTCTTTGTACATATGTTCAAATAATTATACAATAAAAGCCATTCCTCCAGTAAACTCAGAATTGGTTATGGATAAAGCCAGGTAGGGTATATCAGAATGTTCACTCTAAATGTAGGAAAGAAAACAGAAATGAATGATGAGAGTTGTGTTGTCAGAGGTTCCTACTGATGTGGGTCACTTTTGCTTGGTAACTCGTTGTGGGGGAATATGACTCAATATGATTTGCTAAATCCATAAGAAAGGGAACATCAGTTCTTGTTGAAAGTCAAACTATGGAAGCTGTTAGGCAACTGGTGAGGTATGACTGGGTGGGGTTCAGAATTTTGACATGAGTAAAGTCATGGGTCAGGACTTTATTTTCTTTTTTTGGTAAAGCCCAGGGCAGTGATGTGTTTTCCTGATATATTACTGGATAAACTTAGACAATTTCTTAGAAGTTATAAAACACGTTAACTCACTCAAGTTATAAACCACATGAATTCACTTTCTTTTAAAGTTGCTGATAATGAGACTTCAGTGATGTAACGGTCTAGTCATTGGAGCTCATTTATACAATTTAAAAGGTTTCACATAAGCTCAAAATTAGGTACAGGGTGCTGGTGTAGTATTTTAGCTTTTATACTTAAAAGCTAATCTGCTGATATTTAAAATAAATGACATTTAAACTTAAAAAATGATTGTGGTAAAAAACATAAAATTTACCATCTTAACCATTTTTTAATGTATAGTACATTAGTGTTAACTCTATGTGCATGATTGTGCAATAGCTTATGAATCTTTAGTATTTCATCATGCTAGATGTAAACTCTGCACTCATGAAACAACTTCTCATTTCTGCCTACCCCCAGTCCCTGCTAGCCACCATTCTTCTTTCTGTTTCTATGAGTTTGGCTGCTCTAGATATCTCGTGTAAGTGGAATCATGTCATCTTTGTCTTTTTGTCACTGGCTTATTTCACTTAGCATAATATCATCAAAGTTCATTCATGTCATTGTACATGACAGGATTTCTTTTTAAAAACGGAATAATACAAGAGTTCTTCTCCATTATCTGCAGGGGATGTGTACCAAGACCGCCAGTGGATACCTGAAACTATGGATAGGACTGAACCCTACAGAGGGTTTTTTTTTTTTTTTCCTATACATACATATCTATGATAAAGTGTAATTTACAGATTAGGCCCCATAAGAGATTAACAAAAATAACTAATACTAAAATAGGACAATTATAACAATATACAGTACTAAAAGTTATGTGAATGTAGTGTCTCTCTCAAAATATTTTACTGTACTACTGTACTTTGGGTAACTGAAACTGCTGAAAGTGAAACCACAAATACCAGAGGACTGCTATGTTCCACTGTATGGATAGACCACGTTTACTTTGTGCATTCATCTCTTGGCTGGCATTTAGGTTGCTTCCATCTCTTGGCTATTATAAATGCTACTGCAGTGAACATGGGTGTACAAATACTTGTTTGAGATTCTATTTTTAATTCCTTTGGATATATACATACACCAAGAAGTGAAATTACTGGATCGCGTGGTAATTCTATTTATAATTCTTAGAGGAACTCCCATACTGCTTTCTAGAGCAGCAGTATCATTTTATATTACCACCAACAGAGCACAAGGGTTCCAATTTCTTCATATTCTTTTCAGTGCTTGTTATTTTCTGTTTTTTTTTTTTTCCCCTTCAGTAGCAACCATCCTAATGGATCGGAGGTGAATGTTTAAATATTTTTGGAAGATTTTATATATAAACCAAATTTATAAATATACCAAAGTTCTAATATTTTATCACCTTAGGCTTATATATATGGATAAAGTACATAGTTGTTTTAAGATTCCTGAGCTTAATGCAATGCCTTTAGATGAAGAATTTGTTGACTTATAATAATATTAATAGTAATAATAAATATATTAGTTTAATTTATAAAAATAATGGATACATTTGATTTTGCAAAGTGTCACACATTGTTCTATGTGCTTTACATTAATTATCTTATTTCTTTAATCATCCCAATGAAGTAGGCAGTCCTATCATTATTATATTGTCTTCTTTTATAGATGTGGAACTTGAGGCACAGGGAAGTATTTGCCCAAAGAACAACTGGGTCCCCAAAATCTTGAACCCATAGCCTGTCCTCTTAACCCTTTCATTACACTGCCTTGTATATTTTAAAAGCTTTTAAAAGATTGAATGATTTTAGATTGTATTTTTCTTGAGAGAATTTTAATCCATGGGCAAAATTGTTTAAGTTATTAAAATAAAAATGAGGAATTAAGAATATGCTTAATGTTATGATTAGATAATAGTCAAGGTTTTTAGAAAGGAGACAGTCAGAACTAAGTCTTAAAAATACCTAAACGTTTTGTAATTCATTTTTAGAAATCCCTTAAATGTGAAGCTTGAGAGCACAATGCTTGAGTGCCACCACCATTTCCATTTCCCGTGTCAGTTCTCTGGATTTTTGTCATCTAACATTCATTTCTCCACCCAATTTTCGTTTGTTAGTCTTAGACTGAACTCAAAAATCTGTCTCCACTGATGACACTTCTGTATTCTTTAATTAATTATTTTAGGAAGAAAGAGGCTTATTTCTCTCCTGTTTTGATGTGAGAATAATTGTCCATTTGCATAAACTTTGTGACCACTCCAGAAGGCAGCTCAGAATCAATCCCTTTTTGCTGTTGTTGTTGTTGGTCTTGGTCTTTTTTTCTTCTTATGATGATGAATGCTAGTTAGAAGGAGAAAAAATTTTTTTAATCTTTATTTTTAACAAAAAGTTGCTATATTACTTGGAATTAAATCTCATTTTATCTCAATTTGAGCAGACTTAAAGAAAGGGCATCTCTGAATGATACTAGAAAGACTATTCCTGAGAGATTATTTAGTTCAGGGACATCTTTGTTAATTTAGAATGTAGAGCTGAAAATCTGAATGTACCTTTAGCGTGAATCTGAATACATATCCCAAATCTACATTCTGATATCCATTTTCCTTTCAGTGCGTACTATTTACAGTTTCCATTTGAGGACGATCAGAGATAAGCACAAAAATCTTCAAAGGAAGGAATGTAGCCCTGTGTGTTGTCCTCGAGTGTGCCTTTTCTCCCTGCTTTGGCCTCCAGAACATCTTCGCTACTCCCAAAGTGCCTCCTGCTTTTGGAAAAACCTCAACTGTGCCCCAGAGCTTCGCCTATGTTTTATATGGAGAACAATTTCACATTTTGTGATACTTAAAGCAAAAGTTTTCCAACTGATTCTTCCATTTGTTCTTCTCAGTTATTATCAATTTACAAAGATTTCTTTAAAAAGTTTCTGTGCCTAACTTGGGGGAAACTACCTTACAGAGTCGTGAGCAAGAAAGGAAATAATGGATGATAGACTATAAAGTATTTTTGTCATTGCAGCCTTTTGTCCATATGGTTTAGACAAGAGATGGCTAAACCAAGGCCTGCGGGCCAAATCCATTTTGCTAAAGAAAGTTTTATTGGAACATAGCCACACCTATTCTAGTATAGCCTGTGACTGCTTTTGTGCTACAGCAGCTGAGTTAAGGAGTCACAGCAGAGATTGAATGTCCTGCAAAGACAAAAATATGTACAATCTGGGTCTTTCAGAAAAGCTTGCCAACCAAACCCCTGCTCTTCTGTGGAAGAGTTAGAGTTAAACAAATATCCCACAGTGAAGGAGGCATTTTTACCCTATGTCCCTTGACAATCATCAAACAGGAACCCCCCCACTCTCCCTGCTAAGTTGTCTTCTATACTTCTCTTTCTTACTCTTCGTAGGGAGATGCAAGGCACTTATCTGAAATCTCTAACACAGCAGACAGTTCAGATATGCAGATTTTATTTTAAACTTCAGATACAGACTACATGCCAGGAGCTTCCATTGTTTTCTGGGCTTTCCTCATCTTTCTCTTAATCCAGCCAGCAGCCCTGTCTGAGTTCCCTGACCCTTGGGGTAATTACTGTTTTTTGAATGTTTTACCTTCTTTTATGACTGAGTCCATGGCATACTCTTTGGTTGGTTGGTTCGCTTTTGCTTCTCACAAAGTGCCTTTTGACTCAGATATCAGTTCTTTGTCTTTTGGCAACAAGCACAAGGCCAGAAGAAATTCTCTGACTGGCACTTCCTTACTTCTGTGCTGAGAACCAGCATTGGGGCACTTCTTGAGTCTCTCTTAGCTCTTTCTCCTGCATTGCTTCCCTGAATACAGTAATGATGCTGTAATTATTACTAATATTATAATCAATACTCACTCCCTGTCAGGAACTCTGCTAAGCATCTTAAATACATGATCTTACTTAATATTAATAGCAATCCCATAATGTATCAATTATTATTACCCATCCACATGTCATTCATAAAGAAGGTAACTCCAAATTTAAGAGCTGTTCCAAAGTCAAATGGAAAATGGTAGAATGAGGCAGCACAATTTGACTCCAGTATGTTAGCTCGTAATCCATATGTTATACTGCCTCCTACATCTTACACACAGATCAATTACCATTACTTACGTCAAGAAGGAGTTCCCCAAATCAGTATTAATTTTAGAGGATGCAGATATTTGTTGAATATATGAACTTGATCTTAAAAGCAAACTCTAATTCCATTTTTTCTTTTCTGACAAACTTTGGGCACGTTGATAGCATCCAAGAACAGAAGCACTTCGGGATGGTATTAGAAAAGGTTATACTTGTTTAAGGTAGAAGGGAAATCGCAAGAAGTAAAATTTCTATTTAAGAATCTGCTTTTGTCATATAGGGTATCATCCAAATGTCTCTAACTGGTCATATGAACTTGTACCAGTCTGCAAAAGTCACCGTAAAATGTACACATTGAAACCGTTTCTATCCAAAGATAGTGAATGCATTAAATGTAATTAGCATTGCTTTATTTTCCAAGAATATTTTATTAACAAGCCTTTTATTGTTGTTGCATGTTCTGAAAGACAGATAGGCAGACTTGCATCAAGGTTGTTTAAAATTCACAGGTAGAAGAAGAACATGTAAAAATTGATGTTGGATATAGTGCACAGCAAATTTGGAGGTTGTGGTGAGCTCAGATATTATATATTTCTTGTGGCAGTGGTCACCTTTGAGCTCTTTTATAAGGACTTCTGTGACATGATCTGTGTACTGTAAGAGCGTAAAAACTAAGAAGAAGAGACTGTATACATCATGTAGGATACACATTTTACACTGTAAAAAACAATTGCCTTTTACAAGGAGACATCATTATATCAGAACTAAAAACATTGAATTTCTTTAGTCCTTGAATGAGAGACGTTTATATTCTCCATCATTTTCACTAGTGTATTTTTATTATACACTTACCAGTCCTTTTTAAATGTATTTCAGAACACACCCTCATGATTATGGATTACTTTTTTTTCCATCATGAACAAAAACATTATTTTGGGATTGTTAAAATGCATTGTGTACACCCTGACACCTGTTGCTTTGGTGATATGCTCTGTTTGGTTTCTGTGGAATTAAACCGGCCATCAACCATACTGGTACAGAGACAAGTTGAGGGATTTCTTTTTGAGGTGTTGAGAGATTCTGTTCTCTGAAAGCAACCCTATCCTATCCCACAGCTGCACTTACACCATAAGTCTGACAACAGCAAAAGACAATGCCAAGATCCACCCTGAACCTATCACTCTCAGGCTCCTATGTCAGGCATCAACATTTCCTTTCTGACTAGTAACAATAGCAACAGCAATAGCTACACAGAGTGCTCTTTCAGAAGATGGAACTTTTGTTTTTATTTCTATTCTTAACAACATTTAATTAATTACTTTTAAAAGATTAGAGTTAGGCAGGATTGCCTCATATTTAAGAGCACAAACTTTGGATCCAGGTTGCCTGGGTTCAAATCCTGTCTCTAGCGCTTGTTAGCTATATGATTCTGGGTATGTTACCTTATTCTCTCTCTGCCTTAAATCTCTAATCACGAAATGGGAGTTCACAATGTAAAGCACATCAAAGAGTACCTGAGAGTCTTAGTGTTTGTTATTATCCTGTTCTTAGGTATTGATATCTTAGCTTTTGTGGATGCATTTAAAGGCCATTGAACTGGATGTTGGGATATCTCAGTTTTATTCTCATTTCTGCAGTTAACTAACCCATATTCTTATAAAGAGTGTGGAGCGATCATAGATCACTTATCTATTATCTATGATCTATGATAATATGATCTATTATCATAGATCATAGATAATAGATATGTCATTATATATTACCGCTTTTATGGTCTTCTACATAAAACAAGGGGGCTGAAGCAACTGGAATTTAGAATCTCTTTGAATCAAATATCCTATAAGTCTGTGTTGTTTTATGCCAAATAATATACTCTTGGTGGATTGCTAACACTTTTATTCTAAATTATTCTAAATAATTTGGGGCTAAACATTAAAATGGGGGAATGAATAACGGACTCACTAAAAATTAAGTTGACAAATGAGTGTTTCCAATGGGTCATTGACTTGATCTGACACTCTCTTGTACACAGAGGATTCTGAAGGGAATAAGATGCTGCCCTCAAAGAATATACAGTTGAGACAGAACGGGGGCGATTCCACAGACACATATAATAAAGTGTGTTGAGTGCTAAGAGAGGGACTCATCTGAAAGGTAAGTGTGGGATGAACCAGTTACACCCATAAGGACCCCTAACTCAGTCTTGGGAGCCCTGGAATCATCTCCCTGAAGAAATGATAGAAGCAGCACATAGAGAGGAGCAGCAGGAAAGGATGCTGCTTTCTAGGAACTTCCAGTAATGCCATGTGGGTTTCAGACAAGCGGGTGGGCTTGAGATGGGGTAGAAGGCAACCTGGAACTGTGGCAAGAGATAAGGCAGGAATAAGATTTTTGAAGAGCTTTGCAAATGCTTTGCCCTCTGTTCTAATCAGATCATACCCAGCGATAGGCACTGTGTATGCTCCAAGGTAGAGACAGGAAGTGTTCATGAGGAGATGTAGTTGATGCCTCAGAAACTCACTTCTCAGACATTTTGGTACTTGCAAGAACAACTGTCTTCCTTTCCTTCTCAATAACTGTAAAACATAGCTAAATGCTCTCCCTAGAAGTGTTGAAAGGACAAAATCTTCTTTCAGTGTCTCTGAGTGAGTGGCATATTCATTTTCACACCCTTGCATAAATCTGAGGAAGGTTATTTTATTTTATAATATTTGCAAACTGGAGATTAAAGCCTTAGGATTCAAGATAAATAACAATAAATGGGATCTTAAGACAGTTCTCTCCTTTTTCCTCAGAAAAGGGATCAAAACTGTATGTATATGATCTTAATACCTTCATTTCATGTAATTCTTACAAAGTTATAAAGCAGATATGATTATTCCTCTTTTTATGCTTTAGCAAACTGTGGGTAACAAAGGCAACTGGTACAAGTTCACACAGCCAATAAAATGGTAGAGCTGGAATTTGAACCTAGGTTTGCATCTTCCCTTCTCTTCTCTTCTCTTCTCTTCTCTTCTCTTCTCTTCTCTTCTCTTCTCGTCTCGTCTCGTCTCGTCTCGTCTCGTCTGGTCTCGTCTCTCCTCTCCTCTCCTCACCTCCCCTTCCCCCTGCTCTCTTCCCTCCCTCCCCTCCCCCTCTTCTCTTCTCTTCTCTTCTCTTCTCTTCTCTTCTCTTCTCTTCTCTTCTCTTCTCTTCTTTTCTTTTCCCTTCCCTTCCCTTCTTCTCTTTTCTTTTTTTTTTTTTTTTTCTTTTCTTTTCTCTTCTTGAGATGGAATCTTGCTCTGTCACCCAGGCTGGAGTGCACTGGCATGATTTCAGCTCACTCCAACCTCCACCTTCTGGGTTCAAGTGATTATCCTGCCCCAGCCTCCTGAGTAGCTGGAATTACAGGCGTGCACCACCATACTTGGCTTTTTTTTTTTTTTTTTCTTTTTCTGTATTTTTAGTAGAGATGGAGTTTCGCCATGTTGGCCAGGCTGGTTTTGAACTCCTGACCTCAGGTGATCCACCTGCCTTGGCCTTCCAAAGTGCTGGGATTACAGGAGTGAGCCACAGCTCCTGATCTTTCTTTCTTTTCTCCTCCCCTCCTGTCACACATTCCTCCTCAGACATTTTTCTTAACTATACGCAAAGTAACATACTAAAGATGGACATAGAATGGACATACAAAAATTTTGTCCTAAAAACCAAACACCACATGTTCTCACTCATAGGTGGGAATTGAATGATGAGAACACTTGGACACAGGAAGGAGAACATCACACACCGGGGCCTGTCATGGGGTAGGGAGAAGGGGAAGGGATAGCATTAGAAGATATACCTAATGTAAATGATGAGTTAATGGGTGCAGCACACCAACATGGCACATGTCTACATATGTAACAAACCTGCACATTGTGCACATGTACCCTACGACTTAAAGTGTAATAATAAAATTGTCCTAAAATGAACATGCACATTGTCTACTGTTTAGTTGATGGCTGTAGAATTAAAGTGATAAAAGAATGCCCATATTTACAAATTTAGGGGAACCTGAGGGAAGATGTAGTTTTTTTTTAAACTGGAAAAAAATCAAGGCTAAGTAATTTGTCCTCATATTTTAGCATTTTTAAATGCTAAGCATTTTTCATTCAATACAGTGGAGGAATAGAATCTTATCATTAGAAATTTTGCACAGGGAGTGGCCAGAACTGGCACAGACTGTAGCCTTGGTGACTCTCCCAAACACAGGACACTGTAGGATGAAACCAGAGTGTGTGATCTCTAGTCACTAGACATTGCCTGCTTGTGAATATTCTTCCAGTCTTTTTCCCTTAAGGGCAAAGCATCGTCCATTCCTATTTGGGAGTGAGGCTTGAGTTTCACCTTGAAAATGCAGCAATTTGTGCCGCTATGCTGTATGCCTCTTATATACTACATTTATGATTGTCAGAATTGAATCCTATAGAATGCTAAAGAACCAACTAGCAAAAGATCTTGTCTATACCCTCCTGTCCCCCACCTCATTTTTTATGGGGTAGAGAGACAGTTCAGAGGCAAAGAGCATGAGACTTGGGCACACTCCTCTGTATGAAATTGCTTTGATAAGAGTCAGCTCTAACTATTACCTGCTGTGATGCTCCTCTCCTCCCGCTTCAGTATGCCACAACCTCACCTGACAGGTGGTCTGGGGTCCCATTAGTAGGATGATACTACCCATTTCTTGTAGTATTTTTGGAAATTCTCTTTTAGAGCCTGAAACAGAGTCTCACAATAGCTTCAGTGATGGCAAATCATTGACCTTTAAGGGTAGACTTAAAATTTAGTAATGAACAAAAATCATCTGGCTTCATGTCAAAATGCAAAGGGCAATACGTTTGGGTGAAAATGAGATATAATATAGTGCCTCCCAATCCCTGTTTATACCTTGTAAAGTGGCTCTGGTGGCAGTTCTAAAGGAAGCACCAAAAAGCATTGATGGAATCCCTTGAGAACAGATGTAGTATTCCTACATAACTTATTTGAAGTCGAACTGTTGATGCATTCTTTGAAAAACATATAACTCCCTTAACTTACGTGTTCATTGATGTAATTATGGCTTTTAAAAAGTTATGTATATAGAATAAATTACTATTCCATATTATGAATCTCAGCTATAGATAGTATTTTTTTTTTCAGGTGGAAATGAGCACAGAATAGCTAGAAACAAAGCATTGAAAACAAGAAAGAAAGACAAAGAAAAAAAGGAAAGTTGGATCACTGTAAAAATGGAAAAACCTTTGCTACTATATAATAAAAACAGAGTTTTCTTTCTTTCTTTCTTGTTTATGTTTTAGGGCATTTAAAACAAAAATACTACAGATTATTGCCTGCAAGATTTCAGTGCTCTGTAATTGTGTACTGAGGCAAATTCCGTTATTTTTAAATCACTTAATGTTGAAAAACAATTGAATAAATCCCACTTGGAGTGCCCTGTGGGTCATTGCAAGCTATTTGGTTCTGTTAATAAAATTAAAACAATTGCGAGAAATATACAGATGCTCTCCAATCGGCTTTACAATTGTGATGTCTATGTATGAAAAAGAGGACATGTCTTAGGAACTACATAAATCCAAATGTATCATTACCATGTGGGAGTGATGTGATTCAGGAATAAAGATTTGACATATATTTTTATTTTGAGATGCCATGCTAATTTACATCATTCAGCCCTTTCACTGCCAAACTGTAAAAGTCCATTAAGTGACTGAAAGGAATATACAAATTATCCACTGGCACTCCAGGCTGGAGTTTTACATACACCCTGTTATTCTCTCCACCAGCTAGCTGCAAGATTCTATTAAGCAGTAAGTGAGAAAATTATATTGCCTGCAAACTAATTGTACAAAAGACTCTGAAATAAGTAATCAGAGCCCGGGACTTTCTGAAAAGCCGCCAGGAGATATTATAAATTGCTCTATCATTCTTGTCAGCCTGGTTTAAAAATCCAGAGCTTCCATGTTGATTTGGTTCCCTCTGCAGCAGAGCACACTTCCTTAGCTATTGACAAAACTGGGCAAATTCCAGTCGTGTCATCAGTAGCTGCCCAATTCAGTCCCTGGTGCCATCTAACAAATGTGTCCCAGAAGATAGCAAGCTATAATCCAAGAAACCCGTGTCCGAAATGAAAATCCTATGCTGTGAACAATAACTTCTGCATCCTCCTGAGTGAATATCCAGTGTTCATATTCCAGGTGCCCATAGTTGCTACTGGAAATATTTTTGTCTAGTTTCCACTTTTAGAGAATGGAAGGAAAACAAGTGCCCCGTAGAGATCATATGGTCTACTGGGAGTAATGTCTTTAAACCATTACCAAAATAGATGTAACATCGTTACCCAGGTGCTTGGGGCAGCACATTTTTAGGATAAAATCCTTTCTTTATTGAATAGAAAAAGCACCAGGGAAGGTTTTTCAAGGGCACAATTTCTGTAGACTCTAACATGGATCAAAGACTTTGTTGGGTGGGTGATCATAGCCAACAACAATGAACTGAGTAACTCAATGGGAGGGCTTGGAAATTAGAGAGGTTTTCCTCCAGCAAATAAGTTATTTACAATGATGTTGACTTGTTTTTCAAGATATAAACCAGAGTCACTTAGTGAAATCAAGGTTATCCATATGTGTCAAGGCAACTTTATTGAAAAAAATATTTGTGAAAGAGACCCAGCTAATCAGAAACAATTTCTATACACTTCGGCTGAAAATATATCATTTGTGAAGACACTAGGACCACTATGTTTTCCATCCATTCATGGTGAAATTTTTACACATATGTTGTATTTGCTGTCGCTCTGGGAAGAGTCCTTTACCTCCTTCACCCCAACGTAGTCATTTCTTTACTTTTCACGGTGTAGTTCAAGCATTTGCTCCTAGTGAAGAATTTGCTGATCTTCCCAAGCATAATCCCTGTGTTTGTGGGAATGTATGTACTTACCAGTATGCCAGTACTACGTCCTGAACCATGACACCACCCACAAAACTGCATTGTTTGTTTATACGTCTTGTCTCCTCTTGGTAGACTCCTTAATATCAGGAACCACCTCTCTCTCTATCCCAAACCAGCCGTAATACAAAACTCCTGGCTCATCGATTAGCACTGAGGATTCAACAAGGAATAACGCAGAGGTCCTACTTCAAGACTTCATTCTAACACACTAGGAAAACCTCCCCTGCTTTTACATTTCTCCTTATCATTGAAGAATTATAGAATGTAATGGATAAAAAGGAGAACAGAGTCCTTTAAATGTGATCTAAAACTCTCATATCGTTATTTGACAGATTCCCTTCTGCCTTTTGAAGAGATTTAAAATCTTTACATAATTATTCCTAGATGAGTCATTCATAGATTTAGCTACTATTATTGAATCAATCCTAAATATGTTCTCCAATGTAGCTCCAATTCTGAGAGCACTCATTTTGTCAATACCAATAAGAATTATATAGTAAGATAAAAATTATATAACTCATTTAGCACCATCTATGTGTATTATTTTATTTTTCTTTTATTTTTATCCTATTCATATCAGTATGGATTTTTATTTCCCATATAATATAATTTCCTTTATGATTCCCTCTTTTATTGACACTTCACTCCTCAGAAGCTTTTGTAATATTTTTGGCATAATTTTTCCCCTTTTGCTATACTTTTTTCCATTTTTTGTCAAAGCGACTCTTCACAATTTTGAAAAATTAACTAGACTTTTTTTTTTTTTTTTTTTGAGACAGAGTTTCGCTCTTGTTGCCCAGGCTGGAGTGCAATGGCTTACTGCAACCTCTGTCTCCTGGGTTCAAGCGATTCACCTGCCTCAGCCTCCCACGTAGCTGGGATTATAGGCATGCACCACCACACCTGTTCTCCCAAAGTGTTGGAATTACAGGCATGAGCCACTGCGCCCAGCTTGGATGGTTTTTATACTCCATAAAAAATGTCCATTGTCCTCTAGTGTCTTACCATACAATGGGTAATGTGTGTGTGAAAGGTATAATAAAATATGGTCTGTCTGGATATGATGAGAGTACCTGAAAAGATATGAAAACCAAGAAATCATATTCTGGGATAGTCAGAGAAGTTTTCATGAAAGATTGGAATGGAGTTGGACTTGAACAAGGAGCCTTGGAAATATTTTAACTAGAAAAAGTGGCAAAGATAGATAATTCTCAGAGGAAAGTTTGAAGGACACTTAGCAAAAAATGAATAAATCAAATTGGCTGCCTCAAAAAGTTCATGTCAGGTAACAATAGCAATATTGCTGGAAAAGTAAATGAAAGCCTGGGAGAAGACCCTGTTTGTAAGCCTTACAGTTTATATTTCATCCAGAAAGGCAAATAGTTCTATTCATTTTTTAAAATCAGCGTAATGACGTGATCAAAGCAGTATTGGGGAGAGGAAGATGACAGCGGTATGCTGCGTGGATTAGAGTGGGTCAGGACGGAGACAAAAAGCCCAGGGAGAGGATAACTGCCATAGTCCAGGTGTGAGCTCACACATGCCTGATGTGCATTCTTGTCAGAAGTTTGTTGATATGAAGGATGGGGATACAGTTTTCAAAGAGGAAGTGGAACAGGTTTGAAAAGAATGATGATTATGTTTGTGGCAGTGGATCATCCTGGTAGAAGTTTTTAGCACTGGGTTAAAGGTGGGTAGGACTAGCACTCATGCCTTGATAAGGGAAGTGATGAAAGTGTTACTTCATACTGACTTTTCAGGCAGAAAAAAGGAAAAGAATGCTGTTTGGCAAACTTTTTTTTTCTTCTTTCTTTCTGATCCTTTTAACCAGTCACTGTTCAGTCCTTCCTAAGACAGCAAAGACCTGTTTCTTTTTGAGTATAGGGGGAGCCGTACAGATTGGAAGGATCTAGTAGTCAAATACTAATTAACCCTTAGAAAATTACTAGCAAAACTCTTTTGATGCAAAATAAATATTCAGAAATGGTTAAAGACACTCTGCAGTGAAGAATGTTTCATCTAAAGTTCAGATTATAAATCCTTTTATTCTTAACTGTGACCCAGCCACTCTGGTTTCTTTGACTTATCCTTGGTTTTCTAAGAGTATAGCATCAGTAATATCTCCAAGGAAGGTGATGGTATATACTTCTATTGATGCAATTAATATTACTCTTATTATTTAACCTCCTGTTAAAAAGTAGTTGCTTTTATTATTATAAATGCCCTGAATTAGAATGCTAATTTAGGCAATTTTGATAGGCTATCTCAAATTATAATGTGTTTCTTTCAAGTCATGCATACTTAACCAGTTTTCAGTAGTTATAAGTGGTTAGGTATTACTTCCTGTTGAATTAGCAGTTGCTGAGTAGTTGAGTCTTTGTACTACCCTGCAATCCACTAATGTGATATTTAATGAGGAGACATCAGTCTGAAGAAAGGTAGTCAATATAAATCAGTGTTTACAAAGTGTGATTAACTCTGAAATATTTCATCAATGCTGTGGTCCCAGGCAGACTCTATGCTAATTACTAGAATCTGCGCATGTTTCAGGGGACTTGGATGGACCCTGAGTATTGCAAACATGGAGCAGCAAAATTGCAATTATGCTCGGACCGTCTCTGATGACAATTTATGCATTTGGTGTGATGACCTCCCCCTTCCCAAGAGGGCAATAAACAGAATGCATTTTCATTAAGATACTAATGCACTTAATCACAAGGGGAAAGGGTTAGGAAGTAACGAAAGACCTTCAAGCACTATGTGACAGAGCTGATGGGGGAGAAAAGCTTTATTTTAAAGGCAGCTTCTTTACAAAGCTGTAGGCAGCCCCAGAGCACATCCCACACACTGCCATTGTACTAATTGAAAAAAAAAATTTAGTTTGGATCTTCTTCTGATTTCTTAGTTACCATTTTAAATATGTAGGTACTACCATAAGTGATACAAAGTCTAATATTAAAAATAAATAATTTCATAGCAGTTTATTCTTTGGTCTAACATCAGGGAACTTCAGTGTTTGGAATTAATTATGCAAATTATGTAACACACATGATGATGATGATGATGATGATGATGATGATGATAATGATGATGACCATCATCTTCATTATCATCACCATCGTCAGTAAGCATTTACCAAGCACAGAATTGTGTTGTAAGGCTCTGGTAAGTGCTAAAGCAACAACTATGTAATTTCTGTCCCTACCCTCTAGGAGCTTACTATAACATCCCAGATTTGTTTACATACCATTTTCCACAGTGAAGTTTATATTGTTCAATGTCAGAAAGACAAGAAGACTGATGCACCAAAGTATTAGGAAACAGAATAAATCCAGGATTGGCAATCCAAGAATCTGGTTTTGATATTTGTGTTTTCATGAACATAATCTATTTTAAAATTTCTTTTGGATCACAAGATTCTGGAAGACTCTTCCTTTGCATGGGTGGACTCAGCATAATATTTTGAAGGCTAATTTTAAAGTTCGTCTTTTGAAGCATTTCGCCATGTGTGTTCTTCTTGCCCCATGTATCTTTTGTGATTATAGCAGAGCATCTAGCTTGGTATTTGTAACATTTCTGTTGAGTCTCATGTGACATTTTTTGGGGTGGGGGAGTAAGAATAATAGAGTTGACATTGCCTTTGGGATGCTAATGTTTTCTGGATCTTGCAAATCTGACAACTTTTCTTCAAACTTGTGTTGTAGGCAACATAGAATACAGCTGCCCTGCCACGAATGAATGTGAAATCACAAAGCGCAGACGTAAATCCTGCCAGGCTTGCCGCTTCATGAAGTGTTTAAAAGTGGGCATGCTGAAAGAAGGTAAGGCTCTTTGCTAGTGCCCCTGAGCTTTCGATTTTGGTGTGGGGATGGGAGGCAAAAAATTCCACCAATTTTAGAGAAACCAGAAAAAGATGAAGTAACAGTAAGTACCCTGACTCTGATGGCAGAATACTCCTTTATACCTGGACTTTCTGATAACTTATGGCTAACCACTTGACATTGACAGGAAGGGACAAGGTAGGAGAAGCTGATGTACAGCCAAACACACCAGGTATGCTTGACCGTAGTGCTTTTTTCTTCTTTACAGTTTGCAGAAAGCAAGGGATGAAGACAAACCAAGAGGCTACTACTGCCATTGAATTTTTGGTTTTCTTCTCATTACTGGGTTTGCAGAGAGTGGTTTTTTTTTGTTTGTTTTTTGTTTTTGTTTTTGTTTTTTAATTAATCTTGGGTTTAAAGCACTCTTTATTCTTTCCCAACCTTATCTTTTAGAGTTTATTTTCTATTACAAATGGCTTGAAATATGATATTAAAATTATTTTCTATTTGCTTTCAGTTGGGGATAACAACAACAAACATAAAATGGTAACAGTGACATGTATTCTGTGCTAAACAAATTGCTTAAGCTCACACAGTTTATAATTGGTGGAGCCAGGAACTGAGCCCATTGATTCTAGATGCCACTCAACTATTCCACACATGTCAAAGGTCCTGAAATATTTGTATATTTCAGCATTTCTAGTGAAACTGACATGTTAGCTTGGAGATGGATAAAATGTCTTCTTTACTTTGTGAGCCCTGTGATTCAGTTTTTGTTCTTTTACGCATTGCTGTACTTGTGTGTGTGTTTGTAAATGTGCATTTTTACATGCTGCATTTAGAACTTTCTGTTTCCTTTTCTTCAGAAAATTCACCAGGTTTGAAATGAGCACAGTTTTATAAAGTAACACAATGAAATGTTGGTAATTAATGTTTGACAGAAAATTAGATTCATTCAATATTTAAATGTATAACTTCTGTTGCATCATAGAACTATGCTTTGTTTCTGGGGCTTGTCCTATTATTATATTTTGTTCTTACTGGAGATCCCCTATTTTTTAACTTTTAAATCCAAATAGGCTCACATATTAATTCACCAACAGTGAATCAGAGTGTAAATGAGTGAGTGCCATCACGTGGTGTCATAATTTTTCCTGATTTGTTCTTCTTTCAAGATGTTTACTGTGAACAATATTACAGGAAGATGAGTGGATCAGATAATGTTTGGATATATGGAATTCACATAGTATTTCTCTGACTTTTACTTATCAAATAGGAACAAAGAAGACCCTCTTAAATTCTTCTAGTCTTCCACTTTGCTCTTCCCTTGAGAAAGAGCTATAAACAAAGAAGTGTATAATGTTATGATAAAGTTTTACAAAAAGATGACCAAGATACATTACTAAGTAAATAATATATAAGAACAAGTTTTTTAATAGTATGATTCATTATATATATGTGTGTGTGTATGTGTATGTATGGGAATGTGTGTGTGTGTGTGTGTGTGTGTGTGTGTATATATATATATATATAAATATATATATATATATATATGTATGTATGTAGAGAGAGAAAGGAGAATGACTGGCAGACATTGTACACACTGTGATGGATATCCACATGTGCATACATGGAGAAGTAGAAGGAAGGAAGGATATCTAAAGATTGCAAACAGTGTCACATTGGTGAATGAAAATGAGGATGGGGTTACTTTTTACAGTATAGCCTTTGATCCTTTTAGGATTTTTCAGAGTTAACATGTTTTACATTTGTAATCCATTTGCTGAATATGTACTAAGATCTTCCCATATTCCAGGCACTATTCCAGGCTCCAGTGATATGACAGTGAAAAAGACAGATTAGGTGGTTCTTGCTAGAGAAAACTTACGTGAAATTGCCAGAAGGACTATTTTGATAAAGGAAAACATATAATTAAAACAACCACCACCCAACCCACATGACAGAGTTTTTCTTTTAGTTAGGATGATGGTGGTAGCTTACGTTTGTGAAGTGGAGTCCTTTATCTTAGCCATTGCTTTAACCCCTATAGCAGAGTAACAAACAAAACATATTTCTGAGTTAGTGATCAGTGATTGACAGTCAATTTCTGACCTTAATTATATTTATGTTGCCACTTAGTTTTATTGTAGAGACTCAAACTAAACTTATGCTCAATCAAAAAGACTTAATTAAGAGTGATTTCAAATCCTTGAAAGTTGAGGAATGATTATTTTTCAAAAGCAAATCCATTTTTAAGAAGTTCTAAAGCTAATACAAGAATGAATGCTTTGTATTGATGTGGTATTGATCTAGATTTAGGTTTTATTTTGAAATACTGAATTACATGGAGACACTTCTCAAATTCTAGGAATATGTAATTTTTTATTAGCTTGATTTACTGCTATAATTTACACACCATTTGCTTTTCCAGGTTTAAAGAAGATATTTTTCCTTAAATATTTTTTCCATTGTGATTTCTAGCAGGAACAATCCTGAAGGATGGTAAGAGTGAATGAAGAGGTGTGAACTCTGTTTAATTAAACATTGTTGATGAAAGTGAATGGGACAGTGCTTATCTATAATTCACACCTCTTCAATTGCTGTTATCAAGCAAGTATCTGTTTTCTAGGGAATTGCTGCTGTTGCTGATATACTCAAATAATAATTTATTTTCCTTTACTTCTTAATGCCCACTTTGATGGCAAAATATCAGTTCTTTAACCACCTCCCCTCACCTCCCACAACCACCAAATCAAAAGGATGGGATGGTTATGAGTAAATATGGAATATTGCTTTTCTTCTGTACTTAAAAAATGCAGTGAAATATTGCATGGTACCCTGCATATAAATGCACAATTATGTTTGGCCATGTCCTTGGTTCAAGACTTGCTTTCTAAGCCTGGAGAGAATGATACTGTCTTAAATGTATCTTTATGGATGGAGAGGGATTTCAGCCCCATGCAGTATGTCAGAGATCATGATGTAGTAAATCTATTCAAATGTAAACCTGTTCAATTCAATTACCAGTCCATAATAAAATTTGCTGCTACAACCCCCGTGTTGACCACAGCAGTCCATACAGGCTGATGGCACAGCAGGTCTGGAAATTGACAGACAAAATCTATTTAAACAAAAAACAGCATTAGTTCTAGAATCTGAAATGAAATCAGATTTCAACAGCTTTGATGGGAACTTTCTCTCCTTTAACAGGTATTTTTATTCAACTAGCCAAATCCATTGTAGATAAAGTGTGGCCTGAAGGAAATGAGGTTTTCATTAAAAGGGTAGTTTATAGAAAAATGAGAATTATACTGTTTTTAAAATAATAATCCTTAGCTCTACTGACTGGCATTTCTATTAATTATGGCATCTCACTTTGAGAAGATATCTGAGCGTTGGTGGGAGTGTGAAGGAGAAAGTGATAGCTTAGTAGGTAAACAACTCCAGTTTCATCACATTTTACGTAATTAAAATTCTTATAAGATATGCTTTCTCATTACCAAGCAATGGAATTATACTTGAATACACTACATTTGATTTTAATGTTAGAATTTTTCAAAAAAATTGTACCAGTTGAAGAAAAGGAAAACGTGTTGTCTTAGAGAAAGCAACAAAATGCTGCAATACAACAAAACTTTGAGAAGTACAGTAAAACAAATGATAATTTGTTGAAATCCAAGTGGTGGCACCATTCAGCATCCTGAAAAATCCTCTTTGTCTTTCTCTCCCCTCTACTTAGCTGGTAAGTGTCACAAATGATGGGCCAGCATTATTTTTTTCTATCATTATACCATACTGTATGTCAGAGAAAGCCCATCTATTACATGATATCTGGTCTCAACATTCCCTTTTCATTTTTTTCAGGTATTGCTTATTTGAAGGAAAATAGCAAGAACTAATCAAGGTGCACCTATAAATCTGGTCAAGATTTATTTTTATTTTGATCTCTCTCCTTGGTTATTTAAAGGCTATTGCAGGACATACTAGCTCAGTTTGCTTTCTGTCAGTAGCAAACAGAGACATTTTATGAAAGCAATAATCATTTTATTTAGGTATGGAATTCACTGATCAAAGGATTAAAGGCTGTTTTGATGTTTATTGGCATGATGGCTTTCACCCTGGCAGCTCAAATATTTTTCTTTTACTCTTGCAGGTGAGCAAAAATCTCACATTCACTCACATTATATTCTTTAGCCAGGCCAGCCTGCATGCCAAAGTGTAGATGAAATGAGGCAACTTAGAGGACCAGTGTTGTTATTTCATGCCAGAAAAGTGTGCTTTTTCTTTTGCCTTAAAAAAATATTACTTAACTTTTCTAATCTCCTATTTTGTCATCTGTAAAATGATGGCACCACTAATAGTATTTGCAAACAAAGTGTTGTAAATATCCAATGAGATATTGCAGGTTGAGAGCTTAGCATACCATGTGGCCTAGTGTAAGGACCAACATTAGCTACTGTGGCCAGAGAGAGTAAGGGTCAAGATTCAGGGCCAGGTGGCTCGTAGATTGAAGTCCTGGTTCTACCACCTCTGAGACTTGGAGCAAGTTAAAGAACTTCTCTAAGACTCACTCACTTTAGCCTATTTATTTATAGCTATGAGACTGAAAGTGGAACTTACTTTGTGAGGTTTTTGTGAAGACCAAGAGATTTAATGTAGATACAGGGTCTAGTACATGCTTAGCAGGTGACGCTATGAGCCTGACTTGCTAGACCAACCCAAGGTCATGTAATTTGTTATCCGTTGGCAATGTCAATGGCCTTAGGGGTGCTTTCCAAACTTTTTATAGAAGCACATCAATAAATGAAAATTTGCTCAGAAATTTCGTGAGGAAATTTAGTCTTTAATATCTGACCTTAGGTCAAATGAAGAGAGACAACAGTGTAAAAAGGAAAAAAAGGGGCTTTAACCCAAGCAGAGGTTTTCACTAACAACGTTCGAGGTGAAGAAAGCTTTAAAATTACTGGTTTAGCTTCAGAAAGGAGAACTTACTCCTTTGTCTTGAAAGGAAAAAGAAGAGGAGGAAGAAGAGAAAGCAGAGGAGGAGGAGAAAGCTAATGTTCCACCAAAGAAAATGGACAAGTGGCACACATTTTAAAATGAACAAGGAGAATTGTAAGAATCCTGTTAACTTCATAAGTAAATTTTTGTGGGCATTTTTTTTTTTTTTTTTTTTTTGAGAAGGGGTCTGGCTCTGTCCCCTAGGCTGGAGTGCAGTGGCATGATCTTGGCTCACTGTAGCCTTGACCTCCTGGACTTAAGTGATCCTCTTGTCTCAGCTTCCTGAGTAGCTGGGACTACAGGCGCATGCCAACACCATGCTACTTTTATTTTATTTTTTTCTGTAGAAATGGCATCTCACTAGGTTGCTCAGGCTGTTCTCAAACACCTGGCCTCAAGTGATCCTCCAGTTTTGGCCTCCTGAAGGACTAGGATTACAGGCATAAGCCACTGCGCCTGGGCCTATCCTTTAGCTTTTAATTCTGATTTCTCAACTACCTAATACTGTGATGTAATTTGGAGCAAGTCCATTCATTTCTAAGAGTCTCCATTCCTGTATCTTCAGGGGAACAGTTAGACTATATTCTTTCTTACCTCTTCTAATCTGAAATTATATATATAGTATTAAAAATGATATAATGCCTAAAAAAAACATTATTCCAATATATGACACCAAGAGACTTATAATTACAATGATGATGATGATGATGACTATATCAATGAAGTTGGAACTACCATAGGAGCTCTGATTTGATAGATATGTATAATGAGATGTGCTATTTGTGAATTTTGTCTTAACTGAAAATTTTTCTGATGCTTTTCGTCTTCCTAGAGGAGCAAGAAATATGTTATTTTTTTCAAAGGTAACAGACATGAGAGTTGAAGGCACAGTAGAGCAATTAATAGGTATTTAAATAAGTAGGAACTGAAGTACTGATAGTGTATTTTTGCCTGTGTTTGAAAAACTTTCGCTCTTTATTTCCTCACATTTCCTCCCAGCTCTTGTCAATATATTGAAGTGCAGTCAGTATGGTTTTATTTCTGTGGGCATCTGAAATCTCAACACAGATTGCTGTGATTGCTACCAGTCAGATTTTATTTGAAGTTTTATTGTTACTTTTTAAATAAAAATATTGACTGCAGTAGGAAAGGAGAAGAGCAGGCTTATATAATTATAAATGGCTTCTAAATATTTCCCGTGGAGGAAATGATAAGTTATTAAAACAAGCAAAACAAATCGGATAGTTATGTGTTTTATTGATACCCATTTTTGATTTTCATACTTGATTTGATCTCTTTAAAGTATCTTTCAGCCAGGCACAGTGGCTCATGCCAGTAATCCCAGCACTTTGGGAGGCTGAGGTGGGACACTTACTTGAGCACAGGAGTTTGAGACCAGCCTGGGCCACGTGATGAAACCCTTGTTTCTACAAAAAATAAAAATAAAAATAAAATAAAAAGCAGAAAGTTAGCAAGGTGTCGTGGTGCACACCTGTAGTCTCAGCTCCTCCAGAGGCTGAGGTGGGAGGATGGCTTGAGCCTGGGAAGAGGAAGTTGCAATGAGTGAAGATCGCACCACTGCACTCCAGCCTGGGAGAAAGACTGAGATTCTGTCTCAAAAAAAAAAAAAAGAAAAAAAAGGAAAGAAAGAAAGAAAGACAAAAACATAAAGTATCTTTTAATTACAGAGGTGCTCAGTGTTATGTATGCATATTTTCCCCGCTTTGTGAAAGTCTAGAAAATACACACAGTATGAAGATTCCAGATAGGCAGTGTAAACAATATAGTAGAGTTGTGAGTGCCAATGTTTCAGATGAAGTAAAAGCAGAGGTTGAGAATTGGCATTTGGAATAAGTCATCATTTGTGGTGAGACAATACATGGCATTAAGATTTAATTATCATGTTATGACCCTACCCAGTATAGGAAAGTGGGACCCTGGGTATCAGATTCTCATTAGTCAGATAAGGAATCTAAGGTCAAAGAGTTTTAGTGACTTGCCCACAGTCCCACTGCAGATAAAGTGGGAATGGGATTAAAAGCCATGTGTGTCATATGCCCAGGACCATCCTGTATCTATGCCAAGCTGTGTTGCAGCCTTGGCCCAGTAAGGGGTCTTTTCTGCTCCTTACTTGGGTTGATTGCCTGCATCTGTTGTTAGACCAAGAGTGACCTGAATACTTATTTGGCAGTTGGAGGAAATGGGAAAACGTCCTGGAGATCCCAATAAGCAACAGAGTTTATTAGTCTAACGAGGGGTTTTGAGCTTAAGGTATATAAATAAGTGACATTCTTTAGGAGGTGACTTTTCCTTAGGATTCTGTTCTGAGGAAACCAGGCTTCTCACCTAAAGTTTGATGGGACCGCTGAAGTCAGAGATAATGATGGGGATTGGTCTGGGAAAATGTCTTTATGAAATAACTGAGCAGGCTAGAGTATTGGACTGATCGTGAGTTAGAGAAGGCAATGTACATCAGGAGTGGTGAAGATCAAATAGTAAGGTTGAGGACACTGTATGTCAAAAGGGTCATGTCATTTTTGCCCAGCTTCTTGACAAATTATTTTAAATCCATCAAGAATTGCCAGTCTCTATGAAATAAACGATCTTCATCTTTTGCTCTGACTCATAGATTAATAGCGCTGACCTAATGTTTAGGAAATCCTTGGGTGGAAGAAATGGTAGGAGTATGGAGATCTTCTTTTACATTAGGGAATTAGTTGTCCAGATGCTCTATTTCTTCTGAGTGATCCCAACACAGTCCGTGTGGTATATTTTCTGTTTCCACCTTTTTAGAGAAGTCAATTTGTGCATGTCCACGCATACACACATATATGAGAGAGCACAAATTATACATTTATTCATTTAACTGCCATTACATCTCTCTAATCAGTTGGCCTGAGTCCCCAGGATATAAAGAAAAATTATCCCAGAGCTGTTTTGTTGCAACCACAGCTTGAGCCTTGATTTATATATGGCGGTGGGAACTTTGAGAGTCTTCTGAGTTTACCCTATCAGCAGGAGTAGCAAAGAGCAACTTACTTGTCTAATTACCCTTCTGTTTCATATTTTCCATTTTAATAAAATGTTCATTTAAAGAGCGTAGTGTTTTCCAGGTAGGTTCTCTTTAAAAAACATAAAGCTACTCAGGTCATTTAGTTACAAGTGGATTTGTTTTTGCTTAAAGAGCCTACTTAGTATAATTTATCCTAACAAAACATCTTTTGTGAAAACCTCGGAAGAAGACATTGCCAAGGTGATTTTTTTTTTTCCTCAAGTCTAGTATCATTATACTGCCAAATCGAAAACAGAAATTATTGGTAGGGAAATTTGGGCTCCTACTGCCTTCAAAAAGCAGAACAAAGAAAAGGAGAAAGCTTTAATGGTATTCAAGGAAAATATTTCTGTGTTAGATGACAGTTAATAGAACTGCATTGACCTCACAGGTATTTCTTGCACTCTCTATTGTAATATTATCCTAAGAAACTCCCTCATTAATGCAGAGTATTAAACAAAACTCCCAAGTTATAATATAAGCAATAGCGAAGAGCACCTTCTTTGTGAGTTTCATCTTGACATTAAGCCATTTGGGAATGTACTTAAGGTACCACAACAAGTTATTTTATGTACGGATACTGTATTACTAGATGGTGATTTTTTTCATGTTTTGTTGGTATGAAACTTAGTCAGTCTCAAAATGAATACTAAAGATTTTGAAGGTAAGACTACTAGCACAGATTTTTGAGAGTTCAATTTACATTAGGCTGTGTGCTATGTGCTTTTGTTGGGGTTTGTTAATCTTTTACAATGACCTCAGTGGTAGCTATTTCCCCATTTCACAGAGGAAAGGGAAGCTTTGAGAGATTGTGTTACCTTCCAATGTTCTCATAGGGTATGAAGGAGTCTAGGTTCTGTAGCAGGTATTTTGATTCTACTGCCTCTGCTGTACATTTATTTAATGTAGTTATTCTTTTGGAACTTCAGGAATACTCATGTATGTATTTGGCTTGGGATTCTTCAGAGGCTATGGGTATTATGAGGTACTGAACTCTTAAAAGATGACTTAAGTAACCCATCCCCCATTTTTGGAACTAGGGTTCACTTCAGTGCTTTGAGTTCTTCACTTAATGTCCAGAAATAAAATGAACTGTGTTGGAGGGCAATAAGTTTCCCAGCACTGTGAGAGATGTTGTTAGGGAACAAGTTCAAGTATCACGTGAGGATTAGACCAGACTATCTTTTACAGTGATTTCCCACTCTGGGAGTCCTGACATCCCAACATAAACTTTGGAATAACTTAACAGTTACAAACTACATAAATAAACATCAGTAATACTGAAGCTGTTCATTTCCTGGGAACTCTATTTACTGGTCTGTGTTTTTGTCAGTGCATGACATCTTATTTAAATCCAAATTGGAACATAGAGAAAAATTTTGCCTTGTGGCATAGCTTTAGTCCTTGGCTGAGTTTTTAGAAAATGAACTCCAGAACCACATTTCTTATAAGTCATGCTTTTGTAGAAAGGAATGAATCTGATCCACTGACTTTGTGCACCATCTGCCTCAGTTGTTTTGAGGATAAGGCCATAGTGTACCACTGGAGTATTATCATCTCATCTATTATATAAAAGGGGAAGATTGAAGTTCTAATGTTTTCACGATTTGTCCATGATTCTGCATGTAATCCGTGTGGCTCTTAGAAGACTATCACATACTCCCTGCATACCTGCTTCTCCAAAACTTTTATATTTATGTATATATTTTAAAATCACAATTACATTAGAAGTGAAGTAGATAGAATCTTTGATGTGAACTAACCAGTTGCAGCACTACAAATTATTTCAGCTGAATAAATCTGTTCTCCCTGCATTTGTTTTAGAGAGGGCAGAGAGAAAGACTGAAATCCTAAGAAACAGTTCCTTTAGCTTTCTTCGATACTATTAAAAGTTAATCATTTATTTGATTGTCCCCATTTGTCATTTCCATTTGTGAACTTGAAATAAGAAGCCAGCATTTATCTAATATGTTACATATTTTTATTCTTTTGGATTATAAAAAAAATCCCCAATGGATTTAGCCCCAAGCAGGGGAAACCTGCTTGAACATTTGCTGAGGCACTGGAAGGCCAGCCTGGTAAGTGGTGAGGGGTGGCCAGAACCACATAGGACTCTGTTTAATGTGGAATTTTTTTCCCACTAGCCTCCAAACAACAGATTTTGTTCCTTGTTACCAATGCATATGTATATCAACGTGACATCGATGATGATGACATTGTGCTTGAATGTAACTAAAGGAATTCAGGTATACATTTGAATAAGACTCATTTAATGAAGTATTTCATGGTTTTATTTCATTTGGGCCCCATTCCTAAATTCTTAGTGACCTTTCTGGTGAAGGCTACGCAGAGTCTACTCCACCTATTACCATATCAATTATTAGGCATGATTTTGTTCATCTCTAAGTCCCCCTCATCTGACACTGAGCGCTGGTCATTTTTTGAGAGATTGTTCTATAGTTCATCCTTTCTCGCCTTCTCTTTCTCTCTCTCTCTCTCTCTCTCTCTCTCTCTCTCTCTCTCTCTCTCTCTCTCTCACTTAGTAGGTTGAGGAGCCACCAACCAGCTTCCCTAAGGCAAGCTGTCTGCAAAGGAACAAGCCAGCTGGCTTGGCCAAGGTTGATCAATGATGGGAAGCAGGCTAGGTTCCAGGTTCACAAAAGCCACTCAGTGGAGAGTAGGTCAGCGGCTTCCCCAAAGCCAATTAGCTGGCAGAAGTCTGAGGTGCCTAGTGCTAGCCAAATTCCCTGAGCCTGATGGTACTAGTGGGGAGTCCATCCTTGGGCTTGCTGGCAAACCAGACTTAAGTGAATGGCAGATTGTGTTTTTGAGAGCCAGTGTGGCTTTGTGGCTACCAGAACAAATATCAGGACCTGCCACTCCACTCAGTCTTACCCAAGTAGATTGCACAGCCCAAGCACAATCGTAACTGACCCTCAGGTGTGATGGATTTCAGCTGATTATCCACAATGTAAATTTGTTTTTACCTTACTTTGCCTTCAATGCTTTTTCAAGTTGACATGAATATGAATCATTCCATTAGAGTGATATGGAAATGGTTGTGGGAGCAGGAAGCATTACAGAGCCCTTTGACAGGAATGTCAGGATTTCTACTATTTTAAAAGCCCCAATTGTAAGATACTCTTCTTTTATAGATGACTGTCTGAGATGAAATGGGACCTATGGCAAAACCCAAAGGGAGGGTATCTGAGCAATTGCCCTTTGGTTAACCTATTTCTCTAAAGATTGTGTGTATATAGGATCAAAATTCCTTTCCTATTTTTCTCAAGAATTACATTTTCATCTATTAAATCTTTTCTACATAGGCTGTATAATCATAATTTTATTATGTCTGCACTATTTTGCTAGCATTTGTACTCATCTTGGAGATGTGGGAAATTTAAGGAATAGAGTGTGTAAAAATGAGGTAATTTACATTACTTGGTTTAACTTAATATGTATTTCTACTTAGATCTTGTTTCTGTGCCAATTTCCGGTTTTGTGTCTCAGTTCAAGCCAGCATGTTGCCCCCATAGGAGGTCAAGTCCATTTTGCCTGGCCTCCCTCTCAGTTCTCAACTATAATAAGTGTTTTCCTTGGGGCCACCTGAGCCCTTATTTAGTGGCTTCTCCCTGCATTGTCCAATTAATATCCCCCAACCACGCTTCTTCACACAGAAGTTTTGGAGCAAATGCAACTTTCTCTCCCTTCACCCTCTCCACCCCATTAAGTTTGTTCTTTTTGTGGGGGTGGGAGGGTTGTTGTTGTTGTTCTAATAGTTTCCTCTAAAAGCCAAATTTCTTCACAACTCTACTGAATTACCATTTGGTGATTTCCAAACTTGTGACTTCTATAATGGTCCCCTCCCTACTCCTGCCTCCCATTAATTCACCTCTCTGCTCTCTTAGACATTTGTCTCCCAGCCTATTTGGTTCTTCAGTATCAACATTATCATGATCATTAGTATATTTGAAGCCAATTGAATGGCAATTACTCTGAACTTAGCCAGTCTTAAGTTATCATCAATTCATACATAATTTGGAAGTATTTGGAAGGAATGTGGATTCATGCCTTGTGGTTTGAACTGTGTAAATATTTCTATCTGCTATGGCAGAAGTACATCCTGTTCTTTACAACATCTAGAGTTGGGATGAGGTTATTTTGCCCAGGAGTTGTTTTCTGTCTATCAGTCCAAATAATACGCATTGTAAGTCTATCTCCAAACTTTTATTCATCCATCCTTGACTCATCCATTCAACAAGTGTATTTTGAGAGCTGGCTGCATACCATTCACTGTGTGAACATGGACAAAAAGAGTTTCTATCCTTATGGAGTTTATGATCCTTCGTAAGCCTAAAGACTTAAAATAACAGAGACATTACCCTTTTCAGAATTTCACCAGCATTTATATTCAGTTTCATACTGTTTAGCATTTAATTTCATGTTTTCCACAGAAGGAAATAGAACATAAAGATAAAGAGCATGGACTGTGGGTCAAATGGAGTCTGTGACTATTGATTGAGCCCTTGAAATGTGTCTAATGCAACTGAAGAAGTCAGGCTTTAATTTTATTTAATTTATATTAAATTAAATTAAATAGCCCCCACATGACTGATGGCTACCGTATTGGATAGCACAAAGATAGACTCAGGGTTCACTGTAAAATTTACCACTTACTAACTGTGCCATCTCAGACAAGTTACTTTGCCTTTTTAAGCCTTCCCTATGTAATGGAGATTGTAATTATACAAACATCAGAGGATAGCTTTCAGGGTTAAATGAGATAATATATGTAATATTCTTGGTGCAGCATCTGGTAAACAACAGCATTAGGAAAATAATAGGCGTTATTAATTTTTAGTATTCCATTCTTCACTTTGGATGTCTCATGGAGCAAAGCATAAACAACTTGAGAACAGGAACTGTTTGTATTTTAGTCTTTCATGGCACCTAGTACAATAATGATCACATAGTAGGTGCTCAATAAAATATGACTTTTTTTTTTTTTCTTTTTAAAGCATACTTCAGCATACTTTTCAATTGCATTTTTACAATTTGGGTGCAGGAATAATTTTTCATAAATAATGATTTTTAGAAATTTTTCATATATGCATTATGAATAAATTTTCTTTTATATTCATATGACCATGACAGAATTATATTTTAGAAGTCCTGTTTTATCAAAAGTATATTGACTACACTGATAATATAGCAATTGGTATCCAAAAAAAGGAGAAAGAAAAAAAACATGAGGAATAATGTTGGTTTTAGTCTGTCTTCTCCATAGACATGTGATAAGTTAGTGAATATAAATGAGATAACAACTAAGACTTATTCTAAATAACTTGTATAAATAACTTGCCCAAGATCAGACATCTATTAAATGGTAAAGCCAGGATTCAATCTGAAATTCTCTGACTCTGAAGCTCATATGCTGTACTGATATTTATAATGAAGTCTTTTGGTTCTTCTCTTAATTAATCTTACCAGAGTGTCAAAAGGTGAAATATCCTTTAAGTCACGTGGAAGCTGCTATTACTTCCTTTTGTGAGCAAGGAGACCTTTATTTTAGGGAATAGTCTTGGTTCTGGAGCTGTTACAAATTCCAGAATCATTTAGAATGTAGGCATTCTAAAACAGGAGGGCTGTGCAATAACAAGAACATCTGATTTTTGTAAATATTGCTCTTTGCAGGACTAGAATGTGATTGCTGAATTGTCTGTATAGAGTATTTCTGCTTTATCATAGAGGTGGTTTGAATAATGTTTCAGCTATGTATATTTCTGAACGGCACCCCTTCCGTGTAGACTATCATAGCCTATTGTTTAGCGGAAGAGGTTTTGCCATTGCCCAGCGTCTGTCCCCGAGAGGCTGTCCAGGTTGTTGTCTGATTATTTCATTTTCCATTTGTAGCGTCACTTTCATGCTCTGTAGACAACTGGCCCAAATTTGTGGTCCGTGAACAAATGTACTTCTCAACGATTCTGTATATATCTGCAGGTCTCCCCAGTAGTCATTAATTAGGATCTTGAGGGGATAGTGTAGAAAAATAAAGCTTCACCACTAATGGTGACAAAGTAAAAGGAACAGAAATTCAATTCAAACCGTGGGTGCCTAAGAAATGTTAGAGAATCTCCCGGTTATCTCACAAATCTTTAACTATTTGGTTATGTGCTCCAGCAGAGAAAATCTATCAAAAGTTTTGTTAAGATAGGAAAGAACAAAATGCCCCAGCTTTTACAAGTAATGCTATTTCTATTTTAATGCCACTCAGGAACTGGCCTCTTTGAAAGTTCCCAAGCTTGTAAAGCTAGGAATTCTTCCCTTCCTCACCTGTCTTACTTAACTTGCAGTTCCAGAATCTAACTTGCAGCCTCAGTTAATGCATTGATTTTAACTGGAAACCCAAAAGGAGACAGTGCTGTAGTCAGCTGAACTCTTAAACAGTCCTGGGAGACCGGAGTGATTTGCACATCGGAAAATAGTTAATGGACCAGAGAAGCAGAGTTTAGTTGCAGGGCCTTTGCTACTGTCTCTTTTCGATCACAATGGGAGAGATCACTGATAAAAAGTCTCTAACATGAAGGGCTAAGGCATACCTTATTCTTTTTCTTTATTTTGGCTTTTATATTTTTCTTCAGGGCTGTGTATTTTAAAGAAGCTCAAGGCTGAGAAAAATGGAGGAAAAAATTATGGTCATTAATTTCTTCTCCCATTGCAAAATTTCAGTAAGTAGTATAATATTTTACAAAGTTACAGGTTAAACATAGTTGAAAAATGAAGAGAATACATTTGGAATTGTATTGTAAACACATTATTCCACATAGCATACTAATAACATCATAGAATTTGCTAATAGACAGGCCAGGGTTGCTATTAAGTCACCGATTCCTGGCAAGATTCTCAATGTCTCTAGCCTCAGTTTCTTAGTCTGTAAAATAGTGATAATAATAATGGCCTATCCTACAGAGTTTGCTCTGAGGATTAAATAAGATAATGTATCCAAAATACTTAGTATAGTGCCTGACAAATATTAAGTCCTCTGTAAATATTCATTGTTATTAACATCACTATTATTTTGTTGCTCAAATGTTTAGGACCTTGCATAACTACACCAAAGATGAATCAGTTCTGCTTGGTCTCAAATGTCATCTTGCTGGAATTGTTTTCCCTCCAAAATGACCAAGTGCTATGTTCACAGCAGGCTTAGGTTGTCTTCACATTGCTCGCTGTCCGTGACTCGCTGGGATCAGAGGTCCCCGATAATGCTCTGTGTGACTCTGGCCCAAGACCCTTTCCTGTGTGCAGGAGAGCTGAAGGTGACAGGCAGGGTCAGCAAAACCTGCCAGAATTACAGAGACCCCTCAGTGGATTGTGGGGAGACAGCAAGAAAGTCTGTCATGGACTAGAAACAAATGACCTTGAATCCATGGAATCACTTCTCATCCGGACATTGCTAACTTTTTCTCAGGTGTAATTTATGAAGGCATCTACAGTTACTTTTGCACATGCTAATCTGTTCATTCAGTTCTAGCATTTCAGGATAAAAAAGACATATTATAGGTGAAGAAAGTTCTTCTACCACCACCTAGAATATTTAACAACCATATTCTCCCTTGAAAACCATTTGCTATTGTTGTTGTTTTTAAGTCTCTAAACAACTTGGGTTCAAAGCTGCAGGAAGCTTAGAACCTGTGAGCTCTTTACTTGCCTGCTCAAGTTCTGCCTGAAAGACATTATTCTAGCCAGAGAAGC
Organism: Rhinopithecus roxellana; assembly: GCF_007565055.1. Classification (NCBI taxonomy): domain Eukaryota; kingdom Metazoa; phylum Chordata; class Mammalia; order Primates; family Cercopithecidae; genus Rhinopithecus; species Rhinopithecus roxellana. Next base: position 66,163,485 of record NC_044556.1, read on the forward strand.
AGCAAGTACAAATTGTTCATGCATAGCTATTGTTTCCCTCTCTTCTCTTCTCTGCTCTTTCTCCTTCCTCTGCTACCTTTCCACCCTTGTATTGACCCCTGAATATCAAATTAATGGCAGCATATCAGGATTCTGTGTGGCACTTATATCCTTTGATTCTGGTTTTATGCCTGCACTACAGTTCTCATGGCAATGGTTTCATGGTTTCAGTCTCAAAGTATGGGGTTTGGAAGGAGGATTGGTGGAGAGAGAGAGCAGAGAGAGAGCAAAGAAAAAAGGAGGGAGGAGAGAGAAAAAGGAGGGGAAACAAAGAAAGAAAAAAATAGGCTTCCATAGTGCAGATGACTTTGTTCTCTATTCCCCTTAAAACTTGCATTCTTTAACACACTTTCTGTTCTTTTTCTGTATATGTAATGGTAAACTGCCAGAATACTGATGAGACCAGAATGATGTTTGAATCTTTCTCTGTAACCCACCAACCCACACGCATCCTCCTGTTTTCTTTTGGGGAAGGAAGAAATGTATCTGCACTCCAGTCTGTCCCTTCACCAGTTGCATCAGTGAGGTGGAGACTGTCCCCCCTGGGCAGTCTGCTCACTGGGTGGACGCACTGCCTGTCCAGCTATTCTGCACTGGCTCGTCTCTAATTAAAGTACTTGCTATGAACGATTTTTAAGTACTGGAGCTTAATGAAGTTAGAAAAAGATTTGGATGCAGTTTGTGAAGACTTCAAATTGTTTGAGTTTTTTCTCCAGGGAGAATTGTAATGTCTGGAGGCATTCTGAATTACTTACAATGTATTCCATTTTGTTCTTTTCAAAAATTCTCTCATAGTGGTGAATAGCTGAGAAAAAAAAAAAGCCCACTGCCCATCTTTTCCCCCAGGAGAACACTGTAACTCTTGCTTTGCAAAGTGGCTTCTTGGGAATTTACAAGTCTTTGAATACTGTTATCTAATTAAAGGGATCTTTAATTCTCATTGGCAATTCTACCTTTGACCCTACAGTATCTAGGAGTTGAAAGTAAAATCACATTCATCCAAGATAACCCAAAGCTTGTACATTTGGAAGCTTATCCCTTTCACTAATGCCTGGAGCTTTATGCTTCAGAGATACTGGGCTGAGCGTGGAAAAGGAACGATCTGTATAGTTCTATGTAGATCTATGAGGTGAATTTCTTTGTCCATTGGTGGTTTACTGCTGACCAGTAAAATGCTGGCTAATACCTTCTGTTAGAGATTGGAGTCACAGTAATTTGTCATCAATAACTGTAATTAGGTTTATCTACCCTTTTAACCAATACCATAATCTTTACCAAATTGTTATTGTTTGGAGCTATTGAGAGAAATTCTGGAAAACTGTTTTAAAGATTGATCTCAAAGCAGTTCAACTCTATAGGGATTCTTCCTTTTATCCATCTCTTACTAAATTTCTTCTGAAATATTCAAATGCTTTCTCAGAATAAAATGTCATGAAAGCATGTCATGTATCTGAAAAATAATTAATATAATTGACAGGAATGTCGGTTTTCTGCTGAGGTGTGTTTCTCCTAATCCCACTGTGCAATCTTTAATATTGATCCAATTGTTAGGAAATCTTGTCACTCTCCACTCACCATACCTGTGCTAAATATTTTTCAGAACTGAGGATTCTGAAAGTATAGAATATTTACATCTGTATCATAATCATCATTTGACAAAAAGAGGTTTCCTTTCACTTATGTGCTGGGGCATTGTGTACATAACATCTATGTATGTAAGAGGTATATGCAGCATGTGTACAATGCTTGCTTGGATTTGACAGTTTATTCATTATGTACATTGCGTATAATATTGCAAATGACACATCTGAGTATTGGAATCTAGGCAATAGGAGTTCAGCACTTAAAGTGTCCAGGTTGCACCTGAACTAGTTGGAGCCTGCCAGCCCCTGCAAGCCCACTGAGAGCATCTGTCTCGCCACCACCTTGCTCATGCTGTCTCCTCCGCAGGCCCTCCGATTCTTCTGACTATGAGCATAAATCATCCACCTGTCAGGAGCTCTTGCTGCCTGGATTATGCAATGTGCCTGCCTTCATTTGGAGGTGGTGTGAGCAGGAGATTGCTGCAAATGGTTTGCATTCATTTTAATGCCATCCCAGCATTTCTTTAGCTTTAATGAGGGGATTAGGGTGGTGACAATGACTTTCAGAGACAATGAAAGTCTTCAAGATTCTGAAATTTGCTTTGTATGTTGAGGATAGCTCAATTTGAGATCTCTCTCCCTCTCTCTCTCTTCCTCTTAAAAAAAAAAAAAAAAATCCCAAATGAACCAGTAGTTTAAACATTTAGGCAAAGGAAAAGGATATTATACAAAGCCGGCTGTCTATAGATCTATTTATTGGCTTTATAACAGTTCCCTCCAGCTGACAAACTGAAAATCAGTCAAATTTATTGCTGATTCTCAATGAGTTACTTTCTTTCGGGCATTGACTTTACACATATTGGGGAACATCCCCCCTTTTTTTTCTTTGCTGCCTTTTCTTACTCTGGAATTAAAAAATAAATAAGAAACCTAAAATGTCTTAAATAATTTTAGCTTCACTAACTGTTGACTAGTACAGGTAAATCTTACCTTTACAAAAATCTCTATTTTGTGTTTTAAATTTTAATCCTTCCTGGTATACCCAGGATAACCTCTATTGCAAAAATTGAGATCCCCCTCCTCAACCACCAAAATATATTAATTTTTCGTTAAGAAAACATTCTAGTCATGCCAGCTTTATATCTATGATACATACAAAAACATGAAATTTTCATTTTCTTTAATTAATAGGTCCTTTTGGCATCGTCAGACTTCAACTCAAAGGAGATATAACTAGGACTGTGTTTATTTTATTTGAAATTGGAAGAATGAAAATTCCAGTTTTCTTGCTTATGAATAGCAAAAATGCTATCATTGTTTCACAAATGCTATCATCACCTATAGATACATAAGTTGCATAGAACAGATGAGTGAAAGAAAATATTACTTTGAAAGTGAGACTAAGTCAGTGAGCCATTAGCTAAAGTCAGGGTAGGGAGATACAAGGTTATGTATATTTGGTAATATTTTTTAAAAAAAGTGTTTTGATATAGTTTAATATAGGCATATTAGTGAATTAAATGACATAGTACTACACTGGGCAGAATATGTGTTTTCTAAAATATAAGATTCTTTTATTGTCACAGAGTTTTAAATAAAGTAGGCATTAGATTTACATTCCTACCTATGTTTTCTTTCTTAGAAGCCTTTAGGACTTCCTGCATGTGTTTATTTGCTTAAGGGGATACGGAGGGCACCTCAGGTGGGAGAGAGTGACAGTTCTTGCTGGCTTCCTGTCCCCCCTGCTTCCTCATCCCAATCCTTGTCCCACCTCTTCCACTGTCAAAGCCAGAGAGCTTCTCAGTTTTCCTTGGGCACATGTGTGTGAATTTTATTAAATTCTGAGACACTAATATTCACAAAGAATAAACACTTCCATATTCTTTCTACTATGTGTGTGTACATGTATGTGTACCTATGTATGAATGTATATTTTATATATATATATAATAAGAAACATATGTGTGGTATGTATTTTATATATAGTGTATATACTTATACAAGTACATATATCCCTTTTGAGGAAACATCTAAATTAGATTTTTGCGTTAATACTGAACACTCAGTGTGGATTTGGTCTACATTGGAGAGGGAACAAAGGAAGAAAATTAAATGATGTTCTAGAGAACCCGGGCTATTTATAAATCCTCATAACACAAGAATAATTATTTTTCCCTCGACAATAGTACTTCTAAACATCTTAGTCACACACGGAAATCTTTAATGTGTTGAAATATGATGTAAATGCATTTTCCAAGTATTCATAAAACAAACACTATTTACCGAGATAATAAGTAGCCCGCGAATCTTGAAGTAAGAGCTTTCTCCTTGCTACTAACATGGTTACAGATTTTCATCTGCACTGAGAAAAGTGACTATATAGATACACAGTTTGAACATAGCAACTTCCTGTGAGTATTTTTGGGGATGCAATTGGCCTTATGAGTGACGCATACAGAATCCGAGTTCCATGCTTGGAAGTTTATTAGGTGAGAAGTTGACAAGTTAGCCTCCTACTTTTCTACTCTTTTTTAATGTGATAGAAAAGTATCAGGATTTTTTTTTTTTTTTATTTTCCCTCTGTTGTAACCTGGTGGACTCAGCTTCCTAGAACAGAAAATGTGTTTCATCATCATTTTTCCCCGTCACTGACAAATCTAAATTTATGTATATTTAAAAAAAGAAAACAGGAACATTTGAAGAGATAAATGCAACACAACACTGACAAAATCTGATGAAAAATCTCACTCTTTTATCTATGGAGAAATTAGGTTTATCATCAGGACAGCATTCTCTTTTCATTTTCTGAAAGGTGCTTTTTGACAGACCCTTTGCAGTGGACGTCACACTCACAAAACATGCTGTCACAGGGCTATTTGAATATGGTGACAGGCTCATTATCATGTTGAAGACTCCTGACAACACTGCAGAGGGGAAATGGACAGGGCTGCCAATCAGCTGTTGAAAAGACTGTGGTTGAAATAGGGTTTTTTGTTCCAAGAACAGTAGTACAAATTGACTGCATTAATTCTTTTTATTATAGCCGTGCACACTGTAGTTAAGGGCTCGGGAGGGTTTCCATTATCAACCCCTGTTTTCAGCAGGTTTATTAGCTAACCATAAAAATTTGTTCCCAGCTGAAATTTGGCAGAGGTAGACGCCTTTTCCTATAAGATTTAATTGTGTGTGTACGTGTGTATGTGTGTGTGTGTGTTCGCACACACATGTGCATGCACATGTGTTAGTCTTACTAACAATTTTAAAAATTGTCAAAATGGAGTTTGATGAGCAGGTAGACACGACTTCCAAAGTATAACTGTAATTCAGTGATCATTCTATGTTGAAGGGAAAAATAATTCAGGCAGATAGTCTATGATTGTGATTTAGAGCACTGAAGTCTCTCTGATCACAGAGAATGAAAGTTACAAACGAAAATTCATAAATGTTGCTGTCATGAAGCAAATAGTTTTTCACAGCACTTCTCCTAGTATTTGTTTGTCATCTAATCCTGACTTCGTGATAAGGAAAGCAATTGTGTGCCTAAAAGTCAAGTTATTTCCCCAGTGTTTTCAGTGACTTCACCAGGGTTCTACTTAAAATGGTGGTGACAAAAGTTTTCACTTTTGTGGGTAATTTGTGGGGAAGCAGTTGGCCTCAAAAATTACCGTGTATGTGTGGTCCTTTTTCTTTTAAAATTTTTACAAGCGAAGAATTAACTTGGGGACATTATTCAAACAGTGTTTGAAGCCAATAATAGACAACCAGAGGAATTGTAAACTGGCTTTTTCCCCCGCTTCCTTTGAGCTCTGTGACTGTGGGCATGACTTGGTATTTTGCCTAAGTCTCCACACCAAGGGCACCAAAAGAAGATCATCAAATTCTAACCTTCACATAAAGCAAGGGTATTTCTGTTCATAAGTTTTGCATAACTGTTTCTAATGATCCCTGTTATGTTCAGTGTGCAAGTTACTTCCCAGTGGTAAGACACTACAGGAACCCACAAGAGAACATTAATTCTCCTCTGCCATTTGGTGTATTGCAGCATTTACACACTTGATTAGAGTCTGCTCTGGTGAAAAAAAGTTAGCATTCCTATATAAGAGCCAAGTTCTCCCCAGAGAGTGACTTAGACATTGGAGATAATAAGTCCAGTAGGGAAATTTTACTTATTTTTCGTAGTTATTCCATTCTGACTTGACTTGCTAACTATGTCTTAAATTTGCTTCTCACAGTGGTGTCTTATATCTATATACACCCAATGGGCAAAATTATGTGGCTTTTATAATTTATGTTTAAGAAAAAAAAATGTTTCCTTCCCACTTTTGTGTTTAATAAAACAACCCTGAAGTTGTCCACTGTCAGCTCATTGGTTTGTGTGCTGATGTTTCTCTGATGTCTTGGTTTCATTCATTCCTTTAAACGTTGACTTATTCAGCAAAGGTATACTGACCATCTCTTTTTCCAAGTGGTAATTTCGGTGGTAGAGAGTTCTAGGTGAACAGTAGTTTGAAGAGTTTGCCATATAACTGGCTGTGGGGAACAGGACAAGGTGGCATGGGAGCACAAAGGAAGGGCATCTGTCCTAGTCTCGTGATGTGCAAAGTGAGACCTGAAGAGTGAGCAGACATGAACTCATGAAGGGTGTAGGGAAAGAGAGCAGGTATTCCAAGTGGAGAGGTCAGTCGTTGTACAAGTTCAGAGGCTGAGAGAGAGTTTTGCTCTTTTGAGGAAATGAGAGTTGTTACAAATGCCCGAAGGGTCATGGATGATGTGAAGAGGCAGGTTACTAGCGATGAAGATGGAGTCAGGGACTTGATAATGAAGGATCTTGAAATCCGTTTAAGGGTTTTGGACTTTGCCTGAGGTTAACGAGAAGTTTTGAAGGTTTTGCTTTTTTCTGTTTGGGATCAGATTAGTTTTATGTTTTAGGAGGAATACTATGGCTACAACTTGGGGGAATGAATGACTGAACCAATGGTGTTGGCATGAGGGTAGGGTATGCCTAGGCCTGCTATCATTTTCGGAATGAATTTTATTTCTTTCCTTCCTCGTTGATTTCTATGATCTTTCTGTCCCCAATCGAATTTAAAAATAAGACTTTTTATTCATTTGATGATAATAATTGGCCCCATGTTTATTCACATGTTTCTCAACTCCAGAAATAAAATCATAAGGGAATCTATTCCAAATTGGTTTTAGCTTGAGTCTTTAGGATTTGATCCTTGGCCAAGCACAGTGGATCTCACCTCTAATCTCAGCTAGTCAGGAGACTGAGAAAGGAGGTTTGGGCCCAGGAGTGCAAGGCTGCAGTGAGCTATAATTGTGCCACTGTACTCCAGCCTGGGTAACAGAATGGGACCCTGTCTCTAAAGTGAATGAATGGATGAACAAATAAATAAATAAACAAATAAAGATTGGATCCCATCAGGTTCAACCAACTTATTTGTATTCAGAGTGTACACTGGAAGTATAGCAAGGACATGAATTAACATTTGTGGTTCTAGACTCTAAGATAATTTCTAGCTCTAAAAATCCATTATTCCAATCGTGAAGATATCATACTCAGATTCGTCAGGATACATCTGAAGAAAGTACACCATCAAGCTCTAAGTTGATTGTGTAGTTCATACCCTATGAATATTGTAAAAATCACTATCTAGATAGAGGAATATATGTCTTCCAGAGAATCATACCCATGCCTTTGTGATGAAATTAATTTTCCCATGGTTCCAAGTATACCTTGCATACTGTAAATGCAAATACAAGCATAGGAATACTTTCATTTTCCTAATTGTTTAACTTTCATCATTCAGTACAAGAAAAACAAACAAAAAAAACTTCTTAATGATCCCTGAAGCATATTTCACAATTATCAAATAATTTACATTAAGAAGACTATGCTAACAAAGCTGCAATAACAGAGAAAATAACCATTTGCCTTTTATTTCTTGATGGAGTAGCCCTTGTTAAGACTAATGCTGCTATTGGATTGAACACCTTTCCACTTTCTTCACATAAGCATGCTTGTGGAATTCTGGTTTCTATCCGAGTATTTGGGAAACGATACTTAATTTATCTATCAAAAGTAAAAGTTTGGTTTTGTTTCAATGTTTATTTTTTGACCCTGTCCAGCAAAGTAGAGTATTACTTAAAAAAAAAAAAAAAAAAAAAAAGCTGGCACCACAGTGTAAAAATCAGCATTCCACTAGATGGAGCAGAGTGGAAGTAGAAGTAAGCAGGGCTGAGATGTGTTGAGGAAGCTGAGTTGGCAACTGAGAGAGTAAGAACCAGATACAATGTGACCAAAAAGAAAGGGAAGGGAATTCAGGGGTGGGGTGCATGGGAGGTAGAGGCAGAGGGACCTGGTGAAAGAGAAAGGATTGAGTGACCAGGAAATTTATACGTTTTAAGAAATGGCACCCATGAATTAAGAGGTTTCCAAGTTTGCAGATACAATCTTAAAATTTGTAGCTACAAACTAGTTGTTCCTATATGTATTCCAGATGTTTATTATTGACATCCACAAAGAACAAGGCTTTCCATATCAAATCATGACATCATATGTAACATTTCTTTGTTACATCGTATGTTACATCATATGTAACTTTTCTTTCCCTTCTGGAAACAAGTTCCTTGAAAATAGGTTAGAAAATCTGCTTTGGAGGATTTCCTTGCCTTTTAATAGACTTTAGAGGTCACAAATTCCAGAAATATTACTTTCCTTTTACTTTAAGTCTTTTAGGTTCTGATAGAGCCCCTGGACACAAAGATAGAGAAAAATAAAACCTTAGCTCCATGGAATAACTTAACAGTGCTGTTACTTTTGATTCTAATCTATTTGGCTAGCTATGCCTCTAAATATAAATAACTCTATTGCCTATTTTGAACATCAGCTGATCATCCCTACTTTTGCCTTGTGGTCACACAGGTGTCTATACTTCTGTGCATATGTTAGTACTTTAAAAATCACAAATTGTTCATTTTCCCACCACTTCATGCTTTTCCAAGTTAAGCTATCTTTTGTCTTCAGCTCCTTCCAAAAACTAATTGCAGACCCCTTATTCTGGTTGCTTTCTTTCATTATTTTTTACATAATAAATGTTCTTCTTTAAAGCATGGTTCTCAGACCTGCACAAAATGGTGGTGTTTTAATGCTCAGTATTGCTTACCCAGATCCCTCGGCTGCAACAGCTCTCTCCATATTATTCATGCTATTAACCTTCTCATTGGCTTCAATCCTTAGGTGTTTTTTGTTGAATTGTTTTCTAGTTTTCGCTCTCTTATTCTTTATTTCCCTAATTGATTTATCATCCCAACCTTGAACTTGAAATTTAGCCTTATTACATTTAAAGAAATCTCCTTGAATGATACCCTTTAGAATAGCTTTGCTATCCTATATAAGCTAAGTATTTTCTTCTTTGGGTCACCTGCAAATATAATCAGTTTGTATTCTTTATCTTCAAGTACTTATAAGTAATGTTGACATTTTCATTTTATAAAAGTTTCTAATCCCCCTCTGGAGTTCTCCTCCTTTGCAAATTGACATCAATTCATTAATACACAACATTTGAGTAACATAGCACATCCAGCTGTGAGAGTGCCTAACTGGAATATCATGTAGCCTTAAATTCTTCCAAATGTACTATCATCCACCCCGCATGTTTCTGTCTTGTCTACAGGATTTTCATGTGGATTTCGCTAAGTTCTTGGTAGAAAGCACTGTCAAGATATCTGTGGTATTCCAGTCATCTGCTAGGACAATGACTCCATCAAAAAAGGATGAGGTTTTTTATGGTATGATATGATTTGACCTTTAAGTTTTTTCTTCTGTTTTAAAGGATTAACTACTATTGGTTATAGAAAATGAGTGTGGAAAATGCAGAGTAGAAGGAGGAAGAAAAATTCACCACCAAAAGACAACTATTGTGTGCTTGAGTGAACACATGCTTGCTCATGGGGCTTTGAACTTAATTCACTCTAAAATTTGGTAAGGGATACACATCAGGATCTATAGTTGATCAAATTTTCTGTTTCCTCTCTTCTAGAGAATCTAGACTTGATCACATCTGCAGATGGGATTCTTTTATTCCTACGTTTTCTTTGAGATTAAGAAAAGTGCTTCTTTAGTTTCATGAGCATATCATTCTAGCAGTCTGGATGTGATTTCTCTGTGATTTAATTCTTTTTAATAAAAGAAATTTGACACTTATTAAAGTGTGTAGATGCTCACTTGTTTTTATATTTTGTGGTTTATTCATGTGTAATCTCGTCAGAGGATTGTTATCTTTGATGGAGAAAATGGGGGAAAAAATCTCTGACAAAAGAGTATATTATCACTTGGCCATATGTTCTGTTACACTGTTTTACCAGTCAAGGTTCTTGCAATCAATATAAATTGATGTTAGTTAAACAGAAAAGGAATAGATATGGACAGGAGGATCAGAGGCTTAACAATAGCTGGGAATACTAAAGAAACTGCCTCAGGAACAGGCAGGGACTGCAGGAAGCTGAGTGGCTGAACCACAGTTAAGTTAGTGCCCAGGAATATCCCCCTAAGGACACTGCTGTGGCCACCACAGGAGACACTCTCACTGGGCGCTTGTTGCTGCTGCAGTGGGCCCTGGAGTGGATTCTCAACATTCCCCTCCTCTTTGATTCATATTCAGACATCAGGCAGGGTTTTCTGATTGACTGAGCGAGCACTTATCCCTTCACTGCTGTGTTTGAGGCTAGCAAGTGTTTTGAGCTTTAGTTGTCTTGTGGTGGGAAGGGGGACTCTCATCAACAGATACATGAGTACATGCTATAACCTTCCTTCCTAAGCAAATGAAAAGCAAGACAATTAAAACAGACTAAAAGATATTTGTTGTTTTGATGTCTTTTATAAACCTTGGCTAATTTGGGAAAATACATTTCTTGTTTTTAATTTCCTTTCTTCCTTTTGAATGTTTTCATTGTTCCCTCCCTTTACTTCCAAACTTTTTGTTTGTTTTTTTAAAATTTAAATTTGTGAAAAAGTATCCTGCCATAGGCTGATGCATAGAAAGGTTCTAGGCCAGAACAAAGACATAGTTGAGTTTGACTTTTGACTGTACACTTAGTAGCTCTGAGCCTTGGATAAGCCGTATAGCCTCGTCGAGACTCAAAGTCGTCACCTATATGGAATGGAATGAACAGTACCTACATTGTAAAGTAACTATAAGGGCTAAACATAATATTTTTTAATCTTAAAAAGGTTTTATTGATGTGTAATAACTGCACATATTTATGGGATATGTGTGATATTTTAATAAATATATACACGGTATAATGATCAAAGAAGGGTATTTAGCCTATTCATCACCTCAAATATTGATTATTTATTTGTGTTGGCAATATTTCAAATCTTCTTTTCTAGTTATTTTGAAGTATAGAATATATTAATGTTAACTATAGTCACCCTACTGTGCTATCAAACACTAGAACTTATTCTTTCTAACTGTATGTTTGTATCCATTAGCCAACCTCTCATTGTTCCCCCTGCTTTCCCAGCCTCTGATAACTATCATTTTACTCGCTACAACCATGAGACCAACTTTTTTAGCTCCACATATGAGTGAGAACAAGCAATATTTGTCTTTCTGTGCTTGAATTATTTTACTTAATGACCTCTGGTTCCATCTATGTTGCAGTAAATGACAGGATTTTATTCTTTTTATGTGACTGAATAGTATTCCATTGTGTATATATACACCACATTTTCTTTATCCGTGCATCCACTGATGAACATTTAGGTTGACTTCATATCGTGGCTATTGTGAATACTGCTGCAATGAACACTAGGGTGCAGGTTAAAGATAAAATGTTTTAAAGAACCTAGTCTATAATAGATGTTCAGTAAATGATCACTTTACATTACCATTAGCCACACTGAATTTTGAAGATACTGGATTATCTTCTTCCCTTTGAAATTTTTAGCAATTTAACACATAACAAATCTAATGTTTTTAAATATAAAATTTAATGTTTTAAAAACATTAGATTTTGTTAACAACATAATGGTTTTCATTTTAAAGATCTACAAAAACATAATTAGATACCTAAAAACTGACTTCCCTATTGAATACAATGTGTTTTAATTTTTAACTTTTCTATATTGAAAGCAAATTTACAGCAAATACAATTTTTATTTCTTATGATTTCTTTATTCACGCATATATTTTGTAGTTGTAATCCTAGTGTATAAATTATTTTTTACATATATTTTTGTATTTTTAAAATGGTATGTCACTAAAAACTAATGTTGTAGTTAACCTAACGATTTGCTTCACAGGATAACTTGTGGTTTCTCTTTTTTCTTTTTTATAAATAAGACCACCCTACATATCTCTATAGTATTTTTCTTCTTTTGAATAATTTCTTTAGGGTAAATTTGTAAAAGGAAAAACTGAGTCAAGTTATGTGGCCAGTTTTATAGTTCTCGATATGACATACATATCACTCTGGATTTTTAAAGAACTATATTTTATATATCCATAAAATATATATATATAATTTATATGAATAATATAATATAATATGTATGTGAATATATATATGAATAAGGCATGGATCCTGTCCCTTAAGAGGAACAGAAGGTGATTGTAAGATAGCAATAATTGCAATATTATGGGTATGCAGGAGGTGCAAATGAATCACAAAGAAGGATTACCTGATTCAAATTTGGGAAGTCGGAGAAGGCTTACTGCAAAGTGACAGCCAAACTCACCTTAAAAGGCAAGTAGGAGTTAAGTAGGGAATCAGAGAAGGGGAGCACAAGAGAATTCCGTATAGGGGGAGTAGAATCTACTAGAGAGAATGGCACCTTTGGGAATGACAGGTAGTTCATTCTGGTTCAGTTTAGTGTCTAAGGAGGTGAACGAGGGATGAGGCTGGCAAGGTAAGTGAGATCTTGAAGAAGAGCATCCCTAAGGAGTTTGTATTTCATCCAGACAGTCGTGGGAGAGCCAATGAAGGGTTGGCTGGGGGCTGATGTGATTAGATTCTCATTTTTAGAATAGTGAGTCAGACCGCAGTGTGGCCAAGGGATAAGGCAGCTGGCAAGGCCAGTTACAAAGATACCAGCAAGGAACCTCCTGCAGTAATCTAGGGTAGAAACAATGACAGACTGAAATAAAATATTAGTCCTGCCTTGAAAGAAGTGAACAGAGTGGGGAGGTAGTAAGACAGCAGAATGCACCGAATGTGGCCGGTGGGTTGCTGGACTAGGACAGGCACAGGCATGTCTGACTGTCAACGGTGCTGCATTTCACTGCCCCAGGGCACCCAAGATGAACAGGATTTGGGGAGTGAAAGGGGAGAAGGTGTGCATGTAGCTTTCGAAGTACTGTGTTTGAAGTGCGATAGTGGAGCCACAGTAACCAGAGGCAGGATGGAGTGCTAGAAGAGATCTGGACTGCAGATGAAACTGTGGAAGCTGTCCATGTTTGGACGGGAATGAAAGATAGAAGTCATAGGGAAATTGCTTTAAAACACAAGATGGGAAGTGAGTTCAGGACAGAATCCTGGGTTTGCTGATAATAAGCCGAGGGTAGGAGAAGAGGAATTTAAAGGAGATTAAGATTGGAGTTGGAGGAGGAAAACCTAAGAGAACGTGGTATTGCAGAAACTCAAGAATGGAGATTTAAGGAAGAAGTGGTAAAAAGAAATGTGACACACTACAGAATGGAAAATAAGGAAAACTGAAAATATCACTGGATTTGGCAACAAAGAGGTCAAAGCTGATTTTGGCAAGAATAGTTTCATTAGAATGGTGTGGGCAGAAATCAGGTGCTTTGAGGATTGCATGGGATGTCATGAAGTAGAAGTAATGAGAATGAACAACTCTTTCCTCCATCTGGACTGTGAAGGGGAAGAAAAACAGAGACAGAGGGCGTGAGAGAGGAGTCAGAGAGAGATAGGCATACGGAGACGAAGATAGAGACAGTAAGACAGGGAGAGATATAGGGACACAGAAAGACGCAGAAAGAAACAGTGAATAGTGGCTAAAAGAAGTACATAATAACTGAAAATAAGTGAGTGAGTAACGATGCCATGCCTACTTCTAAGCACTCTATACGTATGTAGAAGCTCATTTGATTCTTACGACAACTGTAAGAAATAGATATTATCCCCATCTTACAGATAATGATGGGCATGAAGACGCAGAAGTTAAAAGGCTTGCCTGAGGTCCTATAACTTTCAAGTGCTGGAGCTGGAATTTGGAGCGGGACAGTCTACTCCAGAGTTTGAATCTTAATTACTACAGTATATTGCTTCCTATATTATCATCTCTAGACACCTGGAATTTAGTGTTTGCGTAGTGAAGCCTGATGTTTCTAGGTGAAAATAGGGAAAGCAAGACAGTATTGTAAGGATCAACTTCATATGGAGAACAAGTGTTAATACAGATTTTTTTTTTTTCCGAATGAGCATCAGTGAAGAGTTTTCATAAGTATAATGAGGACAAAAATGATCAAATGGTACTATTGGGACATTTGGTAGGTGATAAGGATTGACAAGCAGGGCAGTTCCAGTTTACAGAAGCATTAGAATAGATGTGGTAGTTAAGAGTTGATATAACAACAGTTTTGAACCAGTATGTGTTTCTGAGAAAGGAACAAAGCTGTTATTATTATTATTATTTCATGAATCCTAATCCTGTAGAAATAGTAGAATTAAATGAAAGGGGAAAGAGACAGTTCATAATTGGGCTAAAAGAGGAGACAGTTTCATTGACCCACATATAAGATGCTATCACTGTCTGAGGGTGGTAGCATTCAGAGTTAAATCTGACAGTCTGTTATGAAAGAATTGAGATATTTGGTGAGTATTTTGAATGAGGGTTCAAGGAAGGGAACAATGTAAGACAACTCAATTATTTCAGAGAAACAAAGTAGGGTACCAAAAGCCAAGTAACAGAATTGAGGAAATTTAGAGTAGAAACTCAGATGAGAAGAAATAGTAATTTACTTAATGAATATTTAGAGTGCTTTCTCTGCTTCTTATAAGCCCTCTGATAAGTACTGAACTTAAATTCATCATGAGTTTAGTTAAGGTATGCTGGATTTTAGGTAATAATGAGGTGTCCAAATCAAAATGACTTAGAAGCAATTAAACATTTGAAGCTTGAATCTGGGTGAGACTTTCGGGGATGGAGATATTAACTTGAGAACAAAGGCATAAAGATGAAGGTTTGGTTATGTATTAACTCACGAATAGCCTAAACTGAGAAAGAATGTCATTTTTTCCCCTTTGTCTCTGTGTGATTTTCCATGTGGTATTGAAGACAGGTATGCTGAATATTCATTTCAAAGGATATTATCTGTTCCAGATAGGGCGTAAAAATGATGTCTTGATCGGCTGTCATCGAATATCTCATGGCACTTTTTTAGAGTTAGCACTTGGACCTGAGGGTCATGGCCACAGTCTACTGTAGGGTCATTGTTTCTTACCTCTGGGAAATTTTGACAGGCTTCTTAGAGGACTGGAATTATTTCTGTCCTAAACTGTCTACTATTATTAGACACCATTAGACACCGTTAAGTATCTGAATGCTTTTTCATATTTGCACTGATAATTGAACACAGTAACAGAAACTCACAGTATTGCTGGAAATGAGCAAAGCCATGTTTCTATTCACGTTCTAGGAATTTATTCCTCTTTAGCCTTTTAGAGCTCTAACACTCTCCTGCCTGTGGCTTAGGGAGAAAGAGACCAAGGCCAGCCTTTGGTGATTGCTCATGGGTCTTTTGTGCCTCCCTGGGTTTTTTTCTAGGTGTTAGTGGGAACTATATTGGCTTAGCATATTTAGAGGAAAAGAGAGTGTTCCAGATCTTTTGCAAACATTATTGGTCTTAGGTATGGACTTGGCTAGTAGAGTTTGAGTCATAAATAATGATCTCACTGGCATAGTACATTTGGACCACCGGAATATATGCTCTTGAGCACAATCAATATCTGCTCTCGGTGTAGACCTGCCTTTGTTCTATATTTGTTTGTGTTTCTAGGCGTTTTGCTATGTAGTCACACACATGGGCATTTTCCTTTCGTGCCCATTCCAGCCTGTATACAACTCTAGCAAATCCTCAGTATATTTCTCATATTTAGTTATTATTAACCTTAACACCATTTAGAAGGTTATGTCTCCTAGAAAGGTCGGTATTTAACGTGACATTGGGTAAGTTTTCAGTGCTATATGGTCTAGTTATTCTTATCAGCGTTTGTAAGCATCTGGCTAGCTTTGTTTTATGTTTCCTTACACCCTCATAAGTTGATAAAGTAACTCTTCAATTTCCTTGGTCCCTCTTTAGTGTAGTTTTGTCACTGGTACCTTTTCTCTTTGCCAGAAGAACAGGGACAGGGAATAGTTTATGTTGGTATATACTGGTCTCCACATGTGGGTGTGTTGTTTACAGGATGCAGGAATTTAGTTCGATAAAAATGGTATCACCTATATGGGTGATGCTAATCTATATAATGCTGCAAGCAGTATCCTCCCTGTTCTGCATATCATATTTGTTCTCAAAAGTTAGAGTTTAATGATTTCAACTGATGCCAATTTTAGTCATAAGTTGCATTGAACTGAGACTATAGAAGTAAATATTTGTACTTCCAGAGGAAAAAAGGATGAATATTTTCAACATAATATCTTCTATAAGAAGTGTTTAGATTACTTCACATGACTATATCTCCCTTTTTCCTTTATTTCCATATCTCTAATAAATGCTAATCTCATCTAAAAATAGAGAGATTCCTTTCAAAATATACTAGTAATTTATTTTCAGGCTTCATATGCTCAAATTAATGTAGAGTATTTTGATAAAGAAATGTGTAACCAGAGCGGTTGATACACATCTAAATTTCTTCCTCAGGAAAATTCTGAGCTTATAAACTGAGTTTACAAGAAGCAGAACACCAATAAAAGGCATGCCCTACTAATGAAATAATTAGATGTACTATTTTCTTATGGGAAATATATACATACACACACACATATATACATATAATATATATGTATATTTTTTATTTGTTTTCCATTGGAGCTATTTAATAAAAAGAAGAAACATGCCTTTCTCTTAATATCATAGTAAACAAAATTTTAACAATGTTTAGGCCATTCTAACATGTGAGGGAATTTCAAGTATGGAGCCTGTATTCCTAAAGGGCTGAAGATTCATTTGAGAAGGATCAGAGAATGCCTAAAAGAAAACAAATAATTCAAGAAAGCAGATATGAGTTTCCATATAAACATGGCAGGCACCAGTTATCAGGGTTCGGTTCCTGAACTGATTTAAGATGACCAGAGTGTTTTAAGCAGTTCTTTAGAAGTGAAATTTCTACTGTTCTTAAAGAAATGTTAGTTCTTAGAACTGCAGAGGTCAAGAGAAAGGACTTTCTCCATTGACGTCCCTGTGGTCATATGAAGCCTCACAAGGACAACTTTCATGGTGTTTTCCTGATATAGTAAGTATCATTTTGGCTAGAGTCAAGTTTTTGTAAAAGGCAGAATTTGAAGCTAAGGATAGAGAAATAGATAAGATCCAGTTCATGGAAGGTGTTGCTTGAATTCCAGGCCAAATATTTGTCCTGTAGTTTGTAGACAGTAGTCATCCAGCTGAGGTCTTTGTGCAGGGAGGTCACAGGTGTGCATGTGTCTGTGATGGCAGAATGGAGAAGATAGGTACAGTCTGGTGAGCACATCACCGCAGATACACAAAGTGTCAAACAATGAGGGCCCTCATCAGATTGGTGGCAATGGGACGAGAAAGGAAAAGATGGACTTGAGAAACATTCTTAAGGCAGAATTAACCTGACCCAGTGCCTGACTGGATTTGGGAATATTGTTGGAAGGAGCAATAATCACTTCATGAGGAAAATCAGTGGAGCCATCTGTTGCAATAGACTAATCCCCATATGCCATCAGTCTGCAGTTCTGAACAGCAAAGCCAAGATGACTTTGGAGAGTAAAATTTTGTCGTCAATGGTTGATGGCCTACCCCAAATGGCCTGATCAATCATGGGGCATTCAGTTTCCTCAAGATGACAATGTAGAAATGGGACTGTGGACAACTTGAGATGTTGACTAGAGATGGGGAGTATCAGAAGAAATCCTTTCTTCTCAGGGGCATGGCTTTAGCATCACATACCCAACACATGTGGGCTAAGGTCTTTCTCGAGCTCCTTTTTCCTTACCTAGCAACAAATGGGCTGCAACCAACAGTCATGTTTTGATTCAATGTGTGGAACTGACAAAAATAATTACTCCGTGTGACTCTTGATGTTGCACATCTTTGTCAAAATTATTTTAAGCACAGATCACTGGGATGTTTCTTTTAGTAATGCCATGAGCTAGACAGGCATAATTTTCCAATAAAACATGAAGAAAAAAATTGTTTAAATTGGATAATAAACTGGATTTTTGCCCATTTAGATAGAGTAGGTCAAGGTTAGTACTTCGTGTGTGTTAGCCTAGAATAAGTAAGCACAATTTTATACATAAATATCACTTATTTGCCACTTCCATTAAGTTTATACTGTGGATACATATCCAGCCAGGGCTGCTTCTAGGATCTTATCCATATTCATTGGATGTTGTAAAAGCAACATGGGATGGGAATCTTCATTGGAAAACCCCCTGCATCTTGACATCTCGTGTCCAAACATGATGTCAATATTGATATTATCTCAAGGGATAGCAGATTTCAGATTGGTAAGCCAAACATATCTAGAGATTAATTCCTTTTTCTATATCCTTCAAAATACTGCTGTGCCTTCAACTATTTTCTTAAAACAGAGAATATTTAAGTAGAAGAGATGTTCCAAATAGTAACTATAGACACAGTTCAAAGGACAGTGGATAAGGGTATATTGCCACCTATCAGCAATGCACATTCTTCTAAATACTTACATATTTTTTCTCTAGGTCAAATAAAATATGTCTTAAGCATCTTCCTGTGTCACATACAAATGACTAAACCCCTTATTCATTTTGTTCCCACAATGTAGTGTGAATGAATTAGAGGTGAAGGGAGGATTGGCTTATATTAGTCAATGACTCCAGCTCACCAAAATGCATGCTTATTGTCACAAGTAGGCCTCATTAATTCTTTTTATAGGTTTGCCAGTCCTTAAGTGGTATATCCTTCTCCAAACTCTTTTTGAGAAAATGAACAATGGAATAAATGAGTGGAAGAAAAATTAAGTAGATAAATAGGATTCTCTGAGGGCAGTGTAACATTTACACTGGCAAGTTGATCCTGCAATGGTGGACAGGTCTAAAATGTATTAGATAATACTGATGGTTTACAATTAGGGCTGACCACATGTTCTAAATGCTTTACATGTAACTAAATAATTTCATCCTCAAAACAATGCTATGAATTAGGTACTATTTTTAACCCATTTTGTGGATGAGAAAATTGGGGGACTGAGATATTAGATAATTTGATAGGAATCACATAGCTGGTAAATTACACAGTTGGGATTGAAACCCAGAAATTGGCTTCTGAGGCTGGGCTTTAAAAAACTACACGACTTGCTATTAGAGAGTGGAAGGCTCCTAAGTTACAGGAAAAATTTTTCTCTATGTATGTTTATGTAGATTTTTAGTACCTAATAACAAGATTATGTTTGACTTGTTGAAATGTTGAGAAAGATCATAGACAGAGAAAGTGTGTGCTTTCAATCTTCTTGACTCGGTGTTGTCTACTTAGAGCTTTTCTTTTTTTTTTTTTTTTTTTTGTTGAGATGGAGTCTCGCTCTGTCACCCAGGCTGGAGTGCTGTGGCCGGATCTCAGCTCACTGCAAGCTCCACCTCCCGGGTTCACGCCATTCTCCTGTCTCAGCCTCCCGAGTAGCTGGGACTACAGGCGCCGCCACGTCGCCCGGCTAGTTTTTTGTAGTTTTTAGTAGAGACGGGGTTTCACCGTGTTAGCCAGGATGGTCTCGATCTCCTGACCTCGTGATCCGCCCGTCTCGGCCTCCCAAAGTGCTGGGATTACAGGCTTGAGCCACCGCGCCCGGCCTACTTAGAGCTTTTCTAATTCACATTGAAGAGGCATTTCAGTTTGAAAACATTTTAAGGCATTTTACTGCCTAGATATTTCTAGTTCAATTTGACTCTCCTGGTCACATGCATTGGGTGTACTTCGTGGATTATTCAGTTATCAAGTCAATTCCTTAAGCATCTGTTAACTCTTCAACTAAACAAGCCATTCTATGTTGTGAAAAATACAATTGGATTTTAATATTAACCTCAAAAAATATGATTGGGAAGGTAAGCAGGCTTCAGGAAAAGAACCCATGTATTACTTGTGGTCTTTTGTCTTCTGTCACTATTGCATAAATTTCAGAACATAACAATATTTCTAGCTTAGTGTTAGATACAGTTTTGCAGAGAAAAAATTAATGCCCTTACTGGAAAGTACTTACGGCTGCCATATGAATTGTTGCTCAAGCCTACTTATTTGAAAACCAATGAAGGTAAGAGATCTTACTTCCCATTTCTTTGAAGAGAGGAAGCAGAAACAATGAAGGTAATGGGCTGTTTGATGGATTGGTCATCCACAATAGAATGAAGGTGGCCCCCAATATTTCCAATGATGTGTTTTCTTTTGCCTATTTAGATAGACTTCTGGAAACATCATTTGACATTTTGTTTCTTATTTACTATTTTTTAATAAATTTCTGATTATAGGAATTTCTATAATTTCACTAATGTTCCCTCTTCCACACATGTGAGCATGCACACATGTGCTTAAGCATGAACTCACATACACATTCCAACCACCAGAACTGTATGATATTAGGAAGTCTTTCCTTTCTCTGATTTTGTAATATTATATATTGTTTTAAATGCATTAAACAAGGAAAAGAGCTAAGAATGCATGTATTGGTGTGACTTTTGTATTCCTCATGGGATCTGGTGGAGCCAAATGCCTCGCCAAATTAATTTGCCACTCATAAGCCTCAAATTCTGACAAAGCCTACAGGGTTCTAGTGGATGTGTTTGCCAGTAAATCACACATGCCAAAGAAACCACAGTGACTTGTGTCAATGGCATGGGCTGTTCTCAGTAGGCTTGGTCGTTGACCCCAGGCCACCCATCTTCCCTGAGTGCCTACATATATCTCTCTTTGAGAATTTCAGTGACCTACTGTTCACTCAAGTTCATTGAATTTACAGTGATCACTCCTAACCTTAAACATAGAAGGCAAAGAAAACAAATCACACCATTGTTTTGAGGATTATGGTCTCCCCTGAATTTAGGAAAATTTCAAAAATTATTTTCTTTAGCATTCTAAGATGCTGTGAAAATCAACTAAGATGCTAAATATAAAAATTGTTAAGGGCTACAACTTGCATAAATACTGTCAAATATTGAAAATGAAAGTAAGCCACATAATGTATACTTACGGATGTCTGAATCATTATATACGTATTACTTATTTATATATATGTAAATTAGGTAGATAAATATGTAAGTTTTTAGCTGAGCAAAATAGGACATGGTACCAAATGAGGCTAAGGTGGCAGATTCAATTCCTGTATAGCCTGCTCAGTTAATTCTGTTCTTTATTCATAGATTGAACCCCTGATTCTTAGTCAGATCTTGTATAATGTTTATAATGTTGCAGCTGGTCCAAAAAGGCAGTGTGAATGAATCAGTGCAATTCGCCCCACTATTGGGAAAACACGCAAACCTATCAGGGTACATCCATATGTATCTGTTCTTTTGAGGGCAAGTGTAATTTTACTCTCAAATTCAATGTGTGATTTTGATATTACTATGTGAGTCTTGTTAAAATATGTAAATAGGGCATTTGCTAAACAGTCTTTATTTAGTGTTCTTTTAAGTGATCATAAAATTTTAATGACTATTATTACTGATACTCTAATAAGTACTTCAATGAATTTTTTGATGGTTAAATATAATTTGTATGTTACTCTAGAATCTCAATATGGGCATTTTAATATTGAGGCATTACTGTAAAATATTCATGCCATCAGCCTTCCATATTGCTGTACCATAGAATAAATGCATGTTGATTTGAACTTAAATCTTTCTGACATCCAATGGTTTGGGTATCACAAAATCTTGTAAAGCATTAGCTATTCAGCTGAGGGAAAGTGACTTGCATTTTCAGAGTATTTATAAATTGATGTTAAAAAACATTTTATTCTAGCCAAGCAGGCTCTTGCTTTACAGTCTAATTTTGGACATATATGTGGGTTACTTAAATAGAGAGATAACATTAATCTTTCAGGAGCAACAAGTGCTGGGTGGGGTTAAGGCCAAGAGATTAGCATTTCTGTTATCAACATGCTATTGTTGGACTTAAGTACCACAATATATGATCACTGCAGAATGTTCAAATAATTTAGTTTCTTTTGAACTCTGCTGTATGATACTACGTTTCCTCACATTGTAAGCCTCCATCCCCAACTTTTTTTTTTTTTTTTCTAAAGGCGGAGCAGCAATTAGCAGGAAATATTACATCTAATATGCCTATGATTTGCTTGAGGCCAAACAAAGCAGCTCATGATACTGCGTTACTGCTGCTATTTATGTAGACATTAGGCACAGGAGCAGGTTTTTAACAATAGGACTGCTTGGGCTTTATGTTACACATCATGAAACATTTTGTTTATGCTTTATAAATAGTGTCGCCTATTTATAACCTTCAGTCACTATTCTTTTAATGGCATTCTCAAGTGGCCTTTGGTTTGGTTAACATCAGCCACTCATGCCTTCTGTTCTGTTGCTTGAGAAGTTAAATGGGAATATGGGAGTTTTAGCTGGCCAATCTATTAAAACTCTGGGAAGTTGTTAGGGTAAAAGAAGTTAAGCTATAATTGACATCATATAACAAACACTGAAAATGTTGAAAAGAAACAGATTGGATGAGTTTTGTATTATGAAAATGTCATCTGACAGATGCAGTACAGTAGTTCCATTTGAAAAGATCTCTACATACACTAAGAGTCTTCTATTCCAATTAAAAGAAGAAAAAAACCTGAGGTGACAGGAGATTCCTATGGGGGATTAGCTGTCTGTGCATATCTCAGGGAATCTTTGGGGGGCATTTATTCTCATCTTGGTGGTAGAAGGAAGATTTTAAAGTTAATAATATTTCTGCCACCTTACTCTTTCCTCCCCTTGTGCTTACAGGCAAAGGTGAAAACCTGCCCTGTATCTCCTGTGTCTAATGGAGAATCCACATCAAAAGCAGGAAGTGCTTTTAGAGATAATAGAGAGAAGAGGGAGGAAAGTGAGATCAGCTCAGTGGTTTGTGGTGGCCTCTATAAAATCAGCAGAGGCCTTTACAGAAACAGGAGCTAGACAGAACTCACAAAAAGTAAAGGACGTAATCTGTTCACAAATGCAGCCAGTTGGCAAGCCTGAATGACTGCCCTCTGTCATCACAGTAGGTACAGATCAACACACAATCCTAACACATTTGCATTTGTAAACAAAACGTAGAGAAATTGATGAAAGAAAGAGGGAAACAAATCAACCTTTCTAAAATTTTTTTATCAGACACTTTTTTTTTTTTATTCTGGCACTTTTTGATCTGAGAAAGATGATTGTGAAGAGGACATTAGCTAAAGCTGCATTTTTCTGTGTCACTGTGCCCATTCCCCCAAATGGTTCAGAGTAGAACATGTATCTTGAATTTACTACCAACCTCTTGGTAGGCTTTCTTTTTTTTTTTTTTTTTTTTTTTTGAGACGGAGTCTTGCTCTGCCACCCAGGCTGGAGTGCAGTGGCCGGATCTCAGCTCACTGCAAGCTCCGCCTCCCGGGTTTACGCCATTCTCCTGCCTCAGCCTCCGGAGTAGCTGGGACTACAGTCGCCCGGCTAGTTTTTTGTATTTTTAAGTAGAGACAGGGTTTCACCGTATTAGCCAGGATGGTCTCGATCTCCTGACCTCGTGATCCGCCCGTCTCGGCCTCCCAAAGTGCTGGGATTACAGGCTTGAGCCACCGCGCCCGGCCTGGTAGGCTTTCACTGTTAACAAAAGCCACCTGCACCGGCAGGTTTCGGTAGCTTTGGGGTACTTTCCAAGTCTCTGTGGGCATACACTAGTGACAGCCAGGATCCAGTGGACCCTCTTCCATGATCATCCACCACAGCGACCCTAGTATAATCCCGACACATTGGGCTTAGGCCCTGGAGCCTTCTTATATGGGGTGAGATGCTTTATCCTGGCTATGGAAAGCAAATGCCTGACACCCACACAGGCTGAGGTGAAGACCCTGCCTAAAAATAGGCAAGGTTGGCCGGGGGTGGTGCTCACGCCTGTAATTCCAGCACTTTGGGAGGCCGAGGCGGGCAGATCTCCTGATGTCAGGAGTCTGAGACCAGCCTGACCAACATGGAGAAACCCTATCTCTACTAAAGATGCAAAATTAGCTGGGCGTGGTGGTGGGGGCCTGTAATCCCATCTACTCAGGAGGCTGAGGCAGAGGAATCTCTTGAACCCAGGAGGCGGAGGTTGCAGTGAGCCAAGATCACGCCAATGCACTTCAGCCTGGGCAACAGAGTGAGGCTCTGTCTCAAAAAAAAAAAAAAAAAAAAAAAAAGAGAGAGAGAAATAAGCAAGGCCCGCCGGTCTTATGGACGGTATTCCTTCTTTCCACATATGGGTAGCACTAGGGTGAGGGCAGCATTAAAGCCTGTAGAGGATAAAAAGGTCTATGATGGTAGGGGGAGATTAGTGTCTGTATCTATCACAATGCCATGTGCCAAACATGGAGTTGACTTTTCAGTCCCATCTGACTACTCTGTAATGCCGTGGACTGGAGTCTTCCCTGTAGCTAGCTGGGCTTCTGATGCCAAGTTATTAACAGAGATTGTACATCAAGTGGGAAAGTTACCTTAAAACATGTGTAAACAAGCCCTAAGTTAAGGAAATAGGCCAGGGTGAGTAGACTAACCTGAGCATGCCCATTTAATGTAGATCACAGAACGAGCTCCGCAGTAGAAAAATATGCCAAAAAACTTGAAATTATAACCTGGTTTCTTTAGGAAGGAAGTGCTCAAAGAGTCTAGATATACTTTTGTTCTTTGTAAGCAAAGTTATTTCAGAGTGATTTCCCTGAAGGTTGGTATTAACCTGCCTAAAGGTTTGTGGTCAACAAAAGTATTTTGAAAAAGCTCCTCAGTCACTTTGAAGTAGAAAGTCAATGCCTGTTCTGAAATGTGACAGGCTCTTCACCCCCAAACAGGTCTGAATAGAGTGGAGGCATGAGAGAATCAACTCTCCCTGCCATTCTAGTAGTTAAAAATAATAGAAACTATCTTCAATCAGTCTCTTGAATTTTTCATTTTACTCCTTATGACCAAGCTGCCTATAATAATCTAGCAGATTATATGATTACAAGACACCGAGAGGTCTGTTCATTTATCTGGGCCTTGGGTTCTGTTGTGCATTTCTCCATTATTTCCCGTAGTCAGTATTTTTTAAAACCTGGCAACAATGTCAACTTCAGTAAGTTAAGATGCTGTGCTCCCTTCACTATTTGTGCTTCAGTTCCTTATTAAATGCACCAGCTAAACAGAAAATGCGGTATAAATATGTTTCATGAGTCATTTAAGGATTCAGCCAAGAGACATTGCAATTGACTTTTGAGTCCATTTTTAGAACCAACTCTTTCAAGACTCTTCTCAACAGGAACACTTCCCCCTGCACTAGAACTGACAAGACTGTATGCATTACTTTATTTTGATACTGACATTTAAACAATAAAATAAAGCCATTTAAAACAAATAGTAGTGCTTTAAGTGTCTGGGCTGTCAAGATATCAAATTATATAACTTGGAAAAAATCAGAATTCATTGTTAATGGTATGCACTTAACACAAAGGGTCGCTGGAGTACTCACCAGATATGTATTCAGCTACCATGTTGGAGCTAACAGGCTGTATTCCTTTAGATAGAATTGACTATATTCACTTAAATGGACTTGACTCTAGTACAATCACTGTATTCAAATGTCAAAAAAAAAAGAGAAAGAGGATGTCACAGAGGGTCACAAATTATGTTGGATTTTGACAGATTGTAGCCTTGCTTTACAAGAGCAGTAACATCTCATTTGTCACCGTTTGATCTGTAAGTGCTGGAATGGGAGCGGAAGGCCCTCCATCTCCGCCACAATTTAATCGCTCTGAGGCCGAGAGTGGTGGTGGGAGCCACCTGCCCATGCACTGCACTGCTGATCTGTTTTAATTTAATCGTCCGTCAGCTGGATGAAAGCATAAATCGTCTCTCTTTGATCTGCAAAATGGTGTGTTTTTGTAAAGCGGGGTGTGGAAGTCAGGGAGAAGGGACTTACAGTTTAGTGCAGCTTGGACAATGTGGCCCTCCAAAGACACCAAAGTTGCAAACCAAGCAAAGACTCTCCCATGAAACTTAGGACAAAGCGGGGAAAATGGCAGAAGGAAATCTATTTGTGCTAAAAGGTTAACAATAAGATAAAAGCTTTGTGCATAAGATATTGTTCTCAGAAAACTAAAACCAGTTCTCCCATTCATATCCATCATCTTTCAAATACATTTTCCGTTGTTAGTTTTCGAACGCTGGCTGCAAGAGAAGAAAAAGAAGAATGATCAAGGAATTTTTATGTTGCCACTCTGAATGGTCAGCATTATTAATGTAACCTGAAGTTTTCTAAGCAGGATGTGAACAGTAAGATACAATTTTGTTAAAATTGGTATATGTACAGAGGCATACACTTTTGAGTGAAACAAATGATACGATGATGGAACACAACAATGTTTTATCACAGTAGTTATTATGAGGCTTTACGTGGTCTCATATGTAAACATTTTAGGGTGATTTCCATGTCATTGTGTAGTCAGTTTCCCAGAATTAAAAATAATATATTTTTATAAATAAAGAGGGAAAACTTCATAGCACCTCTGCCAAAAATAATTTGGGTCATGAAGAATTGTAACAATTTGGCACTTTAAAAAATAATGATTTCTTACTGCAGAGATTCAAGCAGTGGTATGGGGTTTCATACAATTAGTAGAAACATTGTCGCCATTACCAGATGTTACCATTGCAATAATATTCTTATGAATCCCATAAACAGAAAATTGGGGGCCCATGACAAATCTTTATGCAGAAATTTTCCAATATATTATTTCAACTAAAGAAGAATCCATTTCAGGAAAAATTCCCAACAGTAACCCAGAAATTTCCAAAAGACTTCCCGTAGTCTTCAGGGAATCACTCCGCAAACCAAATAAAAATTCCCCCTGAAATCCCTTTAAGATACTATGGAAAGCAGAAACAATTTACAGTTCAATTCAAAAAGCTGAAAATTTCTTCACTGGTAATGGTTCTAATAAAATTACCAGCAGAGGGGAAGGTCCCGGAAGACCAGTTGAGTCATCCTGCTTATTCTGGCCCATGTATTTACTTGGTTTTCCCCTTCCATAATTCCCATTAATGGCTCTTCTAAGCAGTATTTGCATAGGAAACATAAAGGTGTCTCTGCCAGTTCCATTTATTAAGTTATTCCACTGCGCTGCTGCAGGCTCAGAGGTAAACATCACTGAGCTTTTAGGTTAAATAAGTCGCACAAAGCAGTTTTGGAAGAACCTGAATTTTTATTGTGGGATTTTGAGGAGTGTAAAATAAACTGTGGTTGTGGTACTAACATCACTATGAGTGAAATGGTAGAGCAGATTATACGGATTCTTCCCGCCTTGTGGGGCTAAGCTCTGCCGATGTGTTTGGGCTAACACAGACCAGAGAAGTGGGGAAGGAAACAAGAAGGGAGCAGGGTGGAAAGGAAGGAACTATAAAAAGTGTTATGTATACATTTTGGGAAGTGATAAAGAGTGCCAACAAGTTTCTTTGGATGACTTCTCTGTAACCCAAGATATCAGCTAATCTACTTAAATTTCATGACACCTGAGGATTGAAACAGTTCTATTCCCACCCCTTCTTTTCTTCCCTCCTTCTTCCCTTGTCTTCCCTCCTGGTTGAGCCAGAGTAAGTGTTAGGATCATTAAATATATAGATTACCATTAGACACAGCCTGGAATTCATCCTTTTCCTACTCCCTACATCTCATCAGTTACTAAGCCTAGTGGATTCTAGCTACACAGTATCTTTTGAACCCATCTCTTTCTATTCATCCCATTTCCCACTACTTTAGTATAGATAATTTCCCTTTTTCACCTGGGTTACTGAAATAATCTCCACTAGTCTATATATCTTTGGTGACTTGTGCCTGACCTGTCTTTTTTACCGCAGAGGAAAAGGTCCAAACTCCCTGGGAGTTATATAAGCAGCCATTCACAATTGGAACTTAAAAATTTCTCTCGCTAGCCTTCTTTAGGCACCAGATGTTTTAGCCACTTGCCTGCTCATAGGATGCTTTTCATGCCTCCATATTTCTGCTTGTTCTTTCTCTCAACCTGGGATGCCTTTCTTACCCTCATCTTTGCCTGGAGGGGTTCAACATATCCAAAAGAAAGCACTTCTATTTTGTCAGTCCTCAGGAAGAATTAATTGTTTCTTGCTCTATATATCCACAGGATTTTTTTTTTTTTTTTTTTTTTTTTTTTACATACCTCTAGCACAGTACAAAACACATGACAGTGAGTTATTAGAGGTCCCCCAGTGGATTCTGGGCCCTTGAGGGCAGGCAATAAGTTTTATTCTTGTCTCACCTCCTCCTCTCACTGCCCCTAAACCCAGCATAGTTTTGTGACCTGAGTCCATGTGCCATCAATACTGATGATAAACTCATTGGCAGCAGATATTCCAGGAGACTTTCTTTGAAGGCTTATTTGAATTTCCTATGTGTGTTTGAGTGCACACATGAGTCCATGAGTGTGTTTTAAATGTGTGTTACATTAAGTAGACTTTACATTTACACACACTTTTATAAGATTTTGCATCTAATGACACCCTGCTAAGATCTGGTATACCAGTTGAATTACGTCTTCAGGCTACTCTAGGAGAATCTGATTATTGATTTCTATGAAAAGAAAACACAAGAAACAGACAGACAAATGGGGAGAACTTGCCACTTATATCAAATACCTGCCGTGCACCAAACTGTGTCTGAGATTACCTTTTTTTTTTTTTTTGAGATGGAGTTTTGCTTTTGGCTCTTATTGCCCAGGCTGGAGTGCAATGGCATGATCTCAGCTCACTGCAACCTCCGCCTCCCGGGTTCAAGTGATTCTCCTGTCTGAGCCTCCTGAGTGGTTGGGATTACAGGCGCCTGCCACCATGCCCAGCTAATTTTTGTATTTTTAGTAGAGACTGCGTTTCATCATATTTGTCAGGCTGGTCTCTAACTCCTGACCTCAAGTGATCCTCCCACCTTGGCCTCCTAACTGAGATGCTTCTTGCAATGTTAGTTATTCCTCTCAGAGGCAGTACAATAGCTAAATCCCAGTTCTGCCTCTACCATTTTAAGGTAAGTACACCTGGGCACTTACTTCACCACTGTTTCCTTTTCTTTTTCCTCACAGGTTTGTTCTAAGGAATAAATGAGTTAATACATGTAAAGCACTTAAGACAATGTTTTTCACATGATTAGTGCTCAACCTTATCAATAAATAAAATACACACACATGTATATATACATATATATTATTTATACACACACACACATTTTTTTCTCGGCAGCACTTAGCTATCCTCATATCCTTACAGATGAGGAAGTATTTGGGTACCCTTCTCTAAGTCACATAGCTAGTAGGTGGCAGAACTGGGGGAGAGGAATATCAGATTAAGTACTTTAGACAACTCGTTTCTCCTATACTGCAGTGCACCTTCCCCTCAAACACTAACGACCAGAGACTGTTTAAGATGGTCTTATCACGCTAAAGCTAAGTCAAATGGAAAAAAAAAATGTTCCTTTAAATATTCTTCCAATGCCTTCAAGCCCTGCAAGCTGCATCGACTTAGCCTATTATGGAGATGGGGAAATTAGGCAGGGATTAAGTTGGTTGATGGGCATATTGTAGGCCTATATTTTTCTCAACTCAGTGTTATCCTGCCAACAATGGGAATTCTGGTTTGGGCAATGGCAGCATCTTTAGAACCACTTTGGAACTGGAGCAAAAAAAAAAAAAAAAAATAGAAGCACTGAATTTTGTGTAATGATCTACACTTTAAGGGCAACTTATGTTTTTTAAAGATGACAAGTCTATTTTAATAACTTATATTTCTATTGCTAAATGTATGACCCACTAAATTGAAGGCACACCTGCTATTGTACACTCTGCCTCTGTACCAAATACCATATAGGGAAATAAATGAGGCCTAGGCCCTTCTGTGACAGTGAACTTCACTTTTGTGGAGACTGATCACTCTTGAGAGGTGATAAATGCCAGTGGAAAGGTACAGTAAGCCATCATATATTAAATATGGAAAAGTACTTTTAAATAATATTGAAACACACAAAATACAAGCTGACAGCTACCACCAAATAGAAATGTAGGCCAAGATTTTGTTTGACAGAATTAACCCCTAATGAAGATTTTGACAGGAAATGCCAGAATATACAACATCTATGTTAACTAATGTGTCAGTAATTTTGCTATTTTTATACTCATATCTCCTGTCTTTTTCATGGCAGATTATTTTAAGAAAAAAATACACTAGTTATTTCTAAAGTTGTTTTTAGCTAAGATTATTTAGTGAATCACAGAGTATTCCATTTTATTGAACCCGACTTAAGTAGTTAGGGATCCTACTTTTCATTTTTTCATAAAATGGATATTACTGAATTATGAAACTTCAGTTATTACTTTTGTTATTTCTAGAAAGAAGTGGAAATATAGGAGTACCAGGGACTATACTCATCTGGGGTTCAGGGCTCTGCTGCAGAAGTCGTGGCAACAATGAAATGTATTCTCCAGGGTGGATAAAGGTGTGGCCCACTCAAAGGCTCTCCTGAGACAAGTACAGAATAAGTGCTGGCTTCTTTGAGGGATGGTCTGTGTTCTTTTCATTTGACGAATGTTAATATGCCAGATATTGTGCTAGGCTTTAAGTTTTAATCATAAACAAAAGCCAGTGTGATCCATGTTCTAGAAAAGCTTATAATCTAATGTGTAAGTCTGACATGAATCAAATAATCTCATGAGTGAATGTAGAATAAATGTAACTGGGAAATCCTATGTAACAGAGGTATATGATGTCATAAGTGTGTGTAATAGATTAACAAGCACAGCTGGTATGAACATCTAAGGTTCTACACATTACAACCTACTAATTGTTGATGGATTTGTTACAAAGTGTTAGCTTTCATTGGAAATTATAGAGTACAAAAGAGAAGGTGAAAGAAAATTCAATGCCTGTAACCAAGAAAGATGTTCATATGTATTGGAGACCACTGTGCTACACAGAAGACATGTATGTCATTTATTTGTACATCTTTCAGAAGATACAATTCCTCCTCTTTTTTTGCTATATTGCTCTGGATATATTAATTTTGGAGGTGTTTTGTGAACTAGAGGAAATTGGTAAAGTGGTTTTTATAACAAGATGCAATCTGATTGCTTCATTAGATTTTAATAATATGGTTAGTGATTTCTGCCTATTTTAAATGAGCTTAGATCCCTAAGAACCATCAGACCTAAGGAACTGTTTAACAGTGCCTCTGGTTGAAAAGGCAGATTAAGCTAAAGGTGGCCACTCACCAGTAGTAGAGCCAAAAATGAAACACTGGCTTCAAGTTCAGGGTCTGGGCGCTAGAATATCCACACATTCCATGCGCAAGGGCCCAGTAATGTTGTCCAGTCCTATCATTTCTGTGAATTGGAATCCAGGAGCTCCAGGAAGGATTAGGTTAGGATTTGGTGAATCAGTGATTCCCTAAGAAGGTCTTAGGATGTCTAAAAATGCCTTCCTCTTTTTCTTTCATCACTTAGAGGAAATTTACTTCACGATCCCCTAAGAAAGAAGACTGAAATGAATTTATGACCTGAAGGCCTATGTTAAATATTTGCCCCAAAAGCAATGAGACCAGGGCAACTATGCATACATGAAATATGCATTGTTTCAGGCGCACATCTTCAGAATCTACAGTCATGACAAAAGCAATAAAGGAGGATAATATTTAAGTTGATAAAAGATGCAAACATGGTTTTATTGGGTTTCTAAATTCGCATTAAAAGAATAAATATTTCATCAGTGATACTAATTAAAGATTGGTCAAAGATTTGTCTGTGTCTCATATAGCAAATACCAATCAGAACTGATTAAGAGAAGTAACATTTATTGGACTGCTCAGTTATAGAAAGAAATGATTACTATGAAGTCCATTTTACTGAATAATGGTTATTTGATTATAACTTGATTTTCAAATGACATCAGTACTCCTTGATATCATGCCACCCTCCTCTTTCAACAGAGTAAAATTGTGATCTTGGAGAAATAATGCTTTGGGATGTTTAATTATATAAACTTAGTGGCTTTATGTGATTACATGTGCTTTCAGTGTTTTCATTTGCTATCATCCTTGCTTTTTAAAAAAGCCATGCAAAGAATTAATTGCAAGGATTGTGATATTCAGACACTTACCATTTGATCATCATAGTCATATGCTTCCTTTCTATTTTGTTTATACCTCTCATTAGATGCAAAATTCTGATAATAAAATAGTTGTGTTCTCAGTAAAAAACAGCCACTGGGAAAATAGGGAATATAGAAGAAGGAAATGTAATATTAAGGTTGTGGTTACTGGCGTGGGTGCTCTGGTCTATCATATTAGAGTTGTTCTATAGTAAGGTCTAGGGAGTGGTGTTTCAGAAACAGGCATGAATATGCACACACAGAGTTGATGCCAGAACATCTCTTCATTCAGTTTCTTTCTTTCAAATATAAAGCATGTAAATTGCCATACAAACACCCACTCTGTCCAGTCTTCCTGACCATTGTGCTCACCCTGGATCTCATTTACTTTTATTTTGTAAGTTAGGCTGATGCCAAAGTGTTCTTGCTTGTCTACATAATAAATGTAAATAAGTGACAGAGAGGTCATGATGGTCAAACCTGTACTATTGTCAGTTTTAGTGGCCAGATTTTTCCACATCTAACTGCATCCACTTTTCTCCGGGCCAGGGTCATGGGGGTGTAGGGACTGTGGTCAGCATTCAGCTGGAACTGTCTTTAACCCTCTCAGGAGTCTGAATGTGATTGGAATGGACAAGGTTTCTTTTATACTTTCTAGGTAACATGCTTTTATGAATGTTGAAATTCTTTACAGGTTCCTAAGGACAACAAAACCATTATGGGTTCAATTGCTATTATATAACAAGAGGGTTCCCTGTGAACAGCCTCTTTCAAGGATTCCCTAGAATATCTACAGATCAATCTGTGGGTTTATCTAATGATAAATTACCTTTCTCTGTTAACCAGATGAAAATATTCTCCTTTCCACCCCTCAACAGTGGTGCTGTGCAGTTATGTAGACACATGTCTACTTGAAGCCATTTTTGCTGGCAAATATATGAACAACGAAGAGTTAACATAATTCTCAACCTGACCTATGCATGCTGCTCCCACACTGTCTCTTTCTGGATGTATGTGTTACATACCAGGTACATTAAAATTCACATTTAAATTTCAAATGAGTTACATACACCATTGCTTTCAAATAAGTGACTGATTTTTGTTCCTCTCATGTTATATTAATATTAATATTATGGAATCTTCTGTACCCTTGCGTTCCTTGCTGACTATCTGATAATTGGGTTGTGGGGGGAGTGCTGAGGGTCATCTTGTTTAGCTTATCTCTGCAAGAGAAAGAGTGACCAATAATAAGGGAAAGCGGCAATAAAATGGTAACAAAAAATTGAAAAGAAGATGTAATCTCTGGCCAATTTGAAACATATCCTAGAGAATCCATAGAGAAAAAGATAAAGTGTGACTATGAGTAAGTTAACTAAACACATTACACTGTGTGAGAGCAAATGGAGTTAGTCCATTGTACATGTTTAATTTCCTATTAGTCTCTGGCGTTTACTACCACGTCTGAGTTGGGGCATCTGTAAATTCAGTTAAATACAGTGCATTGTCTAAACATATCACAGCTCCAATCAGTCACCCCAGCTGCTGATAAGAAGCCTCTTGTATTATTGAATCTACAATGGGGAGGCTCTGCAGGCACCAAGATAACAGCTAGGTATTTCACTTTTAAGTGTGTGGTGGTTGGGGTTGGGTGGGGGGAGTGAAGGAACCTAGCTGCTGCCTTTGCTGTTACAGCTCTGACGTTTATTATTGCTCTCTGATTTGCTTTATACCAGTGATGTGATTTTGTTTTTGAATGTATTACATCTTTCTTCAGTTTTAGCTTAAACTCTGTGAAGCAAAGAGAAGGCGAGCAGGGGCAGCAAAGTATTGCAAACAAAATCAGCTTTCTTGTTATTAAGAAGATAGCCAACATCTTCTTCAGAAGGGTCTTTTTTTTTTTTTTTAATTTAAGCTCTCTCTATTGATTTTTGCTTTTCTTGCAGACTGGGTGCATAAGGATGAAACCCAGTCTTTCGTTTACTTTTCTCTTTCATAGTTTCATTGAAATTTTTATTAGAGTTCCTCTAATGATTGATCCTCAGAAAGCAAATTATTTTGGCTCTAATGAACTAGAGGGCAGGTCTATGCATAATATAACAAATATATTTCCCGAGTTCCACACAAAACTTTTCTTTCCTTTTGTTATTATTACTTTAATCTTGTATGATTCTAGCACAACAATCATCTTACTATTGGTGACAGTATACATAGACACATATGGTTATTTTTAGATTTAATCTTCTTTTACACCTTAAAAATTTCCTTATTTCCTTTTGCAAGGGAGATGTTGATAACTATTCTCATTCCTGAGAGACATTCTCATACCGTTTTCTTAAATCTTACTCAGATACTGGCTAACGTGTTGTGTGAAGATCATAATGTTACCTGTTTCACACTTTGTTTTTTTTTTTAATAGAATGATTGATAATCTTTTGCAAACTGCTCCATATGTCTAGTATTAGCATATTGTGAAAGTACAGATCACATTGCCTTCATTTGATTTTATGAGTTTATATTTCCTCTTTCCCAAACAGATGTTTTACTACAGCTGCTATTTGTTTAGTAAATTGGTTCACATGCCATAGTACTGTTTTCATATAACATTGCAAATCTGACCAACAATATTAATGCGAAAAAAAAAGAAGAAAATAGAAGACTCCTTTAGTAAGTTCTAACTTAAGCTCTGTTTCTTGGTTACGTTTACTGACCTAGTTCTGCGCTGTGTATTTCTTTACAGTCACAGCCTCATTGTACACATATATTCATACCTCCCACTCATATAAGCATCTCCCCCTCCTCCTTCCATCCACCTGTCCACCTGGTAATGAGCCAAAGAAGCCCTACAGCCAGGCAGAGGGCTAAGGTTTCAATATATTCCAAAGATAATTCATCCTACACAAAAGTGTTACAGTGTATTTGCTGAAAAATGATGATATACTTTGTGCTTTTAAGTGAAAAAGGTCAAGAATGCATGTTTAGATCAAGGAACAACAGGTAAATATTTTAGATGATACAGGCCAAGGAAAGGAATGTATGCAGCGTGGTTAGGGCGTGGATGCTAGGTATTAGCAACAGATTATTGGATCAAGAAAGTGACCCAATCCCATTCTAATGTCATAGGATGCACTTTCATGGAAAGGTCACTGTTTTTTAGAGATGAGGTTGATGATCCAGTTATGAAAGCCCTTGTAAACCTATATGCCCCGTATTAAGCTATTGTCTCTCTGCTCTAAACCCACTCTTCTTCGTGATATGGGGGCTGGGATTCAGGACACTAGGAGACAGAAAGGATTTTATCCTTGTGTCTGTTTCCCATTAACTTGTTCCTGACAGTGCCACTCTATCAAAGACCCATTGCCCTGACATTGACAGTTGGCACAGTTTCTAGCTTTCTGTGGCACTCTCAGATCAAGTCCCATTGTGCACTTGGGAAAGCCAAGCACTGGCCACTGCTTTCACTCCTCTGATACCTGTCTCAGTCTAACAGGGCCTCTTCACTGAACTTCTGGATTCTGATGTGCCGAACACTTCCTTTTATTCCCACAATTTCCAGAGGCAGTAATTGCTTCCTGTAGTTCCAATCCCTGTTCAGTTTTCGCTCCTGTAATTCTCCAACACCCTTTGAACCAAGTTTTCATATTGAATTCTCCCTGTTGAAATGCCTATTGTGGTTTCTGATTCACTGTCTGGACTCTTAACAAAGGTGGAACTGCAGTTTCCTAATTTTATTTTACACTCTTTCTTTTAATGTCGCATCTTCATTTCCTCACAGGATGCTAGAATGTGTGACTAGGGTGTGATGGCCTAAGTTAAACAATTTTTCTTTTCTTTTCTTTTTTTGATTCAGAGTCTCACTCTGTTACCCAGGCTGGAGTGCAATGGCACCATCTAGGTTCTCTGCAACCTCCGCCTCCCAGGGTTCAAGTGATTCTCATGTCTCATCTCATCCCGCCGAGTAGCTGGGATTACAAGCATGCACCAACATGCCTAGCTAATTTTGTATTTTTAGTAGAGACAGGGTTTCACCACGTTGGCCAAGCTGATCTTGAACTCCCGGCCTCAAGCGATCCACCCGCCTCAGCCTCCCAAAGTCCTGGGATTACAGGCGTGAGCCACCGCACCCAGTGATTTTTCTGTCTTCTCTACTGGGAACCTCCAAGTTTTATATAGTGTCTTGAAAATTACTGAGGTCAGTGAACAACTGTCTTTGGCTTTTTATTTTTTGTTTATGTCTCCAACTTAAACTGATCTGCAAAGAAAGATCTTTTGTAGAATATTCACAGGGTCTTTAGCATTCAATGGTGTCTTTTGTTCTGGTGAGGATTCAGTACAGATCTCTCTACCTCTAGCTAAGTCAAACCAGATAAGGCAGATAGGTAAAGTTATAACAAATATTTGCATGCTACTTCAATGAAAGTTAGGGTCAGTTCACAGATTGTGTCAGTCTTTTGGAGAATGGATGCATAAGATAATTTTGAAAACTTTTGTGTAGAACGCGGACTTTGAGTTATACTTTAAAATAAGCAAAGGAGTTTACTGTTAAAAAAATGAGAGAGAATGCTAATGAAAATGAAATATTTTTAAACTACATAGATTAATTTCCTTCAAAAATGTCATTTCAGCACCTTTAATTATTAAAATGGGATTTGTTGTAATATCAAATATAAAATCAAGAAAATGAATGTGTTATTCTGATCAATGTAGATAGCAACTAAATTCAGTAATTCAAGTAAAAAGATAACGCTTTAAGATCGCTATTATCAGATTTTGCTATCCATAGCAATTGAATTAAAAGAGTCTCTCCATCTATATAGATGGGGTTGTACAGATGTAGCTTAACACTAAGTTATAATACAGCTGAAAAACTATTTGTCTTAGTTTCTTCATGTAGACAATGAAAACAATGTCAGATTATTGATCAAGTATTAAAGACTAAATTAATTTAGTCAATTTGCATTTATTTTCTGAACCTTGAGCTTGTGGAAAAATCATTTCAGTGTTCAGTTAAACTGTGCAGATATTGCTTGACTACGCAATTCATTGAATCATTCTTTTGA
Organism: Rhinopithecus roxellana; assembly: GCF_007565055.1. Taxonomy (NCBI): domain Eukaryota; kingdom Metazoa; phylum Chordata; class Mammalia; order Primates; family Cercopithecidae; genus Rhinopithecus; species Rhinopithecus roxellana. The sequence goes on from NC_044556.1 coordinate 66,200,738, forward strand.
AAACATAGTTCATAGTAATATATAGTGTATGTCAGGGAAATTCTTGTGAAATTTTAGAATAATCCTTGCAGATCTTCTCTCCACTGCACAAATCACCAATCCACTTGGGAACATTTAACCCAGAATAGATAATCCAGTGAGCTTGGTGTTAAAATGGCCAAAGCGTTCCAGGTCAGGCTGGGGATTAAACTGACACAGTAGTACATGGAAAAATTCTATTAGCACCTGTTACAGTTGGCCCTAGTTCTGATTTTCTTATCCCAGTCTTATTGTTTGAAAAATGTAAAGAAACAGATTACACTTGGTATTGATGAATCTTTGCCTTCGCAAACAAAATTTTAGTTTTTCATTATGTTTTGTATCAAAAGCTTATTACATGTATGTACCTAGCACAGTCACAAAGTCTTTCAGGCTCATGACAAGTGAGGGTGTGTGACCATTTAGCCTCCTCTAGTAAATGTAATGGAAAAGTAACCATGTACAACATAGTTACTCCTAGTGTTTCTGCAAAATCCCTGAAAATGTTGAAAGCTGCCTTCAGTATGGCACTTTCTTTGCTAATGGGGATAATACCCTTAACTGTGTGTGAAATAACAACTATATTTAAAATTGAAGAATTTAAGCAGAACATAGCAAAGGCTAGGATTTACTCAGACATTCCATACATTTTTATCCAATGCTTATTTACTAGCTGTGTGATCTTGGGCAAGTCATTCAACCATTTCAAGTCTTCATTTTGTTGTTAATTAAGAGGATTTTCATAATGCTCCCAAAGGCCTTATCAATTGTAGAGTTTCTAAAGATAAGTAGGGTACTTTTTAAAACTTCCAGAATGTTACAAAGTATATTATAGAAAGCCTGGCAGATAACTAATTATAATTAAGGAGCTATAAACATAATACTCTTTTTTGAACTTGATGCAAGCCCCTTCATCTATGCCTTTATTTCCCCTTATAAATCTTAAGTAACATATGCCTCCTGTTGTGGTGATTAATGAAATAATCTTCTAACTTGTGGGCAAGAGGGCAATGGGTCCAACAGCTCTTGCAAGGGACCTGGGAAATACGCCACTGAAAAGAACGCAACTTGCACCAAATAGGTAAATCCCAAGGCCGCATTTCTGCCCTGAATAAGGGCACCCCCTTGCTTATTCACTTTGAAGTCTTCTTCCTCGGTCATAACCAAGACAACTCTCGACAAGGCATCCTCTTCAGGAAATGTGTTAAGTCTTATCCGCGCTTGTGTCTCTGATGCGCTCCCTCCAGCTTTCCTCTCTAGTATGCTGGGAAACCCCGCTCCTTCGCAGCGGTGGAGCGGGCTTTGGTTTCTGTTTGAAGCCCGGCGTCGGCTACGGACGCGCGCAGCGCCCTCCCCAGTGGCTCCGAGGAAGTCCCTGCGAGTCTGCGGAGGGAGCTCCCGGGAGGCCCAGCGGTGCGCGCGGGCCGCCGGCCGGGTGTCCTTCACGGGGCGTCCTTTCCACCCAGCTGTCCATGGAGCGAGCAGAGCCCCTGGCCTGGCGCCCACCCGGGAGCCCGGGGCAGCCTACGGGTGGCAGTGGGCAGGAGCCCGCGCTCCGAGCCGGCCTTGCTCCCCCACCCGCTGCTGCCTCCCGCGCTGCCGGGCTTCCGAGGCCTCTGCCAGGGCCTCAGCAACCAGCAACCAGCAACCCACGGGAGCCCAATCCAGGCAGAGAACCGGGGAGGAACGCCGAAGCAGCTCTTTCTGCCTCGTAATTTGAGATACTATTTTATGTTTAACAGTCTGTCTTCAGACGGGAAAGATTGGGCTGAATAAATGTGTCCGGGAAACAGGATGCAGCCTACGTCCAACCAGAGCACCGCAGTTGTGTTCTGTGACCCGCTGTGAGGCCGGTCATTCTGCATTGTTTAATCTTGATGTGAGTACATTTCAAAACACGGAATTACATCCGGAAATCGGGATGAAAACGGCATGGTCCCTAATTGTAAAGTTCTTTCACAGGACTTCAGATAAGTGCAGTCATCTATATACCTCGAGTGGATTTATTTATTTGGAATTTTTTTGAAGACTTTAATTTTAAAATAACTACTGGGTACTAGGCTTAATACCTGGGTGATGAAATAATCTGCACAACAAACCCACATGACACAATTTTACCCATGTAAGAAACCTGCACATGTACCCCTGAACTTAAAAAACAAAACAAAACAAAACAAAACAAAAACCCAGCACTTTTAGGTTCACCTAAATTGAGCAAAAAGTACAGAGAGTTCCCAGATATCCCCTGACCACCCCCCCCCACCTTCGTCCATACCCTCCCTCATTATCAACATTTCCCAGTAGACTGGTACATTTGTTAACAATCGATGAATCCACATGGATACGTCATTATACCCAAAGTCCATAGTTTATGTTGAAGTTCACTCTTGGTGTTATACATTCTGTGGGTTTTGACAAATATATAATGACATGTATCTACCATTATAGTATTACACAGAATGATTTCAATGCTCTAAAAATCCTCTCTGCTCTGCCTATTCACCCCTCTCTTCCCCAACCCCTGGCCAAAATGGATTTAAAATATATATATATATCTCGTATCAGACCAGAAGTTTCTCCCTAATTAGTTGCTTGTTTTCCTCATGGACGGCTTCCGGCTCATAGAGAAGACATCATAGCATGAAGCATTCTTCCACGGTTTAGGTTTTGTTAACAGGGGCTATTAGTGTGTGTGACTTCTTAATCCCCCTTCTGCTGAGGGGCATCTCCAGCCCAACCAGTTTTAATTAACAGGGAAATGCTCATATTATTTTGGTACACTGATTATAGGCGAAGCCTAAGTGGAAGTCACTTTGGTGTCCCAAGGGATTTCAGTGTTAAAAATGCGTAGGGTACCTTTTTCTTCTCTTTCTTTCTTTTTTTTTTTCCTGTTAATTCTCCTCCTCCATGAACTCCAGATAAGCAGCAGGCCCGAGCCAGATTTCATTACTATCACGCACTCTTCATGGTCATCTTTTAATATTTGAAAGGATCATTTGTTAACTGGAAATGGTCAATTTTTTTTTCTTTGGCTTTTGAAATATAATTTTCAATTTTTAATTTGATTCATTTAGATGAAATCATTAATCAGGGTTGAAACGGAGTTAATTTTCTGGAAAATAAATGAGGTTGTTAGAGTGAACATTATTAAGTGGGCTCTTTGTAAGAAAGGGATAATAGCTGAAAATATGGAATACTTGGAGAACTGTAGCACTTGGGTAAAAATCGAAAAGATTTTTTTTCCTTGTTAAGTGGAATAATTCATTTTCAGAATTAGATCAGAGGATTTTTAGCATTAAGCATTATAAACACCCCATTAATTATATTAGAAATTGTAAATAGTAAAGTTTCAAAAAATTGTAAGGAAAGTACACTGTGTAAAGTTCTTGTTGTGAGATGTTAGGACATATAGTTTCTGATGTGGTTTTACCCTTTCTTTTGAAATGACTTGTGAACCTGGCTTTGGTATAGTTTATCTCTTGTGTCTCTGTTTATATTTTCAAGATCTTTAATTGTGGGCTGATTATAAAATAAATCAGAAAAAATTTATTGGAACCCCTTATGAATATCTAAACCTCTAATATTTTTTGTTTTCTGACACTTTGCAATCTGATTTACAACCAATCTCCTTCAGATAATCTTCTTTTTTAACTTCATGTACAATACACATGACTTCACCTAAATTCCCAGATCCCTCGTGTACTCAAGCATTCAATTTATAACATATTATTTTAAATGTTGATTATTTAATATTTCTTTCTATAGATATGTGTTCTTGCTTAACTAGGTTTCAAAAGCTTTGAGTGTCAGAATTGTGTCATTGTATACCATATGCTGTTCTCTGCACACAGTAGTCATTAAATTAATTCTTTTTGACTGATTGACTCAGTGAATTATGGGAAACTGATGAGGTATACAAGTAGCTTAGAAGCAAACCTAGACCCCAGACCATATCAAGCCTCTTTTTTTTCTTCAGCCAAACCTGGATCAAGTTTTAGCCATTAAAGAAGAGAACATACTTCACTGACTTGCTGTGGGAGCACAGCATGACTTTAAGTGATTAGGATGGTGAGCAAAATACCCTTCCCAAGAAAACAAAGAAAGCTGAGATTTGGCCAGACATTCAGCCACCTCAATTCACCATTTAAGTAAGATGCAGGTCACTGGAGAATTCCCTGCTCATTGTTGCTTCTAATTGTTGCCTCCATTTCTTCATTTCCTGCAGTTTCACAAGGTGGGTTGTTCCATATGAACAATTTCTTTCAGGGATTTTTGTTGAATATTCTATATAGAGAAGTTCCCATTAATGCAGTTCAAGAGATTTTTATTGGCACTCCCACAAATGCCATATGCATTTGCAGATGCATGTAGCAGCCACAGTCCACTCAGTCACCAGGTTCCAAGCTAACCTGCTTAGAGCTTAAATTTGGCTGGCAGGATGATTTACACCATCGATTCAACCTGTCTATATGTTTTTCTATAGTTTTTCTATTCACAGTTCTATATTTCTAGTCCTATAAAACAATATAAATGGAGGATTAAATTGAAATATTGGTCTTTAGAAGTCAACATGTATCTCGAAGATGCCCTTCCATTCCTTGATCTTGATAAGTTAATATGTATGAAGTATTCAAGGCGATATATATTCCACAATAAACATTTAATAAATGTTAATTTTTTATTACTCACTGAAGCAATAAAGAAGGGAAAAGCCTATATAGGTTGGTAGGTATATTGTGGAATATTGTATGTGAATGTGGATGTACATATGTGTGTCACCCTTCACACTGTAGGTTGAATGAGGTTCTTTCTAAAATACGAGTATGATCAAGTCACTCATTTTCCGTCATTGTCTTTTATCCACACCACGTCACTGCTTAAATTCATCAGTAATTCTAGAAGCATTGTAAGCTGAAATCTCCATTTCATTGAGTGATTTCTCAAGATCTACAGAACCAAGTCCCTTCATACATTTCACATTTTGTAGCATCTCAGTTATCAATAATCTACATTTCCAAATCAGCACTGTCCAATAGAACTTTTTGCAGTGATGGGAATGTTCTATGACTCCACTGTCCAATATGATAGCCACTGACAACATGTGACTGGGAAGCGTTTGAAATACAGCCAGGGTACCTGAGTAACAGCATTTGAAATTTTATTTTAATTAAATTATATAACACATGTTGGAAAACACAGTTCCAAATCTTGTTTTTACCTGCTTTTCTGCCACAGCTGTTCTCTGTGACTGAAATATCCTGTCATCTTCTTCATGCACATAGACACCTTCGCAGTTCAACACAGTGATGCCTGAGTTCCTTCTTCGACCTCTCCAGAAAGAGTTCAATTTTCTTTCTTATGCTCCTTCTAGGATCTAGCCCATGCTTTTATTAAAATGCAAGCATTATATAGCTGTAATTATTTTCCTGTGTACCGGCCTGACTGTGACCGTGAGCCCTGGAAAGAATGCTCTGGTATTGTCCCATGCCTAGCACGGTGCCTGGTGCATAATAAACACATTTGTACACATTTGAATAAATTGAATTGGGTGACTATAATGAGGCCAACAGGTAAAACCAATTTCTCTTAGCTGTAATAGGCAATTAAATGTGGGTAAAGGTGGGTTCCGTTTATTACTATTATTGTTATTATTATTATTGGATGGGGAAATTTTAAACATTTAAAAAAGATAACAGAAAATTCTGTAATTGGTCAGCAGTTCTTACCTTTATCACAAACATGGTAGATCTCCAAAGGGCCAAAAAAAAAAAACCCAATATATATCTTTAATTAATTAACCTGTCCCCCTCTGGTATTTGCAATACATTTAACACTAGGAATTTTATAGCCTTAGTACTCAGAATGCCATGGCCAGATCAGATTTGGCCCAAGTCATATTGTAGACAGATGCAAACATATGCCACTGATTGCAAAAAAATTAAATTTAGTTACTGTTTGGACGAGGAAGCCTAAGCTGGGATTCACTTATTTCAAAATTGACTGCATTGTAATGGTTTAGCCATCTGTCCCACATGTGAAATGTTCATCTCACATATACTTGGAGCATTGATATTGGCTAGTGGTGTTGGCCAAAGAGAATGCAAATGTTTAATGTTCACAAACAGAAATTGGTTTAGAGATAGCTGGTCTGTACTCCTCCCACTCTCCCTCCCTGCACTCCCAGGTCTTCAGACATTGTAAAATAAAAGTGAAGCCAGCGGAGGAGTATAATGGCTCGGCTTTAACTTCCTTATTCCAAGGGAGGCTCCCTAGGTCAGTTTCAATCCCTTTCAAACATCCTCCTCTGACTTTGAAGAGAGAGCACTACCCCCTCCATCTCTGAAGCTGGGCAGTGGCCCTTTTTGTTTTCACGCACTGAAAATGAAGTGTTCACATGAGCTCATTTACAGAGAGTGGAGTTGGCAGTCTTATCAGGAGAGGAGAAAGAAGCCCTGAAGATGAAAAGCTCTCACGGTGACAGAAGTCTTTATTACTTTGGGCAGTAATGGAATGCAGTGTACACAGGGTAAAGTGACGGCTACCTAGAGCATTTAGGGAAAACTAGAGCAGTGATCGTGTTTTATGTTGTTCCTCATTCGACTTTCTCAGTGAGCCGGTTGACCCCAGGGATGGGACTTGTTCAAGTTGGAAGCAATGTAAGAAACGTATGTTCTTTTCCAGAGTAAATGAAGTTGCCGCAGTCCCTGACTGCTGTTTGAATTGGCTTTGGGGCAGCATGCATCAAAATCATGCATATGAAGCATGGCAATAAACCCTTGTCTTTTCTTCTACACTGCTAAAAACACCCAACTTGTTACTGAGTTTTATTCTTAAAGTCCTATCGTTTTTCTGCCAAAATTATGTGAAAAAAATGCTATTGATGCTTTAATTGTTTTCATAATCCAGCATTGTAGAAAATAAAATTGGCAGTTGATCCCAGGGTCTTTGAGGGAGTTTAAGCATAAATTCAGCGTTCTAAGGAATCAGAAGTTGAGAGGAAACAGCCAAGAATACCCTTAGCTTTTTCACTGAGTTGTACTTGAATAGACAGCTAATTAGGCTTCCTCAAAATTTATTTGTCTCCAGAAATAGAGAAAAGGTGCTAAAAGCATAATAGAAATGAAATGTGCTGCACCCTTTCCGAGAAATTGACATTTTATGCATTTGACATTTGATACTAGCAGTTTATTTTTTGAATTATTTGATATTAAATTGTTTAAAATAATTTAAACAGGTTCTTTTTGTGCATGTTTCTCAAATGCATTTCCAGAATATATTTTATCAAGTGGAAAAATAAATAAATGCAATCATAATTGATTCTGTGAGAATATAGCAGCTGTGCCACGTTGGAGTTTCCTACTTCTATATGTATCATGCCCTGTCATTTTGGAGCTAACCTGAGTTCTTAACATGATGAGCACTGAGTGCCATGAGCACTAGATAATTTTAAACATAAGTAAGCCTTCCCAGGTAATAATATCAACTTTGAAAAAATGAGCTATGTTTTCTATCATTAAATGTTTTTAAAATGTGCTATATAATGTTTAGTTTTAATCATACTGGTTTTTAAATTTTCAAACATTTGTCTAGAAAAAAAAAAAGTCCCTGTCCTCTTTCATAGAAGAAGAAGAGATAGATTTCCTGCTCTCACACAAGTACTTGCAGAATTTTTCCTTGGGGAGTTTATAGAAACATCACCTCTAGCCATAGTCTACTTTCTGCAGGTTGGTTGAAGTGGTTGCCTCTTGTGATATGACAGATGCTAGAAATACTCCAGGCCTCAAAATATCTTCCCTACCAAGGTGCTACTAAGTCCCAAAGTTCTACCACTAAAGATGAATTTCTTTGCATTGCAATTGTTTTCTTCTCACTTGCATCCTCCTGGAAGGGAGTGAAATGAAGGCCATAGATAATTAATATTTACTGAGTGTCTGCTGTGTGCCACATAATGTGCCATTTAGTGATGCTGTCTTTCTAAATCCTAAGTCTTTAGGAGAGGAGGAAGGTGATAGTGGTGTCAATGAACCATGTATGCAAAGGTCCCATAGCAAGAAAGCGATAGAGCTGTGATTCAAACTCAAACCATTTTTTTTCACTTCACTTTATTTTTAATTGAGTGCTTAGATTTCACTAGCTGGTTCAAGATGCTGAGTGCTCTGGTTAGTTGATGAGGTGGAGGTAGAGGACCACTTTAAAAGGTAGGGTTGATAGAAGACAGTCTGCCTAAGGTCTTCCCTCTAGAGTAGATCCCTGGCCATGCAATAGGGCTGATAGCAATATTGAGCAAATAGATATTCTCAGGCATTTTGCTATCCTTGAAATATTCCAATTTGGAATAGTATTCAAAGAAATTTAAATAATATTATTATCCCTAGATTACATTCATTTCCAGAGGTGAGAGTATTTTTATTTGTAATCCAAATGTAAATGTTAATAACAAACATGTTTTGTACCAGTGACACCTCATCTCATTTAGACATCATGGGTCTCATAGATTCATAGTGTTTTTACCCCTGTTTTACATATGAGCAATCTAAGGCCCAAGAGATAAAGGGCACACATCTGAGAAGAGACAAACCAGTAATTTGACCTCAACTCTCATAAATATGAAGTCACAATTGCTTCCTTATGCCAATAAGATACCTTATAATAGGTTTCTCTTGAGTTTCAGAATTCATACCATTAAAATTCACTCATGCGTATAATCCCAGCACTTTGAGAGGCTGAGGCAAGAGGATTGCCTGAGCCCAGAAGTTTGACACCAGCCTGGGCAACACAACAAGACTCCTGTCTCAACAACAACAGCAACAACAACAACAAAAATTAGCTAGGCATGATGCTGTGTGCTCATGGTCCCAGTTTTTTGAGAGGCTGAGGAGGGTGAGCCCTGGAGGCAGAGGCTGCAATGAGCCATGATCGTATCACTGCACTCCATCCTCCTGAGTTACAGAAGGAGATACTGTCTCAAAAAAAAAAAAGAAAGAAAGAAAGAAAGAAAGTATGAATGGAATAAATCCTAGAATTGTTAACTGGGAATCCATTCTAACTTATATGCAGTTCCTTTTGACTTCACGTTTGCCAACTCTATCAGATTGCTTCAAACTAGACAATGATCCAAACTTTACAGAAGTGTACAAAGCAGTGGACTTGTAATTAGTTGGATTTTTAGAAGAATAATCAAAATGCAGGTAGTTATTTCTAATTGGCTGTTATCAGAATCTAATCTTCTAAGCCGTGGTTAGCCTAGTTGTCCTAGATGTTCCACTTAAAAAAGATGGTGTCGGGATATGGGGAAGGCCCAATGTCAGGGTTTGAATTGTCTTTTTATTGTCTTTAAAACAATGAGCCTATACGTCCAGTTAATTAAAACAGTAAAGTTGTGCCTCAGATATATGGAATTCACCAACAACTATAATTGATTTTATTCATTTTCTTTTTTTCCCCTCTTCTTTAAAAGAAAACAATTAACAATAGAAGACTGTCCATTTTAGTTAAAAAGCTAAGCAACAATGGAAAAGAAGATAGATTACTACAGTCATCTGTTCGTTAATTGAGATGGCATAGTGACTCTTATTCATTCACATTGAGCAACCTGAACAATACCAACTTATTTCCGTGACTGTTCTTTCTCTGATAGATTTCTTCTTCCTTTTGATAATGCTGAAATGCAGACAGTCCCTTGTATGTAGGGAAGACAGCTGTGTGGCATTTATGTTAGAAGTACTCACTGTAATTCACAAACCTTATAATGGATTGAATCTGCCTCACCCTCCTCATTTTTGAAATGAGAAGCCTAGTAATACCTATCTCATACAACAAATACGCGAATTAGATGAGGTAAGCTAGGTGAAGTGCTTCATAACCTGAAAAACAGTACACAAATTTGCTTCAAATTTTTACCTCTGCCAGATTATACCAAGACGGTAGCACCAGGCCAGGCACGGTGACTCACGCCTGTAATACCAGCACTTTGGGAGGCAGAGGTGGGTGGATCACCTGAGGTCAGGAGTTTGCAGCCAGGCCAACATGGAGAAGCACTATCTCTACTAAAAATACAAAATTAGCTGGCCATGGTGGCGCATGCCTGTAATCCCAGCTACTTGGGAGGCTGAGGCAGGAGAATCTCTTGAACCTGGGAAGTGGAGGTTGCAGTGAACCAAGATCGTGCCACTGCACACCAGCCTGGGTGACAGCGAGACTCTGTCTCAAAAAAAAAAAAAAAAAAAAAGATGATAGATTATAGCACCATCCTGAAATTGTAGCAATGCCAGTGCCATTAAAATGAATGGAAAATATAAGGTTGTGGAAAAAGAAAATCAAGATCCACTGGAGGTAAAATGAGCATTTTGGTAATATTACTTCCAGGCAACAGTAACATTTTGGAGCCTGCAGAAAAGGAAAAAATATGGAAAAAGGAGAGAATAAAGGAAAAGAGAGTGTGAGCCACATGGAAGGAAGTAAAAATAAAGATATTCAAAGGATTACTGGAAACTCTAAGACCAATTTAATTTCTTTGAAACAAAATACGAGTTTCTAATTAAATTGACATTCTTTCCCTGACTTTCATAACTAGCAATTTTGAAGAATTCAGGCCAGTTATTTTGTAGAGTGTTCCTCAATTTGGGCTATTATGGTGTTTCTTCATGATTAGATTCAGGTTATCCATCTTTGGCAGGAATATCACAGAAGTGATGCAGTGATCTCATGACATTATATCAGATGGCACAAATTGCCCTTTGTCTCATTACTGATGACATTATCTTGGTCACTTCATTGGGGGTATCTACCCGGCTTTTCCACTATAAAGTTGCTCTTTCCCTCTTGGAAAGTAATAAGAATTTTGTGGTGTGATACATTGAGACTATGTAATTATTCCATTCCCCATCAGCTTATTCATTTATTTATTTATGTCAACGTAGACCCGTGGATTCCCATTTTATTCAGTGAGTTATAATCCATTGCTATCATTATTTATTTTGATCCTCACATTGTCCCAGATTTTTCCAGAGAGAGCCCCTTCAAGCTGCCTTCTTGTGACTTATTGACACATCCCCATAACTCTTGGTTCATCTTCTTACTTTTCTGGCACAAAAAGATGCTCCAGGTTGGTTTTGTATGTTCCATGCCACAACCTCAGAGTCAGCCATGTCTCCCAGGAGCTTTATTTATTTGTGGTATAAAATGATATTAAGAAACCAAGATCTAGATACTATTGTTACTGTTTTTGAATGTTTTCCAACACCAACAAACAGTTCTCTGATTCACTAGACACTGACTGGGTATCCAGTACTTCAATTAAATTCAGATGGTATCTATAATGCTATTAGCAACAGATCACACATGTAAAGAGCTCAGTCCCATAAGCCTGACTGGGAGGGGCACAGAGCTTCCATGCTCTCTCTGGGACACGACCTTCCCAGCACGTTGATGTGTTCACCACCCTAGAAGTTCTTGGAGCTCCATCTGTTAGGTGGTGTAACAAAGTTTCCACTATGTAGGCATAAATGATTAAATCATGGTCATCAGTGACAGAACTCAATCTTCAGTCCCTCTCTTCTCTTTGGAGACTGATGGGAATGTGGCTAAAAGTTCTAAGTTTTTAATCAAGACTTGATATTTTTGGTGACCAGCCCCAATTCTGAAGCTAGCTGGGGGCCTGCCAGGAGTCAATTCACTGGAAAAAAAGAGGTTCTTCTCACCCTTTTCACTCAGGAAATGTCAAGGGCATTAGGAGCACTGTACCAGAAACAAGGGACAAAGACCAAGTGTCTTCCTATGATACCACAGTTGTTGTTTGTTTGTATAAATGGAACATCACCTTATTACAGGGTTGTGGTCATGTGTCAGTAAAGCTTAAGCTCAGAAAGTCGTGTGCCAACAAAGTGTAAGCTTTAGGAAACAGAAAAAGGAACTTATGTTATCATCCCCTTCTTTAGTTATTAAATTGGAGTCTAGTTGAGATACTGTCTTGTGGCTTATACTCTCTTGTATAAAAAAAAATGAGTTTGTAGTTGATGACATTTCTTTCATTCTCTCTAATGATGTATCAGACAATACTGTCTAAAGACTTGAAATTACTGTATAATACTCAGTCTTTTTGGTTTTCACCCATAGAACCAATTCTATTGCCTTCTGCCTTCATTTTCTCCAAAATTCTGTAACTAAATCTTTAGCACAGAAAGCAAATTAATGTCCTTTGTAAGTGAAACAATTTTTCAGGGTGTAAGATTTCAGTAGACTTCTTATTTCTTAAATTCCAGAGAGGGAAGAAGCCAGTTTGGACTTTTTTTTTTTTTTTTTTTTTTTTTTTTTTTTTTTTTTTTTTTGAGACGGAGTCACTCTCTGTTGCCCAGGCTGGAGTGCAGTGGCCGGATCTCAGCTCACTGCAAACTCTGCCTCCCGGGTTCATGCCATTCTCCTGCCTCAGCCTCCCGAGTAGCTGGGACTACAGGTGCCCGCCACCTCGTCCGGCTAGTTTTTTTGTATTTTTTAGTAGAGACGGGGTTTTACTCTGTTAGCCAGGATGGTCTCGATCTCCTGACCTCGTGATCCGCCCGTCTCGGCCTCCCAAAGTGCTGGGATTACAAGCTTGAGCCACCGCGCCCGGCCCAGTTTGGACTTTTTAAAAAATGTATTCATCCACATTATTTTGTCTATTCTTAATGTATGTGACATTATTACATACATCAGTGTTGATTGTACAGTTTAAGTTCATAACGTTTAGTGTAAAGCACTCTAGAGTGGTATCTCATATGAGATTTTTTTTTTCTGGAATTTAACAACAAAAATACCAAAACTAATCCAGTTCCATACCATGAATCTTAGAACTGTTGGAAGTATGTAGCTTTGTGGTTTTTCTAGAAGATACTAGACTACTAACATTTTCCAGTTTAATTAGGATATGATGAATTATTATATATTAGTCATATTGTTAGCAATCAACAATCATTACTGCTAGAGGGTTTTGGCATAGATAAGTATGTGTGATATTGAATGTATTTTCATCAGGATTGCTTGAAGAAGGATCATCTTGGAGAATATGCATTTATACTATTTTTAAGATACTTTTAAGTTTTATTACCTTGCAGTAATATCACCATATTTTCATTAAATTGCTGTTATATATATTTTTTTCAATTTTATTCTCTCTATTTTTGGGGCTAAATTTCTATGAACTTCACCTTCTTTTTTCTTTTTTTTTTGAGACAGAGTTTCACCCTGTTGGCCAGGGTGGAGTGCAGTGGCACGATCTCGTCTCACTGCAACCTCCGCCACCCAGGTTCAAGCAATTCTCCTGCCTCAGCCTCCCAAGTGGCTGGGAGTACAGGTGCACACCACCCATTCCCAACTAATTTTTGTGCTATTAGTGGAGATGGGGTTTCACCATGTTGGCCAGGCTGGTCTTGAACTCCTGACCTCAAGTGATCCACCTGCCTTGGCCTCCCAAAGTGCTGGGATTTGAATCTTGCTTCTTAATGTTGTCTCTTCCCTTAGTTTGGATGATACAGTAGTCACCAATTTTCTCCATCCTACTTTAAAAATTACCCTTTCTTAGTTTCCTTCTCTGGTTACACTTATTGCCTCTCCTCCGTATTTATGACTGGTTTCCAAGATTAATCCTAGTCTTTTCATTCTACATCAAGGGTATCCAATCTTTTGGCTTTCCTGGATCGCATCAGAAGAAGAATTGTCTTGGACCACATATAAAATACACTAACACTAATGATAGCTAATAAGCTAAAAAAGTAATAATCACAAAAATAATCTCATAATCTTTTAAGAAAGTTTGTGAATTTGCATTGGGCCACATTCAAAGCCGTCCTCGGCCACATGTAGCCCACATGCGGCCCACATGTGGGTCGGATGATCTTATTCTACATCCTGCAAAGCAAATTTGCACTTATATTTTCGTATATCTATGTTGGTGGCTCAAGTTTACAAGACTAGTCCTGCATTCTTACCTGAATTTTAGTTTTGAGTTCTGTGTGGCATATCTTGGATTTCCCAAAGTCATCTCAAGTATAAAACCATATTTCTTATCTTTCTTTAGAAACTGGTTCCGTCTTCCAGTTTTTCCATTTTGGTCAGGTGCACTGTTTTTCTTTCGTTTAAAATCTGAGTTTTGGCATTTGCTTTGACTTCATTTTCTTTTTCCTTATACCTTCAGTCATGAATATTAATGATACACACTTGGTGACTTGTACTTTCTTGCCTTTCACTTTGTTCCTATTGACTGAAAGTCCTCAGAGAAGGACCCAATAAATTCCCAAAGCGCTTGTTTTGGGGGTGGGGAGAATCAATGGATCAATTATTTACTTTCCTTTTTTCCCTTCTTTTTCTATTTCTTCTTATTAAAACATTTGTTTAGAGTTTTGGAAAATGGAGATATCAATATGATAGTATAGACGCTCTTTAAAGAGGACTTGGAATTAGAAAAACAGGCGCACAGTATTAATCGTGAATTGCTTAACTTCTCTGAGCCTGCAAAGCAGAGATAGTAATCCTATACTTACAGCACAGAATTTTAAGAATTAAATAAGATGATCTATGAAAGTGCTTTGTAAATATTAACGAATCTCTTGGGTGTAATAACTGATTTTATTCCAAAGTCTTTGAAATGGTGATGACTAGTATATTTGAAATATCTACAACACAAAGGCCGTAAAATTGTAGTTATTTATTTCTATTTTGTGTTTGATAATGCCAGAGTTAAATTTATTACTAAAAACGGTCCAGATTGCCTTGGCTTTGTTGTTGCTTGTTGTAGTAGCTCCTAACCCTCAGATCTTTGCAAATCAAAAGGTTGCCAAAGAATCAGTAGCCCAAGGGGACAAGAGACATAATAGCAATATAATTTGTAAGTTTGCTAAACTCAAATAGTACCAATTTCATCCTAATGATCAATGGACATCCATCAAGTTAAATCGTTAGATTGAAAATAAAGGTGAAGTCACAGGTATACTTCACTTATTTATTGATATTGGTTCATATAATTGGTTGGCCATCCACCAGGGGGAATACATGTTAATGTACCATACCCACAAAGATATAGAATAATTCACAGGACTATCTATGATACATTTTGTATTTGTTTCCTATTTATACTGTTGCTGCTAAAATAGGATCTTACTCTGTTCAGAGCATATGCAGTTTCACAAGATGTTTAATGTAAAATTAGGATTAATGGCTCAATGTAACCTTTCTAAATAGTCATGCTTAGGAAATGGACACACTTCAGCAATAACACACTGCTTGCATGAACACTAAGTTTCATGTCTTATGTTTGTATCAAGCACTGTATTTAGACTGCAGGCTCACCCTGTTTTCAGAAGGTTTATTACTAAGGAGGTGAACTATGCATACTTCATACTCCTTAATGCTTTCCTTGCAGATTCTTCTCCTTTTGTTTCTTTCCAAACGGTTTTATTTTAAAATGTGAATTTTTTAAAAATTCTGAACATAAATGCTTTTCTAAGAGGGGGAAGGGAGACAAGTCCTCTCTTGTGACAACAATTATTGTCCTTATTTTTTTATTTATTCATTTTTGGGTTAATTTAGTCTGGCTAAAATTACATACATATTCATGTTTCTTAATAAGAACAAAGCTTTACTCTTGGTTATTTTCCATAAATTTGTCCTCATAAGCAATTTGATAGACATCTACTTTAACTATTAGAATGAAAGTTCACAGTGAATCCATGAAACCCTGTTTCAGATCTATAATTCATTAACTCTTTCCCCAAAGGTCCAAATGCTTCTTTATCAGAGTACTGTAAAATTGCTATTCCTTCTTTTTAAAGTTCAGAGTGGGCACATATTGTAATCAAGGTATAGATTGTCCAACTATTACTAAATGCACTAGAGTTTTTTTAAGACGTAATTCCATTTTGGTCCAAAGCATTAGTTTGAAGCAACATTATGGATTGTGAAACAAGTTATAATTGTGCAAAAATGATTTTCCTGCTCAGAATACTATGGAATGTATGTCTAAATTTTTACATGAAATATACAGCTATTTTACTTCCACTGTCATTTTATCACAGATATATATATATATATATATATATATATGTGATTTATAATGTCTAATTTGTATTGAATATCAGTAATGTGATATTATTTATTAAACACTTACTCATCATACAGGTATTTGTTGAACAGCATATGTTGAAGTTGCAAGGAGGATAAAATGTCACCTTAAATATTATGTTGGTGCTGATAAAAGAAAGTGTTGAAAGCTTAAAAGTTGGCCAGGTGTGGTGGCTCACGCCTGTAATCCCAGCACTTTGGGAGGACAAGGTGGGCAGATCATTTGAGGTCACAAGTTTGAGACCAGCCTGACCAATGTGGTGAAACCTTGTCTCTACCAAAAATACAAAAAAATTAGCCAGGAGTGGTGGTGGGCGCCTGTAGTCCCAGCTACTCTGGAGACTGAGGCAGAAGAATTGCTTGAACCTGGGAGGCAGAGGTTGCAGTGAGCCGAGATGGTGTCACTGCACTCCAGTCTGAGTGACAGAGTGAGACACCATCTCAAAAAAAAAAAAAAAAAAAAAAAAACCCGAAAGTTACTTAGGTTACTATTTTCTTTGTATGAGAAGTAGTTGACATAGAGTGCTCTATGATTTCACTTAGTAGTTGTTTAATTACTATATATTATATTCCTGAAATAATTAGCCCATTCTTCTAATGGCCAAAGTTAACGAGCCTTTTAACTTTGCTTTTAATTTAACTGAAGTCTGATTTAACAGAAAACATTCACTACTATTTTTACAAAATGCACTTCTTTCATCTATGGCAACAATTTCTTTAGAAGCCTTTATTTTGAAATATTGTAAAAGTAACTTGTATTCCAGAGTCCTAAAAAAGTTATGCTAAAATTTGTTTTGGTAAAGAAGCTGAAACCCAGGTAGCTTCAGAAATTGGGCTTATACAAAACAGGAGAGTGGAAAAGATTATGAAGATTTGAATGTTTAATTTACAGAATCATTACTCTGGTTGTGAATTATTTGTTTAAATTTCCATTTTATTATGTGAAAAGTGATATATTGTTTTTGCTAAGACTTTTTAAAAATTATTTATTTATTTATTTATTTATTTATTTATTTATTTATTTTGAAACGGAGTCTCCCTCTGTAGCCCAGGCTGGAGTGCAGTGGCATAGTCTCAGCTTACTGCAAGCTCTGCCTCCCAGGTTCACGCCTTTCTCCTGCCTCAGCCTCCTGAGTAGCTGGGACTACAGGCACCCACCACCATGTCTGGCTAATTTTTTTGTATTTTTAGTAGAGATGGGGTTTCACCATGTTAGCCAGGATGGTCTCGATCTCCTGACCTCGTGATCTGCCCGCCTCGGCCTCTCAAAGTGCTGGGAAAAAAATAACTTTTTAAATATAAAATGTAGATATATTTTTCTGTACTTTTTATTGGAATCAGTTATTAGGATCAATAAAATTTACATGATTTGATTGGGTCTATTTTTCTGTTTGTGTTGCCTTATTGAATAGAATATGTTATAATGATTTTTTAAACTTATACACAACTGTCCACAAACATCTATTTTGACATTGTTTAAAATAAGTAGACTTCCTTTGAAGAGTCTTTTTTTCCTCATAGATGTTAGATCAGATTTCTTCCCTCATTTATTTTTTTCAGTGAATATGTTAGGATTTATTTACTCTTTTAGTCTTTACTTTATTTTTGATTTTAAGAGAAATTTTACAATTATGTATTCTAAATTCAAATCTGTTCTCCTTGTTCTCTTCTAAATAGGCAAGATATGACTCAAATTTAGAGACTGCAGCTTAAATTTAGAGAGCACATTGGTGCAATTCCACATGAACGATTTTACATGGAAATTAAGAGTATGTTGGCAGTTTACTAAATGTGACTTAATATAAGTCTATAGAGCTCTGCCATATTCTTTATTTTTCCATATTTCTCTTAAGTGTATCCTGTCCTTGAAAAACAAAATCCATAATACTCATCAAGGAAACATGAAAAATGTCAAGCAATATTTTCTGTAGGTGATTTTTAAAATTTTTTACTTTTCTACCAGGCCCCTATATCTTAATTAGCTTTTAAAACTTTTATCAATTTGAGGCTGAACACATGTTGATAGATGAATGAACTCGCACTTTATTAAAGCCAATAATTAAAATTATTCCAGCTGTTTTTATTTCATTCTTATTAACAATGAATTTTTATTGAATAACTTTGGCCCTATGGCATCTGAAACATTTAATACTTACCATCATTTAGCATACAGCTGGTCTTAAAACTACTCTGTTACACATTGATATTCTCCAGTCATATCCTCAACAATAAAAAGGTAAATCAAATTAGGGAGGAAAATATAGGGAATTGTAGAGCTGAGCTCTATTTTCCCCATCTGTAACACCAGGGTACTAGTACCTTTCTTATTATCCTTGATTTTATAAGTATCAAGTAAAGTACATGTAGAAGTAATATGGAAAGTTATGAAGGATCTTAAATTTCTTATTGCTGGGAAATTTTTTAAATTCTGAAATAATTTGAGTAGTGGCTATGCAAGGAATGCTCAGTAGAGTTTACTGATGTATCATGTTTTTTTCTCATTTATAACTTGTAATTTTTTTAAAAAATAGAGTTAAAAAAACAGAGAGTACCTTGATTTAGAAAAAAGATAATTTATTTTAGAAAGATCTTATAGGCCCTATATGTGTATACATAATTAATGTGTTTGACCAAAGTGGGGAAGGAAAGGAGAATGAGAGGAAGAATAGCTTTTCTATGTACTCTCATGGCAAAGCATATATTAACTCTTGGCTATGCTCTCTCCTTTATGATATGATGATATGGTGATATGGTTTTGCTGTGTCCCCATCCAAATCTGATCTTGAATTACCATGTGTTGTGGAGGCAACTAGTGGGAGGTAATTAATCATGGGGTCAAGTCTTTCCCATGCTGTTCTCATGATAGTGAATACATTTCATGAGATCCAATGGTTTTAAAAAGAGGAGTTCCCCTGCACAAGCTCTCTCTCTTTGCCTGCTGCCATCCATGTAAGACGTGACTTGTTCCTCCTTGCCTTCCACCATGATTGTCAGGCTTTTCCAGCCACATGGAACTGTAAGTCCAATTAAGCCTCATTCCTTTGTAAATTGCCCAGTCTTAGGTATGTCTTTATTATGACATTAAAGCATGTTCCTGGGCTGCTTTGGTGGCTCAGCTTCTGTGCTTTCTTTACCTACTATATGGTAACTTGAGCTCAGTTTCATGGTCTTTCATTTCCTCAGCCAGCAGGAACTCTGAGTGCTAAGAGGCCAGCCATGAAGCCCCTGTAGAGGGAGGGGATGCCTCATGCTGCCCAACAGCAACCTTCTTGACTGATGAGAACACTGCGATGACAACTTCCATGGGGATTTGAATCTAGTTCTCTCAATGGCAGCAGAGATGAGAGGCTTTGTAGAGTCAGTTTTTGAAATACATACATTGGGAGAAGCTGGTACCTCTGTCAGAGGCCTTGCTGAAGTGATTTGACATTGACAGGAATTATGGAATAACCATTAACTTCAGTAGGTGTACACATTTGACTTTCATCTGTTGCTAATAAGTTCATATTTTTACTGTCTCTAGCTGCAATGATACTAATTCTGGTGGTCTAGGTTGTATTGCTGGCCATGCAGTTTGTGTCATGTCCTGTTTAAAGATTCATTTTTTCACTCTGTGTAATATGCTATTTGGCCTATGGACAGTTCTTCATAATATGCCTGCATACTCTTGAAAGTTGATAGAAAAATGGTTTTTACTGCCTTCTTTCACATTTACAGTTTTTTTTTTTTTTTTTTCTTCAAACACTCAAGAGTCTTTCTAATTCCCTTCCCTTCCCCCTTTCTCATGAAGTCTTTCCTGGCCATTCTTCCATTCTCCCACCTCTTTAGGTTTTTTATTCTAGCAGTTTCTTCCACTCCTTTGTACTCTAGGATTGACAAACCCTAAGAAAGCACTGTTAAAACCAAATTCCTCCTAGGATTGTTCCGAAAAGCATTTAGAATCCTTTTCATCTTTTGCCACTTCAAAGACCTTCTCTTTCATACAATCAAGAAATTAGAGAAAAAGGGTCCAGGCCAACAGAAAAAAAATTTTTTGTCAGCTAATTATCAGTGATGATGAACTTGGTGTAATCTGAGTGAAAATGGAGATTACCAGTTGTACTTTAAGAATTGACCACTTTGGGAGGTCAAGGCGAGCAGATCACCTGAGGTCAGGAGTTCGAGACCAGCCTGGCCAACATGGCGAAACCCCATCTCTACTAAAAATACAAAAATTAGCGGGGCATAGTGGCACGATTCCTGTAACCCCAGCTACCTGGGAAGCTGAGGCAAGAGAATTGCTGGAACCTGGGAGCAGAGGCTGCAGTGAGCTGAAATCATGCCACTGTACTCCAGCCTGGGTGACAGAGCGAGACTCCATCTCAAAAAAAGAAAAAAAAAAGAAAAAAAAAGAATTGACTTGCAGTTTCCAACAGATTTCACTCGACAAAAAGGCATTCCTTCAGAGCATGAAAACATTTAGTAAACAAAATGGATTAATTTAAAGAGATCTTTTGCTGCCATTTGCTATAACTACCAGTGGAGACCAGAGCTTAGCAAGAAATTCTTTAGGAGGGGTTTTTGAACCAAAACAGGTCAGCATTCTTAACTAACACGCGTTAGGTCTGGATGTGGATGATTAAACTTTTACTCTTGTTTGAAATTATTTTTAATGAAAACACATGTATTTTATATGTTATTATTACACCTAAAGCCCTACAAAATGACATTTTAAAATCAGGATTTCAAGATGTAGCCTATAGAACAACTTAAGTAGTTAGGTAATTTAATCTATGCAGATATAATGGAGGGCCTAAATTAATAGAAGAGTAAGTTCTACATAGTGACCAACTTATAATGTGACTAATTTAACCAGCCAATTGTCAAACTTGACTTCTATCAGGAAACGTCTAACATTTAGCCGCTGTGTAACTTTGATATAGACACCAAAGATTAGAAACGGGTGGCCTGAGGGTCACACAATTAGCAAACGTTTTTGGGAAACACTTAAGCATCGGATGATTTTATAGAAAAATCCAGATTCTTTTCAGAGTGGAAACTCTGATAACACTGGACTCACATTCAAGATTGCCCACCGCACTCCCATAAGGCAATAAATATCTGATTGGCATTGAGCAGTGGCTGTGGCCTTTGGGGGTAAATGCTCTTGGGTTCACCATAGTTCATGCCCATTGTTATTTTTTTTTTTTTCCTATCTCTCTCTCTCTTTTATTTTTAAACACAGTCCATTTCATTCACTCACTTTGTGTAGGTAGTCCCTGTAGTTGTCTGAATTTGTGACTTGATGTAAATGCTAACATAAACTAGTAGAACATGGGTTCTTTTGGGAGGGAAACTTGTGAAAACAAATAATTCTCACAGAATCATGTTGTTGGGCCAAATCATTATCAGAAAAATAAAGAAATTTGATAATGTTTTACTGGTTTAGGATTGTGTTTGTGTTTTTATGTTTATCTCTATGTATGTATCCATATGTGTGTGGATATATGTACATGTATGCATATATATACATATACAGAGAGATATATATCTATACATAATGTGATTTCTGCCCAAAGGGTGACTGTAGATGTTGAGATGAAACATTAGGTTTTGCCATTGTGGCATACTTAATTAAATCTGGTCATCTTTAGCCAAATGCCTTTTGTTTTTTAAGGTGTTAGATGGAATTCAGCTAAATAACAGTATAGTCATCTATTCATTGGTTGCTTTCAAAATATGTTATTTAGTCATATCCTCTTCAGCTTACTTTAGTCTATATGTTGTAAATGTCTGCAAATCTGAAGCTGTATATGATTTCCCATACTTCAGTTTCCACAGTGATGTGCAACAGACATTGATTTTTCCTAATGCAATAATAAGCTAGAAGCATTTTTCAAACATGGGCACTTTATTTGCTTTATTATCGTCAAGAACAAAAGGAAATGCATTTGGCCAAGGTCAGTGTGAGGGGAACGCTAAAACCTGTGCCAGAAAGCCTTCTGCTCTTCTGGTTCATTAATGCTATCCATTTGGCTCCAGTCTTCCCTGATTTAAGATATGAAGTATGTTGATGTTTCCAACTGCCAAGGCAGTTGTTGGACTCTGAATCTGTGGGTCAATTCCATTTTTTTAAGTACAGCATTTCATTCATAGACTTTTAGAACTGGAAGAGAGCTGAACATGTGATCAGACTCATTCATCTGCTTCCAGGCAGGAGAGCAATAAAAATGTCTCAGGCAGGGAATGGTTTTCTTCATTTGTCAAATTTCCCAAGTATAGCAACCTATGATCTTTCTTGTTCAACATTCAGTATCTAAATATAATTCTTTCATAGTCTGTTCTTTTTAATATCTAACTGAGGTTTTCCCGGCAAATCAAATGCTGTTTTATGTTGTCCATGATGAATAGTTAAAAAATAAAACTCTGAGAGTCTACCTTTCAGCCAACTCCTTTTTTTTCCTTCAATGCTTCATGATATGTTGTTATCTTCAAGTTTTCTATTGCTTTCTTAAGTTACTGTACACTAATTCTTTAAGAAAAACATGCCAATCAAGAATTACTGAAAAAAATTGACAAGAGATTCATATTTGTGTGTGTACATTCTAGTTTTAGAATTACCAAAAGAGAAACAAAAATCTGGTTAGTACATGACTATAAAGTATGTTGTACATTTATTTATTCACTTACTCAGTATTTTTGAGTGCCTACTGTGTAGCAGGTGTGTGATGCATACTGCATGGCTAATGGTGGTGTATAGATACTGACAACATACACCAAAATCATTTGATTATGTTTTGATCCTTTGAAGCTTTTTCAATTAGTATGCCATTTTCACTCTACACTCTGCTCTCAAATTTTTATGGAATTAAGCTGAATATATGTAACAAATGAAATACCTTGATGTTTGCAGTTAGGCCTGTCTATATTCCAAAAACATAAAGGGAGACAGTTGACAGAAAAGACTGAGAAATTTAGGTTTGGAAAATACAAGGAAATTTTCATGGGGAATTGTGCCTCCTTCTATATGAGGCAGTGACATTTAGAGTCTCCACTCTCGACATCTAGCCTTGAGCTGCCTTGTGAATGGAAAAGTGTGTTTGTTTTTTTTCTTGGCACCCACTGAAACCTAAAGATGCATCCTTGTATTGAGGATCATGTTGACTAGACTGGCAATTGCCCTTCCTACAACCCCTCATATAATAACAATACACAGGGAAGTCTGTTAGGAAATTCATGACTTGATGCAAATACAAACGGTTTTCAGCCAAGACTCTGTATGTTTGGTGTCTGGATGTATCATTGGTGTTTTCTATATTTTCACACATGTTTCACTCAGTCTAATTTAAGAACAAAAATACAGGCTATGGACTTCATCCTACCACAATACTTCACCTGTACTATTTCCTCATTGGCCCTCAGTGTATATACTTTACCAATTGTTAATTTCTTTGACAAAAAATTTTGGTATGTTTAGATGGACATGTAACTATGTGTATACATATGTGTAATACTCCTCCAAACCTTTAACATGATATAGCAATTTAACATGAATCTGGAGTGGCTCCATATTAAGATCTAGTTACTCAGAGTAGCAAAATAAAAATAGCATTGAATATTTAGCTTGTAATCCAGATGTCCAAATATAATGCCTTTTATATGCATATTGTGTGCATCAAAGCAAACAGGATTTATAGTCATCTTACTGAAATCAGACAGAATTGAGATTCTGAAAACATACAAGAAATCAAAAGATGCTAAATGGAAATGAACAGGAAACATTACTTATTTAGTGTGTCTGTCATCTATAGTATTTTCATATTTGTCTTCATTTTAATGAATATATATCACTTATATGTACATAGATTTCTTATTTTCACCACTATTCATAATTCTGTTACCTCAGTTTTTCCCATAAGATCTTACATTCCTCAAGAGTTGAATTGTCAACTCTAGGAGAGAAAAACTGTACATTAATTGACTTAAAAATGTTCCCTCAGGGGGCTACGTGCAACTGTGGGTAACTCAGGGCTCAAGGCAGCTGAGAATGTACTCTGAATCTTTTGTGTTTTTCTTCTCAATTTCTGAGTTTCTACAGAGCTTATATTTGTCTCTCATAATCTCTGCTGTTTTTTTCTTTTTCTTTACTAACTTTCCCCATGAATATTTAAGAACACAGTTGGTAGATGAATGGGGTTCAATAATGGTATACAGAGTTGGTTGAGAAGGGGATGGAAACCACTCTATTCTCTTGATTTCATATCAGACTCTGAATCAACCCATTTTAGAGCACCCTTCTAACTCCTTTTTCATGTTCCTTCATTACTTCTTGTTTATTCTACTCAGACTTACAATGGAGTCATTAGACTCCACTTTATTTCTCTCTATTGAATAAACAGAGTGACTGTGACTTGCTTAATTTTATATTTAGTTATTTTTTACAGGGTATTGCATTTTGAATAAATAATATTTGGGACTTCTTTTACACAGAACATTCCCATGGGGGTGCTATGCACTGTTATTACCTCTATGACTGTGTTAAACTTATTGCTACCAATGCACAAGAAATAAGAAGTGTCACAGTGTAACAAGAAATCGCTCGCTTATATTGTATTTACATTTAATCTCTATTGAACTAATCTTTTCCCAAGAGGAAACATTTTTTTCCTAAAGAGGTATAATTCTCTTTACACATGATCTGGGAACATATAGCATATTCTTTTTACTAGATTTACTTTATTTTGAATTTCAACTTTGCCAAATTATAATGATCACCAGAGAAATATTAGCAAACATCATGCCTCTCTTTGGTATCTTATAATTGACACTCAGGATTTCTGCTCGAGTCTGGTAATACATTTTATTGTCTTTAGTGAATTACTAGCACATTGGCCGGGAGATAAAGTTTTCCCCTATTAGAATTTCCATAAGCTCCTCTCTGAGCTTCATAGGCTCTTCCTAGGTTGCCCATATGATCTAGATTCACATATGCTGAAACCAAATGCCCTCCAGGCTCATATGGCACCTTTCTCTGTCATCTACTTCCTTTTCTAAAAAAAATCTTTATTTTAAATCCATGTCTGCTTTTCTGATCGTTAGACTCTACTACATTCCACTATATTCATTTCCATCAAATGAACCAAAGTGACTGTGGGCTCTCAACCCAGCAACTTGTAAACCTGCTTGGTTGATTTCATATTTAATTCATTTTACAGGGCATTGAATTTTGCATAAATAATATTTGTGCTTCTGTTTATACAGAGCATCCCCATGGGGTGCTGTGCACTGTTATTACTATTATTATTGGGTTAAACTTATTGCTGCCAGTGTCACATTTAATTGTGAATTAGTAGAATCACTTTTCCTTATGTTGATATACAACCCCATTTCATGTCTTTACCCATGATTTCATAACTTTATTCATATGAGAAAGCAATATTGAAAAGGATAAAGAGAAGATTTACCCATCTTAAATAATAACAAGGTAAAATATGGTTTAGATAGGCATGAACCATAGTAGTATCTTTTTTCAATAGATTTTGAAATTTTTAACAGGCAAAAAGAAGGAAAGGGAAGATTTTCCTTTTTTCTTTAAAGAAAATCCCTATGTCTAGCAAATGCAGACCAAGCATCCTCTCATTCTCGTTCTCTCTCTCTCTCCCTCTGACATCAAGCGAAGTAAGAAATAGTGCCTTTTGAATAGGAGATTTCCTTTAATTACATTGGGGAAGTGATAATGGTAGGTATTGCATGTTTAACGTAATGTTCTGGATGCCCCTTTTCTTTCTTTCTTTTTTTCCCCCTTCACAGCCACGTCCTCTTGAGCAGAAATAAAAGGTTCAAGGCTTGTCAGCATCAGTTTATAGATAGCTGTTTAAAAATAATGAGATATTGGGTATTGTAAGGCTCAGGGCTGTCTTGCCAGACTCATTTATTTCCATTCACCTTTTGTCAGAATTGCAGACAGAAGACATTCAATTAAAACTTGTCACCTGTTGCAGATGACATAATTTGTACTTGTATGTGTCATAGATTAGGGCTCCATGCTTCAGATGAAGCAACTTTACCCCTGGTAGAACAACATTTCTTCTGTTAAATATTTTGTTTATGATTATTTCCGATTTCTGTCACTGCAATCTCAGCTCCAATGCAGATTATAAATTTAGCACATGATCCCCAGAACCAGCCAAGAGCAGTCAATCACATTGTGGAGGGGAAAAAATAGAAGAAGAGACTTATTTGGGGTTATGTCCTATGCACAGGAATCCACAACTGTATTTTGGATGCAACTTGAATCTGAAATGGAGGGAAGCCTTTGTAATTTCCTATGCAAGCCTCACATGTTTAATAGTCCAGATAGCTATCAGGAGACCAAAACGAAAGACTTCCCCTTGCTAATTGTTAATTCATCTGTAGAGCAAGGAAGCTTTAATGTGAGTCATGGCTTTTATCTCTTTTAGTGACTGAGGACTCTGTTTAAAAAAAAAAAAGAAAAAAAAAAAGGTCCGCCTATGGATATGCATTTTCTCTCCCTGTGTGATTTTTCTCTTATATCATCAGACATTATAATGTTTCCACATGCAGCCAAGCAGTTTCCAAAGTTTCTGAATTGTTGTCATGATATTCCAGCAAAAGTAAATGTAATCATTGGCTGGGGGAGTTTAGTAGAAAACTGACTCTGTGGGCCTCCCTCCTGAACTGTAAAATTCAACTGGAAGGTGGCTCTGCCTCCCTGGCCCTTGAAAAACACACCTTGTCTAATTTGCAGTGAAGACCAGGAGCAGGGAAATTAATATCCCTCAGTCCCTGCCTCAGTGGAAAAAAAGAGGAATGGAATCTTTTTACCACTTTTGGTTTGTTCACAGTCTCATAGCTGTAAACTTTTAAAGGTGAAATTACCTTATAAAGTGATAGATGCAAAATCAACTAGGCCTTTTGAGTAAGAGTGTTCATTATTTTTTCCTCCTGCTAGTTCATCATTCTGCCTACCTTTTATATGTGCCCCATATCATGATGCAGGTATTGTTTACCTCCATAACTGGTTTTCATCTGCCTGTGTTTCTACTTTTGGAATATATACCAAATGCTCTTTTCCAAAAGCAGACTTTGATGGCAGAGAAGCAGTTTAAATATAGTGCTTAAGAACGTGAGTTCTGCAGCCATTCTCCCCCTTCCATTCCTATTTCTGCCTCTTACGAGTTCCGGTTTCCTCATCTGTAAAATGGGACGATAATAGCACCTCCCTCATAGGATTGCTATAAGGATTAAATGTGTTAATATGCATTAGGTCATTAAGCCATTACCTAGCACATGATAAGTTCTCAATAACCAATGACTGCTAGTCACTGGCCACTATTTTGGTTTATCTCAAGATACTTCATGCACAAATTGATTAATTCGTTTAACAACGAAGACGTTGCTTGATAGGGAGGTGTAGGTATGATGAGTTAAAGACTGTTGAAATAGGAAGAAAGAGGCTAAATAATGAACTATATTTAACGAAATCATAACCTATTTTGAGAAGAGGCAATATACTGGTTGATTTCTTTAATTATGTTATATGATCCTCAAGAATCTGATATGCTTGGATCCTCCTTGGAGTATACGTGTGAATATACAAATAATTTTCACTACTCCTCTTACTGAGAAGCCTGTGAGTATGCACAGCTACTCTAGGTTAAACTGGTACACTCTCTCAGGATATTGTCCCAGAGGAGAACCCCATCAGAGGCTGGCACTAAAATTGCCACTGCTGTGTCTGATACTGCTAATCTGCCTTTGCTTCTTTTCCTGTCACTCCTCTAGGGGTGTTTTCTCTGTTTATGATGGTTCCCTCATAGAAATCTCAGGAGAATTCAAGGGCGCTGTTGGATATTTCTCTTTCCCAAGGGAAGGAAGGAGGTGGCTTTGGGCAGCAAAGTGAACTACTGTATCAGGAAGAGAAATAGTGCAGGAAAAAGTCCCTGTCCTCTTTACCTGATTGTTTCAGAAGTCCTGCCTTTCCAGTCTGCTCCCAATACTCAATTGCAATCTATGTTTGATAACATTTATTTAACACAACAGTTCACTTATTGTAGTATTCGTTAGCTGTCTTTTCAAAATTATTATTACTTTAATATGAATATTTGCATCTTTCTTAAGTATTCCAGGGGTCTATATAATTAATGCTTTTCAGCAAACTTTTATTTGCGAACAACATAATAAATGTGTTATCGTTAAATTGGGAAGGTAGGCTAGAGTATCCTTGTGTAATTCTCTGAAGGGAAGATTTTTTATTATCCTGTGAAATGCCTCTGACTTTGTGCTATTAAAGATGTGAAAAATACTTTTGACTTTAGACTACAGAATACTATAAAAATTTGCATTTGGCCATAGCATGTAGTCTCAAAATTAGCTGACCTAAGAAGACCTCGGGCTGAACTGTTGTACTTCTATTGGTGTTTATTTGCCTCACAGCATTTTTTTTTTCCTCCTTGCCCTACTCTTGCTTTCTCAATTTTGTAAATTCTGACAATGCATAAGATTTGTAATTCCCTTATGGCAATGTAGGCAAATGCAGTATTTGAAAGAAGCAGCAATGTGAAACATTCTGTTAGGTAGGTAATGCCAACTAATAAAATCTTTTATTTAAAAAATAGATAATGGCAGTCTACACATGAATAGAAAATCGAATTGCCTTAATTAACTTCCAATCCTGTCAAACATCGAATATTGTGGGTATTTTATTTCCTGGGAGAAATCTTATTTTTAAACTTCTTCAAAAGTGGTTTTCAAGCAGAGTCTAAACAGAAACTGTTTGTGTTTAAGATTGAAAATATATACAGAGACAGACTTTGCCACCTTTAGTGGAAATATTTGGATTACATTGTTGTTTGTTTCTGACAAATCTGGATTTCCCAGGTTCTGATCATAAATATTATTATTGTTTGTTTCTGCTAAAATGGTTAGCTTGAATATTTTAAATGTATTAGTTTAATTAGATAATTATAAGTTCTGTTTAATTTTGTATTGTGTACTTACAGCTAAACTCAGGAAAAGCATCTTTTTTAAAAAATAGGATTTTGATTTGTTTCTGTGTCTCTTCTAAAATAATCACAATCTAAATGATATTATTAGTGACAGGAGTGGGCAGGAAATAAAATGTGATACTAGATATCTCTGTGAATCACTTAGACATCAAATAGTATTATTATTTGGCTGTTATCCTTAAAGTTATTTTATCGTTCCATCATATCTCAAATCTGTTTACCTACAGAATTGAGATGAGATAGATTGTAACACTCTATGCAGATAGATGTTCAATAAATGATCTTGGCATTTTAAGATTTATAAAATATTTTTAAGTGCATTCGTATAATAACCATAATATAATGTTATTGGATTATTAGAGGAAAACATCATGGAGGATATGCTGTTTATATCCGTCTTATATTTGGCAAAACAAATAAGTTAAGAGACTCATCAAAGTTTGCAGAAATAGTTATGGAAAGAGTCAGACAAAGAACTGAACCATTCTGACTTGCAAACTATGCTTTATTTGCTTTGACATATTCTTTGCATAATATTTAAGATAAAGGACTTAAGATAAAGTATTATGTTATTGCAGTTGAAAATATTAATAAGGGAAAGTTTAATCTTCACAAAATCATGATTGCAGACAATGGACCAAGCTCATAGGGATTTAACGATTAATTATTAGTTATCCTTCATTGTGATGTATGCCAGGCTAAACATTTTAGGCCAGAACATATAACAGAGTTACTATAAATTAATGATAGTTACAAACAATTACATAAAAATAATCTTATTTGGTAATTTGTATTATATTTCTCTTTCTCTGGCCTCTCCTCATTTTTTATTCAATTTGTATTTATTTTTAACTCAATGTATTATTTGCATTTATTCCTACTAATGAGAAATCATGGCTTAAGTCTATGTCCAGGGAATGGTGATAGAGATAGAATTGTCATTCAATGTTTTTGACTTAGAATATTTTAAACTTCATAACATTACTTTTCAGTTAAATATTTCTGTCCTTTGCAATGTACCTTTTATCACTATAAAATTTGCTTTTTAATAAAAAATGCAGTATCCTAATTATCCAGAGTTTGTTTTCCATTGACTTTTCTAAAAATTGTGAGAGGTGCTTTTTATAATTTAATGTTTGATTTTCTTTTTTTTTTAATTTTGATTTTTTTTTATTATACTTTAAGTTCTAGGGTACATGTGCATAACGTGCAGGTTTGTTACATATGTATACTTGTGCCATGTTGGTGTGCTGCACCCATCAACTCGTCAGCACCCATCAACTCATCATTTACATCAGGTATAACTCCCAGTGCAATCCCTCTCCCCTCCCCCCTCCCCGTGATAGGTCCCGGTGTGTGATGTTCCCCTTCCCGAGTCCAGGAGATCTCATTGTTCCGTTCCCACCTATGAGTGAGAACATGCGGTGTTTGGTTTTCTGTTCTTGTGATAGTTTCCTGAGAATGATGGTTTCCAGCTGCATCCATGTCCCTACAAAGGACGCAAACTCATCCTTTTTTATGGCTGCATAGTATTCCATGGTGTATATGTGCAACATTTTCTTAATCCAGTCTGTCACTGAAGGACATTTGAGTTGATTCCAAGTCTTTGTTATTGTGAATAGTGCCGCAGTAAACATACGTGTGCATGTGTCTTTATAGCAGCATGATTTGTAATCCTTTGGGTATATACCCAGTAATAGGATGGCTGGGTCATATGGTACTTCTAGTTCTAGATCCTTAAGGAATCGCCATACTGTTTTCCATAATGGTTGAACTAGTTTACAATCCCACCAACAGTGTAAAAGTGTCCCTATTTCTCCACATCCTCTCCAGCACCTGTTGTTTCCTGACTTTTTAATGATTGCCATTCTAACTGGTGTGAGATGGTATCTCATTGTGGTTTTGATTTGCATTTCTCTGATGGCCAGTGATGATGAGCAATTTTTCATGTGTCTGTTGGCTGTATGAATGTCTTCTTTTGAGAAATGTCTCTTCATATCCTTTGCCCACTTTTTGATGGGGTTATTTGTTTTTTTCTTGTAAATTTGTTTGAGCTCTTTGTAGGTTCTGGATATTAGCCCTTTGTCAGATAAGTAGATTACAAAAATTTTTCCCATTCTGTAGGTTGCCTGTTCACTCTGATGGTAGTTTCTTTTGCTGTGCAGAAGCTCTTTAGTCTAATTAGATCCCATAATGTTTGATTTTCTAGGATCCTGCCTCATTTATGACATAGTGCTTTAATTGTATTCGTGTCTTTAATTTTTAAAAATTCATTTTTCTGGAAAAATCATTAAAGATAAAATTATGTTGAAAATATATAGATATCTTCATGATGTCTATACAGTATTGTTTTATCTGACCATTCAAAATAACATTATTGAGTTTAAGTGCATGTATTATTATGATTTACATGAATAAACCTTTTTTCAAAGTTGCACAAATAAAGAGGCTTTGTCCACATGTTTGAATACATATTTTGGACGGTTTTAACTTTTAGAGCTATGTCCCTTGTGTGTAGGTTTTTATATGATTGCCCTGGGGGGAAAAACTAGGTTTTACTGGGTAGTGTTTTCCCCCCAATGTAACTAAATAAATTGATGATTACTTTCAGTATAATGTGGAAGTAGTTGCATCTGTGTGTTACTAGGATTTGGTTCAAACATTTACCAAGCATGAAGTCAGGTAAACCAATTGATACCAATAATAAGATCATCATCCCACTAGACAGTGCATAAAAGACAGATTTTTCCAGATTTTGAAAATGAGCTCAAAGCAGCATAAATATTTTCTACTTGAATTGAAAAAATTGAAGTTGGAAATATTTGCTTGATTTTGACAGGGAATGAAAAATCACAAGTATCAGTTATTACGATCCTTTAAAATATATTGACTCTAGAAATTTTTACCATTAATCGTTATCTAAACTTGATAAGAATAATACTGCATGTGGAGTCCCTGTCAATTTTTACTATATAATTATGTAATGTGTTTTTATGAGTATCAATAACTAATCTTGTTTCTAGTATCATATAAATAAAACTACAAATCATAAAAGAATGCATTATCTAATTAGTCTTTATTTTAGGAAATAAAGTGTAAAATCAGGACTTATGTGAAAGATTTTTCACTGGATAGGTGTATAGCTAGGATGAATGGATGGATAGATGGGAAGGATGAGGCAAATGTGTGAGTGAATGGATAGTTACTGATCTACACACACACCGGAAGGGATGTGGGGGACATAAGAGAGCACTCCCTTAGATTTGTGAGGCATGGAATAGGTAATATGAATTTTTCTATAGTCACCTTTTGAAGTTGAAGGAGAAATGCATAGTAATGGAATGTATTTGATAATACTTTTTGTTTGTTTTATGTTTGCTTGTTTGTTTGTCTGTTCGTTTTTTGAGATGGAATTTCGCTCTTGTTGCCCAGGCTGGAGTGCAATGGTGTGATCTTGGTTCACTGTAACCTCTGCCTCTCAGGTTTAAGCAATTCTCCTACCTCAGTCTCCTGGGTACTTGAGATTGCAGGCGCCCGCCACCACACCCAGCTAAATTTTGTATTTTTAGTAGAGATGAGGTCTCGCCATGTTGGCCAGGCTGGTCTCGAACTCCTGACCTCAGGCGATCCACCCGCCTCAGCCTAATAATCCATAATACATAATAAAAACCCTGTCAATCGATGATATGTATTTTTTTCTTCATAATGTGTAATAACTAGTTTTCACTGTTGCAATTCCTCTGTAGTCTTAGCCCCGTTGGCTGAACTACTTGATAGTTTTAAAGTGATATAACTGTATGTCTGAATTGTTTTCCACCAGGATCTTGAATCAAGTCACTCAGCCATGGTCTTTTCCCACAGATCTTCATGATGGACAAAACTCCATTGTCACAAACTCACTAGCTCTGGCTTCTGGGTTGGAGAATATGTAGTGATTTGTTCAATAGATGAGGACATATTGCTAACGGTGAATACATTCCTTGACAAGCATGAAAAGCAAATTTAGGGAGTCTACAAACCCAATCAAGGTTTATTCTGTCAGCTTTCTTGGCTCTAACAATTTTAGAGATGTCCACAAAATGTTCCCTCTCTCTTTAGCTTTTGCCTGTCATTCTTTTTCTCTCTCTCTCCCTGCCTTCTCTTCATACTTCTAATAATATCAGATTAAATGTTCTCATTGTGTTGGAATTGGATGACAAACATGTGAGGATATAATTCATGTCATATGCTTTTGATTTTTTAGTAAGATTTTGAATTTTCAAAATTCTTGTAATGAAACAAGTTTGAATGTATCTTAGATGACCAGATAAAATATGGTCACCTTCAACTGGGAAAAT
Source organism: Rhinopithecus roxellana (assembly GCF_007565055.1). Classification (NCBI taxonomy): domain Eukaryota; kingdom Metazoa; phylum Chordata; class Mammalia; order Primates; family Cercopithecidae; genus Rhinopithecus; species Rhinopithecus roxellana. The sequence continues at coordinate 66,234,189 of NC_044556.1, forward strand.
ATTCTGAAGAAAAGTTTGAAAAGAAAGAGATGAAAAAAAAATAAATCATGATGAAAGTGGAGAGAAGTAGAAGGCATTAAACTTTACTAAATATAGATGAAATAAAAATAGAACGTTAGGAATTAGATGAACAAAGGAATACATCTGCTGTAGGCATGAAGTGCTTTAAAAGCAGCAATAAAGAAATATAACTTCTTTGTGACCAACATGCATGGCAATTTTCAGTGAATGCTTAATAACCTTACCTAACTTCTTTGGTTTTTGATATTTGTTTGTTTAACCTATTTAACTTTTCTCAAAGTTGTCTCCTGATTTTATTTATACTATATTCTGAGGTTTCAATATGACAGTTCAGGCTTTATCTATAACCAACTATTTGTGTATTCTGCTAAAAGATAATCAACTCTTAAAGTAGCAGTATTAAGATAATATGAAAAATTGTTTTCCTAATAATCTTTAATATTTGAGTAATATATTCACTCTAAATATTCATGTAGAAATAGATCTCCTTTTCCCAAATTGTTTCATGTAACTCAGATAACCCACAGCTCACGTATTCTGCATGACATTAATCAGTATTCCAAAAAAAGGGAGCTCTCATTCAATTGGTTTGCAAAACATTGCATGTGCTACGTAGCTTCCTCTTAGAGTTTTACAGAGCCCATCGCCTACTAATGGCTCTGAGAGGGCTTAAATAAAATAATAATACTGATGATGCTGTTAAACCAGATCTATTTCCTAAACAGTTTGAGAAATGCCAAAATATGTACGATTAATTACATGGTTGAATTTCTTAATAGATAATTTTACATTGTTACATCAATTAAGTTATAACGTAATACTGCAAAAGAGTGTCTCCTCACTTCTGCTCCCAAGTAATCATCCCTATATTTGGTAGGGATTTATATGGTCCTGTGCTAAACTTTATAATTACAGGCTGGAACCTAGATTAACAAGCTCTTCCCTATCACTTCCTGATATTATTGAAATTTTCCTATATTTGCAATCCCATTCATTCCCTTGGCTTTTTCCTTAATCTTTTAAATCCACTGCCAGAAAATCCCCTTTGAATCTTGACCCAACCCATCACTTCTTGGGAAAAAGTTCTATTCCTCCCAGTTTACTTTTGCCCACTTTCCAGCTTCACCCTTTAGCTCTCTCCTATTAACATACCCTTCCTTTGACATCCAAGCATTCCAAATTCTTTGGGAAGCTCTTCTTTTCCTTCCTTCCTTCCTTCCTTCCTTCCTTCCTTCCTTCCTTCCTTCCTTCCTTCCTTCCTTCCTTCCTTCCTTCCTTCCTTCCTTCCTCCCTCCTTCCCTCCCTTCCTCCCTCCCTTTCTCCCTCCCTCCCTCTTCCTCTCCTCTCCTTCCCTTCCCTTCCCTTCCCTTCCCTTCCCTTCCCTTCCCTTCTCTTTCTTCCTTTCTTCCTTTCTTCCTTTCACAGAGTTTCACTCTGTCAGCCATGCTGGAGTGCAGTGGCACAATCTCAGCTCACTGCAACCTCCGCCTCCCAGGTTCAAGCGACTCTCCTGCCTGACTCCCGAGTAGCTGAGATTACAGGCGTGTGCCACCACACCCGGCTAATTTTGTATTTTTAGTTCAGACGGAGTTTCTCCATGTTGGTCAGGCTGGTCTTGAACTCCCGACCTCAGGTAATCCACCCGCCTCAGCCTCCCAAAGTGCTGGTATTACAGGCATGAGCCACTGCACCTGGCCGGGAAGCTCCTCTTTCTATCCTGTGTTCAGCCCAAACCTGCTCTCAGTTTTCTCACATATGAGAGGAAATACAAATTTGTGCCAAAATTGTAAATAACATTCCCCTTCAGAGACATATTGACATTTTGATATGGAACAATTCTTGTGTCTCTCAGGACTGAATCTTGTGTAGTGTAATTCCAGCCTCCCTCCTCCCCAGCACATAGGTGCTCTTTATTCATCTCAATTCCACAGGTCCACACTGAGGCCTCTGGCAGACTGGAGGAAAGTTAGATAGCTCTTGGTCTACTCAGTCCTACACATTAAGCTTTCAGGGCTGACTGATGAAGAGGATACTAAATGCCAGTGTCTTTAATATAAGAAACTATACTAGCACCAAATAGCGGCTTCTTTGTATTAATCTACATGGAAATCTGTCTTTTCTTTGATGTGCAGATAGTGACCTTGATGGCTTTGCATAAATGTCTTTTGGATCTGTCATCTGCTGGTAGATTTGGTTTTCCACCTCTGGCAATTTTGATTTAGCCACCACTTATTTACATTATTTGAGTACTCCTGGTTCATTCAGCATTCTACTGTTTGTCACCTATGTGCCCTTGGGGGATACTGTCTATGTATTTGATTGGTCTCAAACATAGCTACCTTAATAGTAAGCCGCTGCCTGTCTTTGCTCACAGGGGTGCGTCTTGACAGAGTACGTGGAGGTCGGCAGAAGTACAAGCGCAGAATAGATGCGGAGAACAGCCCATACCTGAACCCTCAGCTGGTTCAGCCAGCCAAAAAGCCATGTAAGTACAGCAGATGTGTCCGGCTTCCCAGAACATGAAATCCTCCCAGTTGGCTCTATATACATCAGCTTTGGCATGCCCATCCCTACTGACTCCAAGGAGACTTCTCTTTGTTGGAGAACGGTGGCTCTATTCCCAAGGATTGTCTGTGAGGAGCGACAGGGACTCACTTATTATCTTGTTTTTTCTTTTAGAGATATCTGTGGTTTTCTCTCTCCAGCCTTTTTTTACCTAGTCATTTTGTGGAAGCATAAGCATATTAATGCATAGCTTATATAGTGTGAATTTTACATTTACTGGTTATCTTTATTTGCAGAGGTACATAAAATGGATCATACTGTGATCATTAGTTCATTGGAGCTGTTAGATTCCGATTTCACAAGAAAGTGATTTTTGTAGTTTTCACTAACTAAATGAGTTTGACTGCTCAACCTCCCAATGAAAATACATTGGGGCCTCATTAATTTGGAGCTAGAGAAGGTTAACACACTAGCTAGCAATAGATTAAAACAAGAATGGGCACTGCTAATAACAAGCATAGGTTGCTGGTTCCATCTGAGATGCCCTTATGTGCGGTATGCATTGTTTTTAAAGAGCTCATGGTTTTATGGAGCCAAGCTGCAATTTGAAAGGATGACTAGTACATTGCTGAAATGCAAGCCCCCTTCTTTTTGCCATTAACTAAAAAGAGTTGGAATATAGATTGAGGCAATCACTGTATCCCATTTTCTGAAAATCAGTTAGTAGTTGTAGTGCAACAGAACTAATGTTTTCAGATGTTTATGAATAGGGATCCTACTGGGCATGGAGGAGTGCTTTGGTGGAAACAGTTTTCAAATTTAGCTGTCATTGTCTAAGAAGACACAACCAGCACTCACCAGAGGAAAATGCATCTGTAGCAGTTCTAGGAAAGACATGGGTAATTTTTGATCTGCCTTCAAGGGAAGAGAAGGTGTCCACTTCTAATTCAGATTCTCCAGGAGGGGTCACTGCTGTGCATCATACATGCGTGAGCATATGGGAATATGTTAAATAAATAAAACAGACCCTGAACTGTAAATGAAAGGACATTTTAGCTATGTCAAAGGAAGAACAACCAGTTTTACATAAAATTAAAGCTTAAGTGAACATATGGCATAGTTTCCTTTTGCCTTTCCAAAAAACATTATGTTGATTATACCTTCAATTGTCCAATCTGGCATCTTCTCCTCAGCCTGCATAAGCTGTTTGGCATTCTGCAAATACAATCGAGAACTGCATTAAGCAGATTTTGCACATTATAATAAAAAACTCTCTGATAATACAATAAAATGCAATAAACACTAATGCTTAATTTCATTAGAGGTTTAGTTTTCCTGAATTCACTAATACACAGACTGCCCGCTTCTCATTTATTTTATACAAACATTGACTGAAACCATTGATAATTGCCTCTACTGAAAGAAAAATGAGCACCAGCCCATGTGTAAGTTGAAGTGATAGAGAAACATCTATGGTTTTCTTCGTAAACCTGAGAAATTGGGAAGTGGCTTGTCAAGTACCTTTAAGAAGATTACAGCAATTTCAGTGAGCTCCATTTGTCTGAGATAAAGAGGACTCCTAATAAATCATTACTCATTATCTAAAGGCCTCTGTGTTAATTTTCCTTAGTCCATCCAATTAGTGTGTTTTTGTAACAAACATTTATAAAACTTAATTTTCAGATCCTGTCAGATAAGTGTCAAGAGACTGTGCCTGAGCTTTGCTGGGAAAGTGGCTGGGGAGATTTCTGGACCCTGACTGATTGTGTACTACAAAGGCCCGAGAATGAAAATTGGGTTCTATTGATTCTAATTAGGGAAACATTAAATAAGATTTACCTAGAAACAGTGCTGCCGGCTATTCCATTTTCTGAATGATGGGAATTTCTAAGCTTCAACCAAATATCTCTGACCTCTCATGTCAAGTATCCATTGACTTGGATAAAGTGAGTGAGAAAAACTAGAGTCATGATTACCTTTGGATATATTTTTATGCTCTTTACTATTGTGTTTTCTTCTAATCCTGAGAATCTAGTGGTTGCTGACAGGTTTTGTTGCATTGTCAGAGCAATGAAAGTTGAAACTTTTCCAAGCATAACTAAAAATACAGGGTGTTGTTTCTGTAGCATATACAAACAAAAATCCAAATTAAAAAGTAAATTAATCTCTATTTAATTTTTAATTCTTTTCTAGTCTACATAGTATTTGGGAATATTTCCTCCCAAATCTGCCTACTCAATTTGATGATGATTGAATATTATCTGTTGTCTATTTGAAATAAGTTTAATTAATATGTGAGCCATATTCATAAATGTTTAAATATTTTCTTAGAAAAAGTGCTAATTATAGCTTGGACAAACCTCAATCTTTCACGAAAGGAGATAAAAAGAATGCTATATTTATTTTTATTTTTTTGAGAAGGAGTCTCGCTCTGTCGCCCAGGCTGAAGTGCAGTGGCCGGATCTCGGCTCACTGCAAGCTCCGCCTCCCGGGTTCCCGCCATTCTCCTGCCTCAGCCTCCCGAGTAGCTGGGACTACAGGCGCCGCCACCACGCCCGGCTAGTTTTTTGTATTTTTTAGTAGAGACGGGGTTTCACCGTGTTCACCAGGATGGTCTCGATCTCCTGACCTCGTGATCCACCCGTCTCGGCCTCCCAAAGTGCTGGGATTACAGGCTTGAGCCACCGCGCCCGGCCTAAGAATGCTATATTTAATTCTAAGTTACGTGAAGTCTTTTTATATTGGGTTAAAAAAGTTAAAGACTTAGAGGCAAATAGTCTGGTAAACACATTGGGAACTTTGGCTGTGTTCACAAGAACCTCATTTAAAGTCCTGGTTTTCTACAGAATAGTACATAGAACATTTAAATATGTGGGTTTATTCTTACCCGTTTGTTTCTCCTCACTTAGGAGAAAGTACAAAATCTTAAGCTACATATAGAAAATGAAAATAGGGCCAACAAGAAAAATCATTCTGTTACCAAGGCTTTACAGCCCCTTCCATAAACTCTCACATGCCCCTGAGCAATAAAACACATTTGATGTGATGCTTTCCATTTGTCTCTAGTGTTTATTTTTTGAAGGATTTTTAAAACATATATCACAAATTTCAGACAGATAAATCTGAACCAGAGAATGAACTAAGGACAACAGATGAAAATAGAGGATTAAAGAATTTGCAATACAGAAAAGAAAATGACTGTAACATTTAAGGAGGAGTATTTTTATGGAAACATATTAGCTGTATTTGGAAGATTGGCTCTGTGTGTGGGGAGGGGGAGAAAAAAAGAAATTCCTATTTAATGCATCCCACGGAGATAGAGTTATATAGTCAGTAATTCACCAAGGCAGAAGGGCTCTGACCTTTGCTCTTCTTTAAAGGAATTAAGACAATTAATGACTTTCATGCCCATTATGACTGTGGGCATTAGTAGTTCTTTGCCTCCTGTGTTATGATCTATATTTCAATGGTTTACTAGGGGTTTTATTTTAAGCTGTTGTATACCATTTAATCTATTTCACCAAATCCCACTTAAGAATCAAAGCACAAACCCAGAAAGCATCTAACTTGTCTTATCTGTTTGCTATAAAAATTTTCACTACAGGACAGATGTTTCATTCCAGCAAAAGCAGGTAGAGCAAAGAAGAAAAAAAAAAGAAAGACTACATTCTATCATGACTGCGGTGGCATATGTCTTGCTATGAGTTTTCCTGCACACTGTTTAATATATACCTATTTAGCCATAATTGGAGTATTTAGAGTTTATTGTAGGGTATTTGGGTTGTTTTTCAAAACACAAAATGCTCTAGGGTTTATAAAAGAGGGATGATACTACTAGTGATCTTGTAGTGCTCTGGTCTGATCCTGCAGATAACAAGATTGTCTCACATTTGTTGGTGGCTGAACCGGAGAAGATCTATGCCATGCCTGACCCTACTGTCCCTGACAGTGACATCAAAGCCCTCACTACACTGTGTGACTTGGCTGACCGAGAGTTGGTGGTTATCATTGGATGGGCGAAGCATATTCCAGGTACATTTTCTGAAAAAAAAAAAAAAAAAGAAAAGAAAAGGTTGCAATTAATTCCCTAGGTTATGTGTACATATTTGGGCAAATTCAGAGTTTTCTCATTTGGACTTAAAAACATCTTTACGTTTATTTTTAATCATAATTTAGAGCTTTGCATATCCTAATAGAATCCTTAGACTTTATATTTTTTATATTGGTACCACCTTGAGTTCTTGTTAGTTTTTCATATGTACAGGTACTACTGCCAGTGTAAGCTAATGAGAATATAAATTTAAAACATTTCTTTATCCTTGGTCAAAATTCTTACCTTTTTCCTAGCAAATACTACTATTTCTTTTCACTTTAAAAAATGTTTTTGTCAGCGTTAGCCTAATGTACTATTTTCCCAACTAAGAATCACTAGTTTTGTTCATAGTGGCTAGTTATATTCTATTGCTAGTCATATTCACAAGCTTTGCTTTGGTTTACAATCAGATATTTATCTTAACTTTACAGACAAATTGTGAAAATAAATATTAATTGGACATGGTAACTTTTCCTATATGGTAATTTAAAGTTAGCATTTAAAAATATTTCTCTTCTTTTTTCTTGACCCATCCTGTAATATGAACAAATGTATACATGCTTGTAAGTTTTGAAAATTTTAGTATTCTACTTGAATTATTTTTTGTTTGGAGTTTAATTTTCAAATAGTTTGTAAACAAGTTTTCAAATGATGAGCAATGTTTTTCTGGTACAGTTAACTTATTTCTGTCTCCTTAAACTAGTTTGTCTTTATGCTTTGAATGCTACAGTAATTTCTTTAATCAAATTGATGGAAGTCCCTTTCGCAGCCCACACTGAAACCAATTTATTGGTCATGATACGCCAGCTATGTTGCTAACAGTCGTAACGAACTGTCAGGCGATATCGCAGTGAAGCTAATTTGAAGTCATTAGGTGTGCAGCGTTCAGGCGACAATTTGTTACAGTGGTTAGGAACACAGCTGACATTTCTGAATGGCTTTGTTCGTTGCAGTTCTAGATGAGGCCAAGCAAATTGTAAACTAATTTAAACATCACTCTGTATTATACCAGCTACTTTGTCTTACACTGTTTGCTAATAAAGCCCCCCGAATTAAGTCAAAACTAGTTAAATAGATGAACTTGTGTATTCTTTAGAAGACACCTACACAAGGATTACTACATCTAAAAGAAGAATAAGAATTTGATCGTGTGGATATTTGATATTGCAGTTGGATTGTAATCACATCTGTATGACTTTTAGAAAAATAAAAAGAAAGGATTTACTGCAAGATGTAAGACAATTGTCGACTTTGGCAGTGGGAACAGCCAGAATTTACTTCAACAGTGTATGAAAGCTTATTTGTAAGGAAAGCATTTTTGAAGGGTTTAAAGACAAAAGAAACAAGACTAACATTCGTTGAAGTGTCTGTCCATAGACACTTTTTTAGATGATTGAATATATTATTTATATTAATATATCATTATGATATATGTATACACACATTTTAAATATCATTATTTTCACCCAGGATTTCTCAGCCTTGGCACTATTGATATTTGGGACTAGATAATTCTTTGTCATGAGGAGCTGCCCTGTTCGTTGCAGGAGGTTTAGCGGCACCCATGGCCTGTACCCACTAGATGCCAGTAGCACCCCTGAATTGTGAGAAACAAAACTGTCTTCATACACTGCCAAATGTCCTCCAGGAGGTAAAATCGCACCAGCCTGACGCTCCTCCCCAAAATTGAAAACCGCTGTTCTAACCCACGAATTAGGTATCTCAATTCAAAGATAGGGAGATCTGAGGCAGAGAGAGGTAAAAAACACTAGCACAAATTCACAGCTGTATCCAGTACCTTCAGAGTGGCTTCCTGGAGTAGAATCAAGATATTTCAGTCTCCAGTTGATTGCATTTAAAAAACCTATTTCAAAATGATAATGATGATAATATTGTTATTAATAACAGCGTGGAAAACTGTGTCGCTGTGGTTCCAAACCACCCATTATTTCAGAGAGTTCTGCTCAAGTTCCACCTGAAATAAAAGATTTGTAAAGCCAATATTTTGATATCACACAGATAAAACATAATGAAGACCAATAAAAGTCAACAATTTCTTTTGAATTTTCTAGTAAGGAAAGTCAGTGATAAATATGTAGGTCCGACTGTGCATCCAAGTAGAAATTGCAACTTACAAAGGGACTTGTCACAGTAAAGGGGCTCTAGTGACTTTTGTAAAGATAGCAGCTTTATATAACTATGAGTAACACCATTTCCAGTGGTGGAAACAAGTACTATATGATTATGGGTTCAGTCTTAAGCTGAGGCTTAGAATTGGTGGGGACTGACGTTATTCTCTCTCTATAGCAAATGTCAGAAGAGTTCACTGTGGAGTGGTGATTCACAGCTCTGATTTTCGTGATACCCTGAGGGTGTTTTAAATGATTGCAAGGAATATCTTGGCTTTTCAGAAAGGGATTAGCAAAACAAGAGTTAGCAGAAATTAAATTTTTTTTTTTTTTTTAACAATACCTATGGCCATACAGTTCTTGAGGTAGAAGGAGAGGGTGTTCTGATATCAAAGTGTGCTGCCTTACCGAGTTCAGGAGGTTGGTCAGTAGAGGACCACACTACAGCTATATGGCCTGAGAGACAGGGAAGTAAAGGCTGGAGAAAGTAAAGATTAAAGTCACATTTCTGTCTCGATAAAAGTAAAATGTTCTTAATAACATGAACCAATCCTGATAACTGGAGTCATAGCTGGAATAAAAGCCAAATCAGAGCTGAAATTTCATCTGTCTTGGTCTTAACTTTAAAACTCTTTGTTTTTGTAAAGCTTATGTTAAAGTGAAGTCATTTTTTTAATATACTAAAATTCAAGCCCCTGTTATCTTTATGCTGTTCTCAGTTTGTGTAATTACACCCATACACATACATATCTATTTTTAAAATGAAGTTTAGCATCTAAAATGAGTAGTTTTTCTGTGCTGCTTCGAATGTACTTTTGCACACTTTCTTTTTAAGAAAGTGAAGAATACCACAAAAGAAGATATTGAAGGAAATACATATGGAATGGGTTTTTTTTTTATCAGTAAATAGAATTAGTTGACTTACATTAATAAATCATATAAATGGGAAAGTGTGTTGTTATGAAACATGACCATACTTTATCTCTAGAAGAAAAAAGATCACAAGGGCTTTAGAAAATGCTTGACTTTAGTTGGAGGAGCATAAGGGCACAAGAACAGATGATGGTGCCCTAATAGCCCTTTTTAAGAATGACAGGGCCCAGCCATTAGCATCCTTTTATATCCTTGGAAATTGCTCATGCCTCGCTTTTCTGGTTCCTATCTGCCTGACTCTTTTTTATTTCTCTTTCAATTTCGTCCGCGCTCGGATAAGCGCATGCTAACACAATATGATTGAGCTGTAAAATGGAATGCTGTCGCCTCTAATCTCTTTTATGTAGATACAGAGGTACTGCACACTCCACTTCATTCCCTCTCCATTGTTGGCCTTTTTTAGAATGGGTTGCCAAGTAATGGAGGCTCTGTCAAATATTAGAGCTAGGTTTCACAGGGTGTGATAAGACGATTATCAGCCCAACAGTCAGATCTATTATTGTTCTTTTTGGTTGATTAAAATATTATTATGTACTCTAACTTTGTTAGCAAAATGCAGAATGTGCTTAGTCAGATGGTGCTTTAAAAAGCATAACCCATATTAGCTGACCTATATAAGTGGCTTAAATATATTTATGGATCTTGCCAGACAACTTAGTTTAAAAGAACAAAATGGTATTTTAACAATTAAATGAATGAATGTATTTTAGAAAAAATTGTCTTTGTTTAATATGGCAAATCTTCAGGTCTGCTTGTTTATTTTTGGCATGACAAATTAAATAATTACCCATTGAAGAAGGAGGACTTTGCTCAAGTTTGGGGGCCTCAGTTATGTTTTTCAAATGATCTCTATTGTAATGATATCAAATAGAAAAAAAATACCTATAATTTTTCTTCCTATCAACTGGAGGCAGGAGATATTAAACTCTAAAAAATAAAACTACAAAAAGAAGATGATGTAATAAAAGAGTCTTTAAGTATATGTATTCACATAAGAAACAGAAATCTAAGCCATAGAAACCAATATTTACTATTTGCCCTGAAACATTTTTTTAAATAAAAACATTCAGTTAGGAGAACATATCAAATATTGCTCATTGACTTAGCTTTTTATAGTTTTCTCAGAAGCATTTAGACTTTTCTAGCAATGAAAGGAATCTATAAAGAACATGGATAAACTGTTTCTATGTTTAGGGTATAAGCTTTGGAAAAGAATAGCCAAGCATGTGTAAATATTTATTGCTAAAGATACTGCTTGAAGATGTATTTATTGTTCTAATAAATTTTAGAGAGTCCAATTTTTAAGATTACATCATCCACCAACCAAAATTATGGAGGTTTCTTTTTTAAAATACTCATTACTGGGTATTGATGGGTAAAATACCTATCTCAAAATGGTAGCACCATTAAGTGATTAGGATACATGCAAAAGCACAATAAAATGTGGCAGAAAGAATTTAATGTTATGTTTCCATTTATAATGTAAACTATGTTTCCATGTGTATATGTGTGTGATTAAGGTTTGATGTGCAGGACACAGGACATGGTTGACTAAGGGTGAGTTATACCATATGTTAGTCACACCTTATATTCTGTTTTGGATCTGTATCATTGGCACTTGATAAATATTTATTGATTCATTGACTAAAAATATGCATAGCACGAAACTCTTAATTGGCTCTAAGTTTCCACCCTCTAGTCCATCCCGTAACTCAATTTACATGGACTTAAAATATTTCTACTTTGCTATGAATGAATTAAAACACTTGCAGCCTCCTTTTTTAAGATTAACTTTTCTTTTGTGTATGTAACCTAATGATTTTAGAACTGTGAAGTAGTTACGTCTTTTAGTTAAGTGGAAGAAAGTTAAATATAAGACCCAAAACCTTGGCACTTAATAAGACTGTTTAAATTATGAGAATATTCAATTATGGGCCGGGCGCGGTGGCTCACGCCTGTAATCCCAGCACTTTGGGAGGCTGAGGCTGGTGGATCACCTGAGGTCAGGAGTTTGAGACCAGCCTGCCTAACATGGCTAAACCCCGTCTTTACTAAAAGTACAAAAATTTGCCGGATTTGGTGGTGGGTGTCTGTAATCCCAGCTACTCAGGAGGCTGAGGCAGGAGAATCACTTGAACCCAGGAGGCGGAGGTCGCAGTGAGCCAAGATCATGCCGCTGCACTTCAGCCTCGGTAACAAGAGCAAGCCTCCACCTCAAAAAAAAAAAGAAAAAGAAAAGAAAGAGTATTCAATTATGAAATATTTAAAGGTTATTTTTAATGTACCTGATAGTTATATACCTGTATACCTGTAGTTGTGATTAATAAAGGTCAAATAATTCTGAAAGTAAAATCAGAAAACTTGAGCTGTAGTTGAGTAATTTTTTGTAAGTTACTTAATTGCTCTCACTGTCAGTTAAAATAGAAATCAAATGAGGAAAAAAATGCATATGCAAATTATTTATATGTATAAATTTTAAATTATAAAGCATGAACTAAATGTACAGAATTCACTGTTCATTTTTATTTTCAAGGTACTGCCATAGATTGTCGTTGCAATTAAAACCAAGTGACCTAAAAAGTTCGTATTCATAAAAGCAATTTATAAAAATTCAGAACAAACATCAATTTTATTAGAGAGGGGAGAAAAGCTTATTTAACCAAGATAATCATTGTGTAGATATTGTCATAATTTTATTCTACATGGGCAGGACCATTAGTGTCTAAACGATTTAGTCCAGCCTCTTTGGTCAAGCCTAAAACAACTGAAAGTTTACCAATTTAGTAGTTTCTGAAGTCACAACTATGGCATAGAAACAGGAACCAGTAAGTTGAGAAATAAGTTTTGAAAAAAATAATCTGAAGTATTACTCAGGGACTGTAATTTCTGCAGCTACCCTTGCCGGAAACAAAAATGTAGACCAACAGAGGAGTAGCTAGGTTTCCTAGACAGAGATCTAGTTCAAGAGACAAGCTAAAGTTGTGAAAAATGCTCAGAGAGGCCTGTCGTCACCACTCACGCCATTGTTTTTGACCTAATATACAATTCTGTCATCATACTAAATATGCTGTGCTCATGTGATCTCCATTCCAGCATTGCTTTTGCTTGTTCCCAGGACTCCCCAGAACATATTTGTCATCCATACTTAACCATGCTCTTGTATACCTGTGATCAAAGTGAAATAATTATTTCATAGTAATCAATGAATGCAATGTAAGTATTTGAGTGTCTGCTGTATATCTAACACTATACTTCATACTATGGGAAATTTAAAAGATGTGCATGACATAACATCTACCCTGAATGATGGATCTATGTCCGCATAAATACATATGCATGTGTGTGCATATATTTGTGATCATCTACTTGGTTTACAACTTTATTAGTTCCAGAATTTATTCAGCTGTATTTTTTTCATGGGATTAAACTTTAAATGTAAAAATAACTAACATCTCCATAGTTACTTATTGTTTACAAAAGACCCTTATAAACTTTTATGTGATGTCCACAACAATTCTGTAGGTAAGTTTTAATCTTATTAGTCCCACTTTATAGATGAGTAAACCTGAAAGTCAGGAACCTTGACACACACGGTTGATAATGATACTTAGACACATAGTATACTTAATGTGTTTTTTTGTTTTGTTTTGGTTTGGTTTTGTTTGCTTTGGTTTTTAAACAGTGGCTTCCTTATATCTTTCTTTCATTCCTTATCTGCTTTTCTCTTGTTCATTGTCATTTGTTCCAGATTACCTATCTCCGTTTTATAACAAATTAAGGCAAATGTAACATATTTGCCCTATCATTAAATCTTATCTATACATTAAAAAATGAAAGATTAAAGAGAAGGAGAATGAATTTAAAAGGAAATGTGTAACCCATCTTTAAATCAGTAAAAATCAATGTGTTTGTACTAGAGTGTATTCTAAAGATTCCTGATTACAAATTTTACTAAAACAAGTCAATCACTAGCCACTCATAGGAAGAGCTGGCAAAGTTCTTAAATGATTGGTTGCTAAGATTGGATGCTCCCCCTCTCTGACTCTCTTCAGATCACCAGGCAATTAATCTGATTGAAAGTTATAGGTAAATTGGAGCAGAAGTGAGTAGTTGTGCAAGACTTTCAACCATATGCAAAATGGTAGCTCTACCACTTAACAGTCTCTTCTTAGTTTCTTCCTCCCTCCTTCTTGCCTCCCTTTCCTTCCTTCCTTCCATGCATAAGCATTTAATGAGCTCTATGTCAGACCCTGTGCACTAAGGATGCACACATGAATACAGCACAAGTTCTGCTTTTAAGTTCTTCACAGTGTGGTGTGAGAGATGATTTGACAACTGTAACTGAATGACGAGGGCTATGACAGTCCTCTCCTACAGAGTCACATGGAGACTTAGAAGGAGGAGCATGGGAAGAAGATGTGACTTGAGGCTGGGGAGATCTGCAAGGATCCCATCATGAAAAACTTTCAATATCATGCTAAGGAAAACAAATTTTATTCTGAAAGCAGTGAAGTGCTATTGAAAGTTTTAACTGAAGATGACCTGAGTTGAACTGCATTTTGAAAAGATTAAAATTGGAACTTTTGAATTATTTTACATAGAGAAAGATTTCCCAATACTTTTGAAAGCAATTCCTGAGTACTGAGGATTTCTGTATGTACTATGTCCTAAAATATGTTATCATTTTAAGGCAAGTACATGGTAATTGCTAAGCTCTTTCGAACGATAAAGTGACAGGATGAGCTCAATCATTCAGTTCACTATGTATTGTAATCTTTTAGAAGCCTGAAATTTCCTGAAACTTACCTGAGGAGTATCAAAATATCAATATCCTATAGACCTGGCATATTTTGTTTTCTGGCATTCTTCTTTTTTGTTAATAGGGCTGTTACCTCTGACTTTTTAGTTATTCTTAAGCTACTTGATAAGTTAAAGGGAGAAAACCTTGTGGGTCTTGTGAGAAAATTGTCATATAAAAGCTGGCATAATTAGTGTAATTCATATATGCTTAAATGCTTGATTAAAAAAGCTTTTTCCACCTCTAAGAGAAAAGTTGGGGGAGGAATGCAGAATACGATGCATAGAATGTTTTGGTTTCCCCTTTGCTCCTTTTTGACCCTCTCTCCAACCCTAATCCCACTTTCCTTCAGTGGGCTGGTTGCACTTTTTCCCCTGCGTCCCCCTTTATCTGCCTCAGCCAATCTCCAAATGAATGCATGTCTATCCTGGCCTTGGCTTTGACACTCTGGATATATTGATTAATAGTTGCCCTAAGCTCCTTTTAGCAAATCAAATTTTCACTTTTAGCAAGGATTTCGCCTCTGATTTATTCAGCAAAGTGAAATGCACTAAATTGACTTTGACATTCAGGGAAAATGGCTGAAAAACAAAGAGCAGAAGAAAGAGATATAAATTGTGTGGCAGCTGGAGACATCAGGCATCTGAGAAACAGTTTTCTATAGAATATAGTCATTTAAAGCACTTTTTAAACAGGCAGAGAAGTGATTTCTTAAAATTGTTTTAACTATTCAGGTTTTTCCTTTTTTTTTTTAAGAGGGCACCTGTATGACTCAGCTGAACTTAGAATTTCTGATACGATAACACTGTATTTTGTGCATATAATAGCTGGGTAATCCAGCTTTGTACCTATAAAAATTAGTTCATGAAAACTGGAAAGTAACCTAATTACTTTGGAAGAGAACTATTCAAGTCACTTTAAACACAAAATAGAATTGTCATCTTGAAAGCGCTAGTGATTTATAGTGAAGCGAGTATGTGTTTTAAAGGATAGAGCTTTTTCCACTAGAAGGAGAATTTGAAATAATTTTGGATTAGAAACCTCAGTAGAGAAAAGCCATGTACCTTTGCTCATCTGTCTGCTTTTTTCCCCCCAAGAATATCAGCCTTGGCTGTGTTCTTTTATGTGACTGAGTCAGCCTACCTCCTTGTTAGACCAAGGTTCAGTGAATAAGTAACCACCAGGTTCAAGAAACAAAGTGTGGTTTTGATGTGTAAAAGGCAATGGTGCCGGGGTGGATGAAGAAAAGAGAAGCGGAGTTGAACTGAACTCAATATGGACACTTGGGGAGGAATTAAAGGTATGAGGAATATCAGGGAATATTTTTGATATTGAGATCTAATAGACTGTTGCATCACCTCTGTTGAGGGATTATCAGGGCAGTGAAAGGAGAGCAAGGCGAAAGCTACAGCAAATTCCTTTGCTGTTCATTTCCCACTTTCTTGTGAACGATGAATTTTACTTATTAATCCCAGTAAGGGTCCACATAGATGTAGTCGAAGCACTATTCTCCTTTTAAGTATACATTTTTATTATTCTCTTTTCTTTAATTTTCAACAAATCTAACAGGAAAGCTGTACTAACTGACATCAAAAGTGACCCAAACTATTGATATTAATGGCATTTTACAAATTAGTGTATTTTATTTATTTATTTTTTTGTTGTTTTTATTTTTTTTTTAAAGATGGAGTTTTGTTCTGTCACCCAGGCTGGAATGCAGTGGCGTGATCATAGCTCAGTGCAACCTGGAATTACTGGGCTCTAAGAATCCTCCATCCTCAGCCTCCTAAGTAGCTGAGATTACAGGCATAAGCCACTGCACTCAGTTCAAATGAGTTTTTTTTTTCTTTTTTATTTTCTTTTCTTTTTTTTTTTTTTTTTTTGTGAGACAGTCACTCTTGTTGCCCAGGCTGGAGTGCAGTGGCACAATCTTGGCTCACTGCAACCTCTGCCTTCTGGGTTCAAAGGATTCTCCTGCCTCAGCCTGTGGGATTACAGGCACCCACCACCAAGTCCGGCTAATTTTTGTATTTTTAGTAGAGGAGGGGTTTCACCATGTTGGCCAGGCTGGTCTCAAACTCCTGACTTCAGACAATCCACCCACCTCAGCCTCCCGAAGTGCTGGGATTACAGGCTGAGGCGCTGCACTTGGCCTCAAATGACATATCTTAACACCATACCAAGTGTGTCCACAGCACTAGAATCTTATAGAAATATTATTTCACTAAAATCATGCTGCTTCCACCCCAATTCAGTCATCATAAATAACCTCAATTAGAAGAACCAATTTAACCTGCCAAAATCACTCACTGGCAACTGTCTAAGCAGTCCTATGTTGTATGCTGAATGGTCATAACACCTCCATTTGTTTATACCTACTTTGCTACGACTCTTAAGAAGAAAACTTTTATTCCCCCAGTAAAAAACACACTTTTAAAATTTTTGGTTTCTGGAGTAGTCCACAACTTTTATGTTAATTTTTGCCAGGTTTTTTTGTTTTTTGTTTTCCTATAACAAGTGTCAGGAATGATATACAAAGTATATAAACTCGAAGTAGGGGTTTTGTTTTAGCTTTTTATGTATACTTGGATCTCTTATGGTGCAGTAAAATATTATTTTCATATGAATTTAAAACTACTAGTGCATTGTATTTGGGAAAGGAGAGAAATATAATGAATAAACCCAATCCATGATAATTCAGAGAGCAATAGTCAATTCGACTTAATCTTAAACTCTGCTAGTCTCCATTAATGACATAACTTTGGGACTTATATTTTCATTGCCAGAATGGGCATTATTCTGACAACCACAAATTGTTAATATTAGAAAGCCCAGAAGGGGAAAGGACCAATTTCGTCAACTGGATTTAGCTTAAACAAGTTGAAAACTGAATGTCCAGGTCAGCAACACACCTACCCAGTTTCTGAGAACCATCTGAGCCCAATTAAATACCGTAACACTAGGGGTGTCTCCAAAGAGCAGCCACCTCCTCTCCATATGAGGGAGGCTTCACACCTGCTTAACCTACATTAGGAAAGGATTAATTACCTGAAGTGCTGGGCCTCCTTCACCAGTCAGCACGTTTGTGCCAGGGCACATGGTGGCCTGGGCTGCAGAGGGAGAGAGGGAGAAGGAGCAGCTGTGAGTTCCTGGAGAAACTATCTCTTCCTGACATGGTCAGCATTTTAGGAAAAAAAAAAAAAAAAGTCAAGCTGCTCTTACTCTTGTGATTTGTCTGTGTCATGGCAAAGCCTAGTCAGTGGCAGGATGTCCTCAGCACAGATTTGTATACCTAAAAGAAGAATGCAGTCTCAGAGCTTCAAGTGCAATGTTTTCTAGATTCATCTTTTGGGGAAAAACATAGAAGAATTACTTCAGATTTCTCAGCTTTGTTTCTGTGAATTGCTGTTATTCTAAAAATGAGAGCTTTATAATAAATGTTTCCAAACTTTCAAAATATGATTGTTTATTTAAAAGTATGTCTAGAGGAAGCTTTCTAATACCCTTTTCTAATATATGGAATAATATCAAAGCTAGATCCTTTTCCCCAAAAAGTCAATTCTGGAATGATAGAGCTGGAATGGCCTTTAGAGATAATTTGCTAGACCTTTGTATTTTAAGGGGGGGCACCATATTGAAGTCAGCAATGTACTGTCTTTGTAGTTAGAGACCCTCATTCAAATCTTAGTATTGCCACATCCCATGAACTCAGTTTGCCCATATATAAGTTGGGGTTAGCAATACCTACTGTATGGATATCTGAGATAATCCAATGAGCTAACATAGGCAAAGTGCCCAGTCCAATCTTTGACATATAATTTCAAATGTTCAACAAATGTTAAATGACTTTACTTGCACATTCGCTTATGGATAAACACACTTAAGATCAAGAAAGTTGAATGATCTTCATGAGGTCACAAGCTAGTCAGAGACAGAGTTGAGACTAAAACTCAGATCTATTAATGCTCAGTTGTGCACTATTGATACTTATCATTATCTAACAGTTTTTCAGAAGAGTATACTATACCTGCTTATGCATAGTATTAGATATTTAAAAATTATCATCTTCTTTCCTATATCACATTATATATATATATATATACACACACACACACACGCACACACACACGTATTTATATGGACAATATGTTATATTGAAGATAGATTAATAGCAATGAATATGTTTTGGGAAAGTTATTTTGGTATATTTGAAACATTATATATCACAAAGTATAAACAATAGGCCTATGTTATTTGATATAGCCTGGGTATACTCTGTGAATATATCAGATCAAACCCGTTTCTGAAGGATTATTAATTTATAGATATGGTTCAGAATCCTTCTATTTTGTGCAGAGAGATGTAGTAGAGAGACTGACTGAGATTTGTGATTGGGGAACATGGCCAACAGCCCAAGTGGTCGAGAATTTGGTTGCTGGAACAACTGCCAAGGATCTTGATGCAGAGCTAAATAGTAAAGACAGCAGAAGGATAAAATAACATGAATTTAAAGATGCTTTAAAGGCACACCCCAATAATAAATCTCAGTCAGCCTCTCTACTATATCTCTCTGCACAAAATAGAAGCATCTGTGAACATACCATGTAAGCACTGATGCTATCTGTGAACAAACACTGTTTCTGGCAGATCAGTACGTAACATTTGGTTAAAATTAGCTTGTGAATAATCCACAGGTTTTAATTAACCCAATCAGTTGTCTGACCCTTTACACTCTGAGGGTTTTAACATATCTGTGTATTTGCCGTGAAATTTTAACTCAAATTGCCAAGGCAATTTTTTATAGTTAGAATAGAATTATTTATTATTTAATTTGAATCTAACTGTACTATATTGTATGGTTGAGTACATTTTATATGGCCTGAGAATGGGTAGCCAGGTTATCACAAAATGTCAACTAGGATATTTTTTGAGACATCTGAATATGGAAATAAGCTTTATAAATTCAGTTTGACATTTTCCTAAACACTTTGTAATATTCAGTTCCTCAACAAAAATACCATGTGCAATATATTTTTGTAGCAAGCTCATGCCTATTCATTTATGCACTAAACAAAGTGTATATTAAGAGCCTACTATATGATAAGCTTTACTAACACTGCTATTCTTGGAAGACAGTCTCTGTGAGTATTTTATGACTATGATACATGGTTTATGCATTATCAAAATATTTTTTGAAATTTTATTTCGAGACTATTGTTCTGTAGCCTATTCGTGATCATAATTTTAATTCTTCTGTCTCACATAGTCAAGAGTCTTGAAGAAGTGTTTTGAGGGTGATATAAGTCAGATGTCAACCATGCCTCCTGGCCTAGTATTTCAGCATTGACTGTTCTGCGGCTCTCTATTCCCATGTTCTGATTATCAGCCATAGTCTGTGGACTAAACTGAGAGACAGAATCTGCCTGAAAGGGCTTTTATGCTGTTCTCAAACTCTATATACATGGTTGTTCTGAAACCATTTGGATTTTAAATAGTTAAACTAATCCAGAAATGGGGTCCCTTTATGAACAGAGACCTATTTTCTGCATTAAGGAGGATGGCAGTATCTTTACTTTAAGAAAAGGTTCTTCATTGACCATGACTTCATATGGGAATATAGAACTGATTATAGCCATTGTTTTTCTCAAGATTGTTAAGGTTGTGTTATATCTCCTGCCGTTGACTTTTGTTCTCTCCGGCAACAGCACAGTTCAGAGGTGTAGGCTCCATGTTGCATCCATACTTGGCTTGTTATCCTCTTATCAAGCTCTTAGCATCCCTTTGTTTATTTGAGGCGACAGGAAGACTGTGTAAAGGCTGCTTAGTCAGGGATATCAGCCTTGTTGGCAGCGGAGTGATTGCCAGTTGAAAAACAAGGCATTATTGCTCATTTTTTCCCTCTTATTAGTTTGATTACATTTGCAAATCAAATCAATCCATCAGACATGATCAGGCCTCGTCCGCATTTTAAGGAATAGTAATCTCCGTCTAATAAGATGCAAATGTGTCACATCGGTAAGTAACCAATAAATCATCGTCTTGTCTTTGGCAATCATTAAATATCAGAACCAACAGTCAATTTTTAGTATTTTCAATTTGCGATATGCCGCTGGAATATAAAGATAGATGGACGTAATTACACAAACCAAACACTATTTCAGTTCATTCCAGACAGCAAATTTAGTGGAAGGTATAACTGGCTTGTCATCACACTACATTATTCCTAGCGGTTCATGCAAAGTTCACAGACAAGCTTCAAATGGACATTGCTTTTTTTCAACTTCTAACAACGTCCCTACAGTGGCAAGCAAACTTTGATGTAAGGACTTGAACTGACTTCCGCACGGCTGTTGCAGTCAGATGCCAACATGACAGAAAACATATGCTGTCTCCCATCAGAAACTGCTGGCAGTGCCAGCTCCAATCTTCTATATTTCCTCTCTTTTTTTAAAAAAATGAACTTACAAGTGTAAGAATAAAGAAAAACAAAAACAATCGAGAACTCTTCAGGTGATTTATGCCATCCTCATGTGTTTGGATGGAATGCTTTTCCTTCAGGGGGAAAAGTGAACAAAAACTTTATTTTTCTAAGTTTCACATTTTAGAGCTTCTCTGTGTGGGCAATGTATTCTTTTGATCTAAGCCATTCTCTGTGAAGATGTGCATGTATGCAGTGCCCCAATATGGCCAGGAAAGAGAAAGAGTGTGTTAATTTGGGGCACATACTAAAATCTTGGTAGATATAAGATGTTATAATTCAAAGGATAAGGAATGTAATTGTTTGGATGGACTATCTGATCTGAATGTCTTTTTTCTAATTATGCTCGCCTGGCAACTCAATATTTGCTGATGACCTGTAACACTTGTCCCTTTATTTCTTTATTTATTTGCAGAAATTGTCCTATCACAAATGGAGGACCCTCCCCAATCTCTCTTGATTCTATCTGATTATCTCAATGCAATCAGTATTCATACTTTTCCCTCCTTTCCAATATTTTTCTCTTATCTATTTCTCTTTCTTTTGAGTTCTCATATAAAAAGTTATTTTCCATCATTGATCTGATGATATTTAAAATTTGCAACTCTCTGATTTTTCTTTTTGGTCTTAGCCTTACCTAGTTATGGACATCGCTTTTGTTCTTGTTCTTTCTTCTCTGTAAAAGTTATTTGCCTTCTCCTATGTAAGTTGCTAAATAACATGTGAAGAACATATGTATATGACCTTGGTGCACCTGCTACTTATTTTGGTGGCACTTGAAATAGTCATTGAGAGATTCCAGTTTGTCTTGACAGATTTGTCATATTCTATATAGTTAAAATTTAGAGCTTAACATTTGGCAGTACCAATCCTTTGGCCGGCTAGGTCCCTTATTTGCAGTGAGAGAAGCAAATTCTTTGGAATCTTACTTAATAAACACTTTCACTTAAAATTGACAAAATTTTTACTGCATGATTTCCTTAATTATTTTAAATGTGTTTGGTACCTTTATGGTAATTACTCTGCAAGGCAATATACAAAAGGAAGTAGGGTAAATGGGGGCACACTTTCCTAAAGCTTAGAGTCTATTGGGGAAGACAGGCAAGCAAAGAGTCATTCTTAGCAGTGTTCTATGTGCACTGATGGAGTAGTACAGCGTACTATGGGTGTACCATGGTGGAAATTCTAACATTTGGAATCAGATTAGACTTCTTGAAGAAAATGACATCTCAGCTGGATTTGCATGATATAGAGTAATCCAGTAAAGATAAATATATGAGAAGGTTTAATTATTAGCTTCTTTCTTTTGGTTAAACCTATAGTATAGGTTAAACAAATCCATTTTCAAAACCTCTGCCTCATTTGTTAGCAGAACTGAAGAACATCATTCATCGAAGAAAGAACATTCGTTTACATTTTAAGGAATTATAGTATAAAAGTTGGGTTAGACTCTGGTTATAGACCAAGCCAGGAGGCTTTAAATTTAGACAATGAGAACATGCAATCACTTGAGAGAGAGGTCAACACACATTTTTGAATCAACATAATCAACTTGTAAAATGTCACATATGTACCCCTGTTTGATTCACCTTGCATGCCATACAGGTGGGCAGGCAAAATGAGCCAAACCTTATAAAAATGAGCCATACTTTACAAAAGCAATTTTATGCTGCTTCCATACCTTTTCTTTTCTCCATAGCCACTCAAGGTTTAATTTCCAGCATTCTTTTTCTTTCTGCAAAACCGCTGTGAATTTCTAAAAATATAGTCCTAGTCTTTCCAGGTAATTGTTTTGCTAGCCAACCCACATAGCTCAAGAACCCCATATATAGCAGCAATTGCCAGGAACCCCTATGAGTTACTGCCGATGAAAGCCATATAGCTCATGCCTTTGAAGCTTTGTACCAGAACCTTATGCTCTCTCTAACCAATTTACATACCACCATGGTATGTTTAATTTGCTTTTTCATCAAATCAATAATGGGTCTAATTGAAAAAATTGGCAGTGCTACGTGCAACCTAACTACTGATCTCAATGTTTGCCGGCTAAAGGGAATGTTGCATAGCTCTGTGTCAGACACCTGCGTTATTGGTGTACTCCCGCTACTAATGTGTACAAAAACAAACATTAATACAGGTGGAGCATCTGCACCAATTGATCACTATGCTATGAGAATTAATCACCTGGCTTTCAGCTTGAAGAATAAAATTTACATCTTTAATGTATGAAATGTATTAACACACACGCTTGCACCATCGACAGGGTGATGTCAGCAGACGTGTATGTGCAGCCCCATTAAATGTGTGCCTCTGGACAATTGTACCTGGGCGTGTAAATGTAGGGCTAAGCTTTAAACACTTGATAGTGTTTGTAAAATTTAGAATTGAGACTTTTTTGTTAGCAGTGATGGAAAAAATTTGGCAGTAATTCAAACAAAGAGACTAACATTGAACTCTGGAAATCTCCCTTCAAAAACTGTGTGATGAAGGTTTTGAGGTTGAATTTTACTCTTTCTCATCCCAATCCAGAATGGATTTTGGTAT
The DNA here is from genome assembly GCF_007565055.1 of Rhinopithecus roxellana. Lineage (NCBI taxonomy): Eukaryota > Metazoa > Chordata > Mammalia > Primates > Cercopithecidae > Rhinopithecus > Rhinopithecus roxellana. Next base: position 66,257,690 of record NC_044556.1, read on the forward strand.
CATCATCATCATCACCATCATCAACATCAACATCATCCAGCTACATTCATTGAGCTCTTGCTAGGTGCCAGGCCTGATACTGATTATTTTACATATATTATCTCAATTAATCTTAAACCTAAAGATGACCTCTCCTACCATTTTATAATTGTGAAAATTGAAGTTTAACAAAGTCAAACAACTTGCCTGAGATACCAGAGCTGGTAAGATAGCAGAGGTGAGCATGTTCTCACTCACTCAAGTGGTAGTTGAATAATGAGAACACATGGACATAGGGAGGAGAACGTCACACACCAGGGCCTGTCGGTGGGTGGGGGGCTAGAGGAGGGATGGCATTAGGAGAAATACCTAATGTAGATGATGGGTGCAGCAAGACACCATGGCACATGTATACCTAGGTAACAAACCTGCACATTCTGCACATGTATCCCAGAACTTAAAGTGTATAGATAGATAGATAGATAGATAGATAGATAGATAGATAGATAGATACATAGGTAGCAGAGGTGAAATTTAAATCTATGATTCCAAACCCTGATCATTATCCATTATGCTAAACAAAATTACTAATATAGACTAGTCCTTTTTAACTTTCAACCTGATTTTTTTTAAGCACACAGGATCTCCAAAACTTAGACTGATAAAATACAGATTTCATTGATACATCTGATAATGTTGATTTGATCATTGTTGCAGGACTGGCTACATAATTGGCAAAGTCCAGCGCAAAATGAAAATGTCAATCCCCTTGTTAAAATTTATTACGAATTTCAAGGTGGTTACAACAAAGCATTAAACCAAGCATGGCTTCCTGCACAGTTTGCATGCCTGTGAAGCCGGCCTAGTATTGCTATGGGAGATGGAGATCTTGCTTGGGAACAAGTTTAGGAAACAGAGGAGGTCCTCTTGTTCATGTTTTTGTAGATTAGGTTTGCAAAAATGCTACATAGACCCAGGCAAGCTTTTTTGATACCATTATTCTCAACAATGAATAATTCATTTAGGAAGGAAAGATGTTTTACATCATCACTAGTCAGTAGTTGACACATGGGGCAATTTTGCCTCACAGGGAACATTTGGTAATGTCTGACAATATTTTGATTGTTACAGTAGAGTCAGGGGAGGGAGATCCATTGGATAGAGGCCAGAGCTGCTGCTAAATAGCCTACCTTGCAGAGGACAATCCCCCCACCTCCTGCCCTCATTAAAGAATTATGTCAATAGTGCTGAGGTTGAGAAATCTATCTTAAACCATCCTACAAGTGAGTTTTTTAGTTTCTTATTTAATTTTGCAAATCTTATAAATTAATACATAAGTAGGATAGTTTTATTATCATTTCTAGTCTCTCACTTGACAAGAAGTCATCTTCTCCAATAAAATCAATAAATATTGTTTGGGCAGACAGGGTATATTTGCATGAGCACTCTGTAGCCAAGCAGTACATTTTATCTTTGGCATTTAAAAATAAAACAGAAAAAATGGTGAACTATAAAAAGTGGCCAGGGAACATTTGAATTAAGAGTTTTCTTGGAAATTTCATGGGAGATATTTATTACATTGTTAATTACATATTCACACATAATAAGGAGAAAGAGGCCATTGTAGTGCATTGAGTAAACTGTATGCATTTTAACAAACATATAAATATGTACGTATTCATCAAACATTGTCTTATTATTTGAATATACATAAAATTTCGAAAAATTTATAAACAATAAGTGATAAATGTTCTAGATACTCAGATCAAAGCTATGTATATTTGAAAACATTTGAATTTTTAATAGATAAAACTTTTATATGAATTTATACAAATAACATCAGAATAATTCTGAATGTTAATATTAGTCCGGACATTTTTAGAACTTATGCATTGATGTCGGTATGTTACAAGCTTGACAATGAATTGTTTAAAGTTTATATGAAATAATTAATACAGGCCAGGTGCAGTGGCTCATGCCTGTAATCCTAGCAGTCTGGGAGGCAGAGGAAGAAGGATCGCTTAAAGCCAGGAGTTTAAGACCAGCCTGGACAACATAGTGAGACCCTGTCTTTAAAACAAACATACAAATTTAAAAATTAGGTAGGCGTGGTGGTGTATGCTTGTAGTCCTGCCTATTGGGGAAAGTGAAGCAGGAGGATTGCTTGAACCCTGGAAGATGAGTCTACAGTAAGCTATGATTGTGCCACTGTACTCCAGACTGGGTGACAGAACGAGCCCCTGCCTCCAAATAAATAAAATTAATGGATACATTTTGAAAAATCATTATATGTAATATATTGTTATATTGCATAAATACCAATTACTTGAAAATATATATGAGGCTATATAATTCAATTCTTACTGTCATCTTCTAATTCTTAAATTGTCTTCCTAATCATTTAAGAGAAAAACACCCATAAAACCATATTTTGATGCAGAAATTTTTACTAAAGTCAGTTTCATGTCACTGTCTTTCTTTTTTTTTTTTTTTTTTTGAGACAGAGTCTCGCTGTCACCCAGGCTGGAGTGCAGTGGCTGGATCTCAGCTCACTGCAAGCTCCACCTCCCAGGTTCACGCCATTCTCCTGCCTCAGCCTCCCGAGTAGCTGGGACTACAGGCACCCGCCACCTCGCCCGGCTAGTTTTTTGTATTTTTTAGTAGAGACGGGGTTTCACCGTGTTAGCCAGGATGGTCTCGATCGCCTGACCTCGTGATCCGCCCGTCTCGGCCTCCCAAAGTGCTGATTTACAGGCTTGAGCCACCGTGCCCGGCCCCAAATAAATTTAATATTCACTTGCATTTGATACCTACAACATCCCTGTGAAGTTGTTGTAGTCATCCTCCTATTTTGTCTGGATGAGGAAACCAAGACCCAAAGTTTATTTCCAAGTGCTCATAGTTAACTCTGTATGAACATTTGTGTCCTGAACAGTATCACTACAGTAATTGCTATTCACATGTCACAACACATGTGAATTCAAGTTATCAAAAGTTTCTATTCAATATTTGAAACAAATCTCTAAGTTTTTTGCATTTTCAGCATTATTGAACGTAAATGCAAAAAGTAATATTTTATAATCTCTTCATTTTTTAACTGACCTATCTCTTAAAAAGATATGTTAGTAACTTCTACTTGTCATTATCATGTTAAATATGAATAAAATCCTGCAAACTGTAGAATACTGTTTCGACCCTGTTCATCTGATGGTGGATACTATTTTTCCAGTGAACAGACTGAGAGACTACACTGCAAATGTAATCATAGTTTTCATAGTGAAGCACCAGAAACACATAAAAAATGTGATAGTACATGTTGAAATTCCATGCATTTGTAATCCAAAATTTAGTGGTAAGCCCCTAAGAGGCAACAATTAAACGTGAATATTAAGATAATAAAACAAAATTAGAAGCTTGCTGGAATCCTGGCGTAATGTAAACCCGTGTTGCCAAGATGAACTTTAAACCTTGTGGTTCAAGGCAGCTATTTCTTTTTTTTTTTTTTTTTTTTTTTTTTGAGACGGAGTCTCGCTCTGCCACCCAGGCTGGAGTGCAGTGGCCGGATCTCAGCTCACTGCAAGCTCCGCCTCCCGGGTTCACACCATTCTCCTGCCTCAGCCTCCCGAGTAGCTGGGACTACAGGCGCCCGCCAGGTCGCCCGGCTAGTTTTTTGTATTTTTAGTAGAGACGGGGTTTCACCATGTTAGCCAGGATGGTCTCGATCTCCTGACCTCTTGATCCGCCCATCTCGGCCTCCCAAAGTGCTGGGATTACAGGCTTGAGCCACCGCGTCCGGCCCAAGGCAGCTATTTCTTTACTCATCAAGAGCTGTCAGGGATTAGGAGAGGCATGGAAGAAATTCCTTGGATGCTTGTGCAAAAGAATAAAACAGATTTTTATCCCTAAACTTTTTAAATGATGATGGAAAACTTCAAAAAATTCCAGATGAATACAAAATGATAGTCTTGAAGGCAGGTTTGGAAACAATACTACAATCCAAAAAAATAATGTCATTCCATGGATTTAATGGATGGATAGCATAGTGCTGCTGGCAATATCAGAACACACAATTTCTTGTCAGTGATTTGAAGATTGTCTCATGTACATTGTTGCATGTGGCAACTAGGTAGTCAATTTCCAGTTTTATTTCTACAGAGCCCTTAATTCACAGTGTTTGTCAATAGGGTGCTATGGCTATTTTGAGTGGAAATGTATGTGTTTTGTGGAACTTTTAGCATTCTTTGGTTCTTCCACTGAATTCCCCAGTTCAAAAACACTGCTATACATTTTTAAATGCCATCTGCTTGAGGGGAAGGAGGAGATAGAAAGTAGTAGACTTAATTGAGGACAATTTGAGTGCAAATAAACACTAAATTAAAACCAGTCCCCATCAAAATGGGATTATTCATACATGACACATGCAAGACTCTATTGTCCACACAAAATGTGGACCAAGAGCTACATTGATAAATGAATAAATACGTAGATAGAAGAAAAATTCAATCCTACCACATTATTGATGTATTTTTTGTGTGGAATTCAATGTTTTCAAATGCAGTTGGGGTCATTAAGAAGTTTAAGTCTGTGAGGTAAATGAGCATAAAAATGTGAAAGTTTAAAAAACAAAGTTTTAAAGGACAATTAGAGATATATGTGTGACAAATGCTACAAGGCATCCTAACCCAGAGTGGAAAACATAGTAGTTTTCTGAATATTATTGAAGTCTATGCCTTCATATGGCAGCTGTCTATCTTTTAATTCTCCCTGTTACCTTAAGACCTAATAGGAAATTCTAGGGATATGTGTGATGCATCATCCGCCATTGCTGAGATGTGGCTCTCTGTTTCATAACTACATGTTGATGTTTCATTTGTGTTTGTATTAAAGAGTTATAGCTACTTTTAAAGAGTTGCTTTATAAGGAATCAAAAAGAATTGCATCTTTTTATTCTTCCAAGAGAGAAAAAAATCCCAAATCCTACTGAAGTGGTTAAGTAAGAAGTCCCACATCTGGGAGGAACATAGAAAATAGTTCAGGAAAGAGGAAAAAAATGGAATTCAACAGGCTGTGAGCATTAGAAGAGATGTCCTTTGTAAACCAGATGAAAAGGATAGGAATTGATCAACCAGGATTAGTACTAGAATCAGAAAACATTCTCTCTCTCTCTCTCTCTCTCTCTCTCTCTCTCTCTGTGTGTGTCACAGACACACACCTTATACCTACAGAATGTAGTATATCCAGTTCATGAAGAATTACCAAAGAATACATCTTAGATCAGTTCATTACCAGGGAATGGCTTGGGTTTGGCTCCCAAAGTATGGCCAGAGTGAAAATCCCAAACCCTCAGTAGTCAAAGCTCCCGGGAATCTTCTGTGTGATCACTCTCAGGGATGCACAAGAAGGTTTGATGTGAGGATTTTCAGGATAAAGGTAAATAGACTATTTGAGAAAAACTAAAGGTTTAGGTGAAAGGAATTCAGTCAGAGTATTGGGCTAAAAATGATTACAGACAGAACAAAAATATAAGTTAAAAAACATTGTAAACCATACCCTATATCCTGACTTTGTTTAACAAGCAAAGACTTTGGTCGTCATAGTTTCTCTTTATTTAGTCCCTCATCTTAAGCTCTTGACCAGGGTATAAATAGCTGATCTCACACACACACACACACACAATAACCAAAAGACTCAAATAGCTGAGCAAGCCTCCCTTACTTCAATATCATTATTTCCCAAACTTGTTATTAAATTGAGGTTCACACTCCATAATGTGTAACAACATACAGGAAATGATAATGCCATTGACTAAGAGATAACATTTAGCTCTCAATCCTTCTGTGATCCTATTGAATTTGCCTGCTAAGTTCTTGGTGTAATTAAAGCAGATAGAAGCATTCATACATTTTGTTGCAAATTGATATGATCTCTTTTGTCTGTGATCTAAGTGAGATTGCCCTGTAGTTTTTAATTTAGCAGGTTAAGAAGCACAATTAAAATATCATGAAAAAGATCATAATCAGAAACTGTCTTTTGGGTTGTTCCTGCCAAGTAGATAAAGGGGTTGGTGTATTTAATAATTACCTCCTTTGCAGTACATTTATTCTATTTGTGGGTTGAAGTGTTAATAAATACCTTGCACTATTCCAGTGGGAAAAGCTTTCCACCTAATTAATACAACTTGGAAGAATACCTAGGACATTGAACCATATCTTTCTTATTAATGTTGCCTGCCTCAAAAGAGAATCCCTGTCTCTTCAACACATTAGTAAATGTCATCTTCCCGAGTTATAAAGAAACATTTTGAAAAACTGCCTGTTTTTAGTAGGAGTAAAAAAGCAAATTCTTTGATTTTTTTTAAAGAAATAATTCTACTGTTAAATTTTAAGCAGTGAAAAATCCTAATCAAGTGCAACAGAAATGATTCTATCTAAAGAGTGTACCTTGGTAAAAGCACCACAGTAAAGAAAGGTTCACATTGGGATATAATTGACTTTGAATTAGCCTTTATTTCTAGCCATTGTTTCTCCTATATTTCAATTACTCAGATGCTTTCTAGGCCTTGATCCTAGAGAAACTAAAACATAAATTAGCATGTAGCACTATTACATCTGCATCCTTACTGTTATTAAATGCCATGTTACTTGCAAATACTTTTATTTATATTAAAATTGAATTTAGAAATGAAAAGTTTGAAAACGTATTACTTTAAACATAATACTGACTGATATAGAGAAGTTGCTCTTGTGAGTTGCTACATTTATTGAATATATTAGCATGTATTTTATGGTTTGAAAGATAGAATACTCAACAAATTAAATAAGGTCGCTTGTGTATGGCCACGTCTTGTCCTCAGTTAGAGGCTTTATTTATAAGTCTGATATACATTTTAGTTCTAATTTAAAATGTGTAATAAATGAAAAATTTGTGTACATGATCTATAGAATCTTTTTCTGCATAGAATATGGAAGTTTATACCTGTTTTATCATATATGAATTTCTGAGTCTTTTGGCTTTTCTGAGATTCTTCCAAATATGAAAATAGAATAATAATATATGAATTCTATGGGAAATATTAATAAGGGAGAAGGTTCACAAGGTTACCTCTATAGTAGGTATGTAATAAGGTGGAAATATTAAAGTACATAAATTCTACATACAGTGTGGCCAGACAGCATCTCCAAGAATGATGAGGTTAGCAGAAATAGGGCCTATTTTAAATGTCTTTGTTCAATTATGATTTAAAAAATTTTTCACTTCATTTCAAGATTCTTTTAATAAAATTAAAATTTATAGTCACTTTTTGACTGTTCTTTAGAGGGTCGAATTAATAAATATTTTGGTAGCCATGATTTTTGTGTGTATTTTTACTTTTAAAATAACTTAATTGGTTTTTTTTGCATCAAAGGTGAGACAACAAACTAATATATTTTGAGCACATTCCATTATAAAACTAGTAAATTCACAATACACTGCTAATGCTGTGCATATTGTCATTCATTTCTTCATTTTTTCAAATATTTTATAGAGCACCTACTATGTGTGAGTCTCTGTTAAACATTAGCGATCCAGCAGTGAGCAAATGTGAACAAAAAGTCCCCACTCTTGTGGAATGTAAACTCTAGTGAAGGAGACAGAAAATGGACAGGAAGGACTGCATATGCAAAGGTCCTGAGGCAAGAGTGTGCTTGGATATTCCAGGAATAGGAAGGAGGCCCAAGTGGTTGGAGTAGAATGAACTGAAGGTCAGGGAGGCTGGCAGAAAACAAGGTAGGGGGGGAAGCGGAACCGACTGTCCTGGTATTTCAAGTAATCTCACATAATAACTTATGTGTTAATGCCATATTAAGCAAACAAACTAAAATTGTTTATTTTTAAGTGATGTCAGGGGCATGCCATTCTCACTAAAGGCTTGTATATATATGAAAATTATTCAAATTCACTAAATAAAGAAATTGGCAGCAAATATATTTAACCATTAGCTAAGATGTGGATTGGTGTGCGTGTTTATATATATATATATATATATATATATCCAGGTTGACTTTTTCCTTCCTTATAACTGAGGAGCAATCCCTCAAAAGATTTGAAGTTAGACTTTGTTTGTGCAACTAGAATGTTCTTCCTCATCTTCTAGATTGTGTTTGAAATATTAGAATTATGATTTGAGAAACGATCATGTATCTCAAACTCTGTTTTAAATATATATCATGACAACAAACGTTTAAGTCCTATGCTTGCTAGAGTAGTTGTTAATTGACATGTCATGCCTAATATAATGGTGGAATTTGTTTATGTAAGTGGCATCATCTCCCTAGCCTGTTCGATGAATATTTTGCATATGATAACTTCTAAAATTATTTCCTGAGCTTATTTTCTATGATCTTATGGACTTTATTTAATAAACATCTTGCAACTTCATCATACTGGTGCATTTAACTTTTCAGAGCTACCTTGAAACAGTTGCTATTAACTGGGTGCATGCTCGCTCTGGAGGTAAACCTAAGAATGTGTAGCAGTAACTTGGTGTTAAGCTGAGGGATAGGAAGATGAGTAGAGTTCATTTAAGATGTTTTAGCTTGTTCTTTTTATATTAGGGGATGCATTTGCTGCATTTTCTCTCTCAAAGTCCTCAAGCTTCTCAGGCTTATCCTGCGTTTCCCTGGAGGAATTACTCAGCTGCCCGAGTCACCTCTAGCTGTGCAGTAGCAGTGGAAAGGCTTCACCATGTTCTGATTTCCATTTCCTTTAGAGCAGAAAGACAGACAGTAGTGGGGTGGGGAGATAGGTGCCAGAAAGAGCTCTAGCTGCCATGCTCTTAAGTGCTTCTTACAGACTCATGCTTTTGTCCTCATTAAGATGTGACCATTCCCACCAGTTGCTGATTTTTCAATTCTGCAAACATGGATTAAGACAATTTACGTCCTTGAGATCTTGCAAGTTCTTGGCATACACAGACACAAAATATTTAATTTTTAAAAATCCAACTATTTGCCAAGCACTAGAATTACAAAGAGGAATACATTTTGATATCGTAGAAGAGATAATGACTTCAGTAGTGTCAACACAATGCAGTAATAGAAATAGGGCAAAGTAGTGGAGGAGAAAGCAGGAGAGAAGGAAGCGCCTCTCTGTTTGAGGTTATTAAACAAATACTTACAGGAAAATATTTCAGATATGTTTGGATCGTTTAAGAGGTATTTGCCTGCAGAAAGGAAGGGAAAAGGCATCTCACACAAAGGTAAAGAAATATCCAATGCACAGAAACACAAAACAGCATCGTTTGTTTGGGAAAGGAAAAATGAAAGTTGGAACACAGGAAGATAAACAGCGTTGCATGGTGGTTAAATTCTAAGTTCTCAAATGGCATCGGTATGAACGATTTGCCCTATTTCTATTACTGCATTGTGTTGACACTACTGAATTTTACAGAGGCCAGTGCAACTGGAGAGGAGTAGCAGGAGATGGTGTTGACTGGACAATGGGGCAGGCATGTCACAAAGGCTTTGCTACTTTGTGCAAACTTTTGCAGTCTTTAAGTGAGATAGGAAGTCACTGGGGGCTTTGAACAAAAAGGAGACAGGACCTGATTTGTATTTTGAAAGCTAACTGGGTATGGGATAGGAATAAGGCAGTCAAAAGCATTCTCACTAAAACCTTATGGAGAACACATTATTCTCTTTGCCACTTTACATTTGAGGAAATGGAGGTACAAACCCACTCCAAGTCACCTGACTAAAATTATCTATAGCACCCTGATAGACAAAGGACTTGCTCTCTCACCTCCTTCAGATCTCTGCTCAAAGCTCAGGTACCAGTGAGGATTCCCTTGACCCCCTCTCCCACTGCTTGCAACAGCAGCTCCTCCTTCCCCATGCCCCATCCCAGGGCCCATTTTCCCTCATAGTTTTGCATACATGTTTCTCTACTGCAGTGTTATATCACTGCCTGCTGTAGTTTTATTTATTCCACCCCATCCCTTGAATATAAGGCCCCAAAGGATCCATATTTTCCTTTTGTTGCATTCATAATGCCTAGGCCATGATAAATGGAGGTGCTAGCATAGTGACTGGAATTTAGTAAGCACTCAGTGAATTTTACAAATTTTTATAGTAACAATAATCGTTGTCATTGTCATCATCATTATTCTTACCAAAAAAATGAAGAAAGAAAAGTAAATTGGTCCCTGACAATGGAGGATTCTGTGGACTTCACAGAGAGAAACCATCACAACAGGGAAGAGGTGACTCCTGATTAATACAGATCTAGAAGGAAAGAGACTTGAGTCAGGGAAATCATACGTTGGGAGGCTATTGACTTAGTTCAGGTGGAGGACAATGAGGAACTGAACTAGACAGTGGGACTAGAAATTAGTTTTGGAAACGAGATATTTCATAGGAAAAATTGGACATAGAAGTCAAAACATAACTAACTCCCAAATTTCAACTCTGTGTTGTTCAGTATTTAACAATGCTCCAAGTCTGGGAGGAAAATGAGTTCAATTTTAGACATTTTGATATGAGTTGCCAATGAAACATTTTGATGGGAACGACCTGTAGAGAACCAGAAATATAAAGTGTAGCTCTTTGGGGAGAAGGGGGTACTGGTAATATATTTTTGTTACATCCATAGAAATGTATGGATGGGCAGGTAAAGGAAGAAGAGAAGAAGTGAACACAGAATTATTTAAAGTATTACATTAAAAGGATTGGCATAAAAGAAGAAAGACCAGGAGAAAGATGTCTTATCAGTGCAAAAAGAGGAAAGAGCTTCAGGAAGTAAGAGAGGGGTCAGTCTGGACAAAATAATCCAGAGAGATCAAATCGTATCTGAACAGGCCATGGGATTGGGCAATTAGGTCATTGGTGATTACTGTATGGTAGAGCTGAGATGCAATCCAGACTTTAGTGGAATGAAGATGAATTTAGTGGAAAAGTGCATGTACACCATTTTGTCAGGAATTTTAGTGGTGAAGGGTTGCAGTGAATAGAGAGGGAAAAGGACAGATAGACAGATGGGCAGACAGACAGAGCTAGCTATTGAGGAGGAGTCAGTATGGAAGTAAGATTTTATCAGAATACAGGGATGAAGGAATGGAACTTGAGAAGAAGGAGAGATTAATAAGTATAAGAAATGGAGAGGGGCCGAGCAGAAAATTGGTGGAGCAAAATCTTCAAGGTGGCCAGAGCAGAAGGATTGAGAACATAGGAAACGCCTTCTTTGGGAAGAAGGAGCAATCTCTTTAACTTAGAGACAAGTGGGAAGGTGTCAAGAATTAGACCTGGTACAGATGAGAAGGGAAATAGGTCAAGGGTATTTATATATGATATCCTTCATTTATCTAAAATATGGGAGGTGAGATCACATTTGCAGGATAAAATACAGTCAGCCTTGATTCGGGCAGAAAAACTGTCCATTCACGCAGGAAAGACTTGTTTTGGATCCATGTTTTCCCTGCCCATATTGAAGAACATCGAAGCTGTTCCATGGAAGGTTAAGTCTGGAGCATACCACAGACCACAGAGAGCGTCATCCAGTCTACCAACCTTATTTGGCAGATGAGGAAATAGAACAATTCAGTGACTGGCTGAAGGTTACACAGCTAGTTAGTAGCTGAGATTGCACTGCAGTCAGTTTCTCTCACTGTTAATCCATATTTACAGTGAACAGTCTCAAGCTGTGCTTTCTGGAGACTTGACATCACTTAAAGCAATCTTACATCCTTTTGTCTATGAACACCATTGCCTCTTACATACACACATACACCCTAACTCTCTGTCAGTCATCAACCCCACACTCAGCCTCCATGCATCCTGGACTTTTCTTGCCTTCTCTGCATGGTCCATCATTTCAGCTTGCAGGCTGAATTGGATTGACCCACTGATGGACATTTTCTTTGGGATAAGCCACATTGCAGACAAGCTATCTGGTCGCATTCATGAAACAAGCCAATATGAGACTGATGCCATCATAAGGACCGAGGGCATCAGCTCTATGATGTTGCCACAACCCAAAGGCAGAGTTGAACTAGGTGTTCCCTGGAGTGTACACCTACGGTTGTCAAATGAACCTCCTAGATGACCTTTTTACATTTATGTGTAAAACAACTTATGAAAATGCTTAATTCACCAACAGAGATATGTCAGATATATGTTAAGCAGAATAGTTGCATCAGTTCTTCGGCTACATGAAGTTCTACATTCCAAAATGAGTCAATACGTGTGAACTACACACGTTTTAGTTATGTATAAATACAATGCTATTTTCCCTGCCTACATTTCAGCATGGAATTTTGTTGTTCTTGAATTATTGTTTTAAGGATGTTAATATCCATGAAAGAGATACTCATGAGCTATAATCAAATTTGTCTCAGAGAACTTATTTTGGATTGCTGTGTTAGTGCTATGTGCTGGGAATAAAATCCCATAAATCTAGCTTTTGCTTTCACTACTGAAATAGATGTTAGGATATCTGAGTAGTCTCTGCCCTTTAAATAATGCACTAAATACAGTGCTCATGGACACCCTTTCCTTCTCTCATTTGATTTCGAGATACGGAGAATAAATGAGACGTTCACTTGGGTTTTGCTGTCTTTTATAAAATCCACCCCATTCTGGAGTGAATGAGCGAGAAGTGCAGGAGGCAGCCTTCGTGGGAGCAACTACCTTTCCCAAGTGTCTCATCCTCTCTCCTCTGTCATCCCCAGGCGATGTGCCTGCATTTGTGTGTGTAGATTTATAGTTTATCTTTATCTATGGCTTCATCTGTAGGTAGCTATTATAGCTGCCTCGGCTGGATATTGTTTGGGCCTGATAGATCTGTCTGTAGTTCATCAAAGAGGAGCCGAGTGCCTAAAAGCCATTGGGTCCAGCTGAGGATGAAATACGAGCCATCAGCCTTGATAATGGCTGTAAAATTTCATAATTACACGGCCTTTATTACATTGCATAATGATCCTGAAGCAGTATGGAACAATTAATTAAGATTTTCAACCGTGGCTCTTTCAGAAATTAAAAGGTGCTAGTAGCTGAGAAATGGGGATCTGTCTTTTCCTAAAAGCATTAGGGATGCTTAGGAAATACTTTCCAATTTCACTTTTATTTTTCGTTAAGAGGAACATCCCCTATTTAGGGAACATGCGTTAGTATACCATGCCTATTATCAAGTTTTTATTTCAACTTCAAAACTGATACTTTAAAAAGAATGGGAGTAAAAGAGACTGCTAAGGATCTCTAGAACTCCCCAACTTCCCTATTCTTTACTTTGAAAAATTCTATTCAGCCTCCTGCTGTAGCCATTTATCACATTTATGGTTGTTCATCTCTACACATTAAATAAATGCAGGCTCTGAGATAGGGGGTCAGTTAACTGCCTACTATAGTATACTGACCAAGGATTTTTTCTTATACACTCTCTCATATCTTGAGGCATTAAAATTCTTTCAAGATCTCTACAGTTTTGACAGGCATCCCCAAAGGAAGACTTTACTGTTTTCATTTATTATCCTGCGAATGCAGCATGTCACATCTAATATATACCTTTTATTTTATTTTTCATAATCTCATCTTCACACCCCATAAAGAGTAATTAAATTTGGTGAGGGCCTGTAAGAATCACTAGGAATTTGCTACATTTAAATAATAATAGAAACTAGAGTATTTAGTATTTATACACATGGATGTGCATTTACACATACAAATTGTAACCCACCCTCGACTTTATTTTCTATGTCAAGGAAATTATAATTGAGCTAGTCAGATACAATAAAATGCTAAAGAAAAGACAGTGAAAACAAGTCCAATATTTTTGTTATAATTACTCTAAGCTGTATCCCAAGCTTTATTCCATGTACTCAGTAAGAAATAGATATGCTTCCTGGAAACAATCAATGGTATTGTCAATTTAAATGAGAGAATATGAAAAAAGAAAACCCCCAAACTTGTTGTGATTTACACATAACTCCTGGATATTTGTTCCCATCAAGTATTATTGTTTTTAAATTGACAATCATCATATAATGTTTTACGGATCTAAATATTTCATGGGAGACTAAAACTTCCCCTGGGCCTCCCCCATAATAAACTCTCAACAGAAAATTTAGAAAGGATTATGTGCTTCAAGGAGGAGCTGGTGCTCGGAGTAAATTCTCTTGTTGAGGCATTTAGTCCCTTAATAGGAATTTTCTGATCTGCTGTCATTCTTGTTCACACACCGAGTGTCACTGCCTCTAAAACACTTGTCATTCTTTAATGGAAACAAAATAGTCATTGCAGCCAGAGCCGCAATGTCATTCCACTACCCCTTGCTGCGTCGGCAATAGTGAAAATGACAGAGCAGCTCTCAGTAGGGGTAATTAAAATGTAAATATTGATATTTTATTATTTGAAATTACTTTCCAGTGCGGCATTTAATATCTCTCCATCTGTGCGGCTCTGTTTAGCGGTCACTTTAGTGCAGCTCTGGGATACCAAGCAGCGACTTGATCCCCGTTATGTCAAAATGCTTGTTGCTGCTTAATTTTGATATCTAATTAAGTGGAAAAGTACAGTCCACACTGTAATCCATGGCATCTTAACCAGCTGCTTGGGTATATTTAGAATTAATCTCCACTATGGAATCATCCTAATGTATGCAATTAAGAGTCTGCCGATGGCTAATTAGGTGTATTAGAATCAGACAGCTTTTTTTTTTTTCCTCCATTTTTTTCCCCTTTCATTTTGGACTGTTGTAGACAGAAGAGTCTCTGCCTCCAGAGGTAGTGTTCATGCTACTCAAATCTAGTTAGGAAACAGGGCAACTTCTGAATATGGTAACCTTTGTATTTCCCTGCACGTGTTTCCTTGAATCAACTTGATATAAAAACTTCTAGGATTTCCCGGGGTTTTTTGCAGGGTTTCAGTGACATGAAAGGAAATGGTCGCAGCCTAGGAGAGAGGTGGATACAAAGGTAAATGCACTCTCCAACAGATCAAAGTGGGAAAGCTGAGAGGCACTGCTGTGGGTGCTCTTGTTCATTTGGGGAGGAGAAGAATTATGGCATGAGAGCTTTTAAATGCAGCTGCATTTGCCTCCTCCGTTCTACTTTTGAATGGAGGATCTTCACAGAAAGAATTATTATAAGAGGCACAGGTTTGGTTTGAATATCACATATCCGTAGTAAAGATATACCACCGGCAGCCTTTTACCACTGATAACGATTCTGCATTCATGTGGTTGAGGAATTCTGAGAGCTGTGTTGTTTGATGTTTTTGTTTTGGTTTCATTTTAACTTGGCTAGTCATCCAAGCTGGGGATAGTGTAGAGAGGAAGAAGGGAGGGCTGAGAGGAATCGAAGGGGTTGCCGCTATTGTCAATGAGAAGATAACTGGTCTCCTCCCCAGTGGAACGTATGCCAAGCCATAATGACTTAGCTCTGCTTGAGCCAGCAAACACCAGCCGTGAACTTGGGAGTAAATATTCGCAAACAGATCTTCATTAGCCACAGAGAAAAATAGTGTGGGAGCCTGACTTTCAACCGAACTCTCAGAGCTAGAAATTCAGAGAAGCTGTTTTTCCATGCTGTCAGGAACACAAATTATGCCTAGGTCTTTAAGCATCAGTAGTAAGGATTTCTAATATTATTTGAACGTGGAGTTTCAGGGTCAGCGTGCTATAATTTCATATCTGTGACATGCATCTCATGGATAACATATTTCTTCTACGTTCTTTCATGAATACATATGGCACTTTGTTTTTAATGGCCTATGCTGTAAATCCTTTAACTTCCATTTATGCAGAAGACCTCCTGATTTTTTTTTTTTTTTTTT
Source organism: Rhinopithecus roxellana (assembly GCF_007565055.1). Classification (NCBI taxonomy): domain Eukaryota; kingdom Metazoa; phylum Chordata; class Mammalia; order Primates; family Cercopithecidae; genus Rhinopithecus; species Rhinopithecus roxellana. Next base: position 66,273,472 of record NC_044556.1, read on the forward strand.
TTTTTTTCTGCCTCTCCTCCTCCTAGGGCATATGTTAGAGACACTGAGTTATAGTTTCTATTTTAGGAAAATTGAGAAAAGCACACCTGAAGGATTTTCATTTTTTTCTGCTTTACTTGTAACTAGTAATAGTAAGACAAGGAGAGATAACAGTGTTAACTCCACAAACACTGAGTCTATAATAATTAGTGCTTTTATTGGAATTTGTATTTCTATATCAAGGGACCAATTAGGTAACTCTGAAAGTATTTAAAGTTATGTTTTTAAAGGCAGTACAGAAATTATAAGTGATTTTTCTTTTAGAGATCCAAGATAGAATTGATTTTTGGTCATTTCAGTGAAAGTACACAAGATAATCACAACTCCCTTTTGTACGTGGCAGCTTAAATACAATTTTCAAATTTTTAGATTAACTCATATGAAATGACCCAGGTTCTCACAATGCCTGCCATTCTGTGCTTAATGTGTGTGCAGGTGTGGCCTTCACAAATGGGAAAACTGTTACACAAATATATTTTTGACAAGATAACCTGAGCCTTAAAGCCAGCAACTCTACCTTCATTAATGCAAGCAGTATTAGGAGAAATTTTGAACTTTCACCTTACTTGAATAGGCAGTGTTTAATCCAAAATCAGACTGGGGTCCATTGAGCACTTCTGTTTTCCTTCTAGTTTTGTCTTTTGTACTACATCAGTAAAGATAGCTAGATAGATAGACCTTAATATATCTATCTATATTTTAATCTAATTTGCTACAGCTTATTTCTAATTTATTCAGTATGTGGAATGTGCTTTTTAAAAGATTCTTACTATATTAGACTCTAATGTTAGATTACAAATAACAGAAATGAAGCAACCATAGCAGTTACTATTCTTTTTTCCTTTTTTCTTTTTCTTTTTTTTTTTTTTTTTTTTTAGATGGAGTCTCGCTCTGTCACCCAGGGTGGAGTGCAGCGGTGCAATCTCAGCTCACTGCAACCTCCGCCTCCTGTGTTCAAGCGATTCTCCTGCCTCAGCCTCCTGAGTAGCTGGGAATACAGACCCATGCCACCATGCCCAGCTAATATTTATGTAATTAGTAGAGACGGGGTTTCCGCATGTTGGCCAGGCTGGTCTCGAGCTCTTGACCTCAAGTGATCCACCCTCCTCGGCCTCCCGAAGTACTGGGATTACAGACATGAGCCACCACACCTGGCCAGCTAAGTCACTAATTATAAATTTCCTTTAATTGTGGAACATTCCCAAGAAAAGCAGTTCAGTTCACCTTTAAAAATATTATTATTAAACTTCATGTGTGGGAAAAATAAAATATAATAAAATAAAAATAAAATATAAAAATTTATTTTATATTTTAAATATATTTTCGAGTTAGAAATAGTGAAAATCAAATCTTAAAAAATAGAAAGGAAGGCAGAAGTTCCAATAATTTGTTATTGTTTGAAAAAAGTTAACCAAAAATTACAGCTGGGATTGCCTCTTCGACAGTTTTAAAGAGTTTTAGAGTCACGCCTATCTCTTTTTGAAGCCCAACAAATGACATTCTCTACTAATAACTTATTGGTTAGTTTATTAAAACTTTGCATGACTTAAAAAGCATATTTTTGATCCTAAAATTTATATTCACAAAATTCATCTGCTTGTGTTTCTCCTCATATCTCTATTTTCAATGAAAAATTATAATCTTTAACAGAATAATTTTCTCATGAATCCAAACTCTCAGCTAGCCATAAATGTAAAAACAAAGCTCATACCAAAACAATGTGATACTGGTTCTGACCTATTAAAAAATATTTTTGGTTCCTGCTTCATTTCCTCAAGGTCTTACCTGATTTCTTTTAGATTTAAATAGATTCTGCTTGACTTGCCCAGATTATTTGCATAGAGCTATCTATAGTTAGGCTGGTTCCCACAGCAGATAGAAATGGTTCCTCTTCAAAATTATTATGTAAGAATGGATATACAAACTGGTTTGATAAACCTGAAACGTGTCTAAGTGGCATTTAAATTACATTAACACCTGTGTGTACAGACACAGTGAAAGGACATAACAGACAAGAACCCTCTTTGCTGTTTGTAACTGTCTCATCTGCTGCTTTATAACAGGAAGGGCCCTTACTCCCTCAGTGCTGCAATGACTGTAGTGTGGCAAGTACTTCTGACAAGTGAGCGTTTACCTAGTAAGGACTCATTGTTCTAAACTGGACTGAGAAGGAGACGCCTTATGTATGCTTTTCTGTTGCCTTGTCTCCTCTGCTGTTTTTGATTCAGAGAGAAGCAGCACATAATGATAAAATCCCAGGATTTCTCAATCTTCTTGCAAAATTTTTGGTGTGGAAAATGTTCTTATGAGAAGCTCCTTCTTAGACTTAACAAAAATTAGGTTGGGATCGCCTAAAAATTTACGTTAATAAATGTAGACACACAATGTTTTATTCCTGCAAGTAGAAAGAAGCAATGAGCATTGAATTAACTAGATTAGTATTTCAGAGGTTTAAAATCTGAGCTACAGAATATAAATATGTGTGTGTGTGTGTGTGTATATATATATATAGTCAAAATAATTATACAACCAGGTTAGGTAGATAAATTAATGACAGTACTTATAAATAACAAAAAAGCAATTGTGACATTATCATGAAGTCTGTTGTGTATGGTTACTTATAAATATAGCAGAAGCAGCTAGTCCATATGACTGAAACATCAACTTTACTTATAAATTGAAGAGAACCGACTGAGGTTAATAAATTTAGGCAGGACTTTATCAGAGTCTAAGTGGCTCCAAATAAAAATCCTATATACCATATAGACACTTATAAGCAAAGAGTTTTATACAAAATCAGTGCCTTAATAAACATTCATTGTATTAATGAAAAAGCATTAGGCACCCCTTTTTATTATATGTTTATTTATTTTCTGTGGGGGAGGGATCTGGTTTCTGGAATGGTCTTTTCATTCCCTAACCTCCCATCTTTTTGAAAGCCAGTCAATGAGCTGCTGAGGAATTATCTGTTCATTCATTTAGCACATATTTACTGAGCACCAGCTGTGTGACAGGCACTGTTTGAGGAGCTGGAGATATATAGCAGGAAACAAATCAGAGATCTCTACCCTGAAGAGCTCATCTAGAACATGGCAAACCACTGTCCGTAGGATACAGATATATCTATCAAGCAGCACATCTTCACATCCACTCCCTTACTTCAGGGGTGACTTACACCCAACTCTGTGTCTCCTGCTTATGTCTTCATCTTCACTTTTATATCTTACAAATGCTCTTAGATGCTACCCAGTGGCAATGAGAAAGGAAAGAAGTGTGTGTATTTGAGAATGATTTCACAAGTATAAAAGAGAAAACTTGTTGATAGATTAATGAAGGGCCAAGAGTGAGGCGGCCAAGAGTGAGGTGGCAGGTGGATAACAGTGCTTAGGGAGGGAGTGGAGCTGTGGGTTTTGACATTAGGATTAGGAAAATGAGCTCACTTAACATGTTAGGATGTCCATGGAAGAGTTACTAGGGGAAGATTTTTTAGGAAATATGCAGGAAAAGGGAAAAGGAACAAACAGTCAAAGAAATTCTATGTTCTACCAGAGAGTTTCAGTTTTATCTTGTAGGAGATATGGAAACCAAGAAAGCATTTTGATGAGTGGATGGCATAGGTTTTATATTTTAAAGATTGCTTGACTAGCCATGGGTAGGATGGAAGAAAGCAATACCAGATATAAAAGGATTTTGGTAAGGAGGCTGTTGAAATTTACCCCAAAAAGATGATGAAGGCCTAGACAAAACTGGGGTGGGGAGAGGAGGAGAGAAAGTGATGGATATGGATACATTTAGGAGAATGTGTACAACCAAGCTTCGAACTCTCCTTTTCTGCATAGACATGTACTTGTATCCATCCTTGCAATACTTTTCTTTTTTGGTTGTTATGGTCTTATCCACTTTTACTGTGCTATACAATCTTAGATGACAAGGATTATGTCATATTCATCATGCATATTCCAATGGTACTGAGCATTGAGTTTCACTTATAATAGATGCTGTAAATATTAGTTGATCTGAATTTTGTCACAGTAGAACCATTGGAAGCCTAATAATTTAGGGCTGAAATAAACCTTCAAGAATAATTTTTCTACCTTCTAGTTTTACAGATGAGAAAGCAGGAACCAGCAAAGTAGAGTCATTCCTCAGAGTTTTACAGTTCCTGTGGCAGAGGTGGCACCCAATTCTAGGTCTATTTATTCCCAGGCCATGACTTTTGTCTGAGGTACTCACCATTACCTAGACAGCCTTGTGCTTCATGGAATTAGCTCTGTTTGTTATTCTGAATTAGAAACTGTTGGAACTGGAAGATTCCTCAGAAGTGCGTAGTCTGTAGTTTGCAATTGGCAGATAAGAAGGTCACCTGTGGGTCTGTGTTAGTTTGCTAAGGCTGCTAAAACAAAGTACCAAAGACTGGGTGGCTTAAACCACAGAAATATATTGGCTCACAGCTCTGGAGGTTGGATGCCCAAGAGCAGGTGGCAGGAGGTTTGGGTTCCTTCTGCAGGCTCTTCAGGAGAATCTGGTCCATGCTTCTCTCCTGTCTCTCCTGGCTTCTGGTGGCCTCAAGCATCCCTTGGCCTGTAGGTAGTGTTCTCCCTGTAGGACTCGATGTCAGGTAGAGTCTTGACATCGTCATCCCTCTGCACATGTCCATCTCTGTGTCCAAATATCCCCTTTTTATGAAGATAGTCATATTACATTAGGGCCTACATTAATGACCTCATCTTAATGTGATCATCTACAAAGACCCTATTTCCAAATAAGGTCATGTTCCCAGGTCCTGGAGGTTAGGACTCTAACATCTTTTGGGCGGGATGGCACAAGTCAGCTCATCACAGGGGCAAAGTTAATACCATTGGTTGTAGTCAGATCTCTAGACCTCAAAGTTATAGTTCCCCTCACTATCTTCTCCCCTCAGACATCACTTCATGACTATAAACCTTTATCTTATGGGTATTTGTTGCTAAATGTTTTCCACAGACTCTTTAAAGGCTTGTTGAAATGTCTGTCAGCCTTCTCCAGAGTTCAACATAGAGTCTGTATGTGTTTATTTTGGAGGCTTGAATTTTAAATTATTAGACCAAATTTGATGTGGACCCCTTGAAAATTTCCTGAAGAGGATAGTGTTTAGACATCTGATTCCAAAGTGGGACTGGTTTTCTATGGACCACTGGTCGGTTTCCTGAAGCACTCTATGATATTTCTTGACCTGGTTCTACCAGTGCATTGGTAAAGCAAGTCAGATTCAAGCATGGATCCTTTTTCTTTCAGATCAGAAGTGCAGCTTCCAAATGGTATTTTTCCCTATTCAGTATCCATCTAATTCCAAAGTGAAACTGAAAAATGCCCTTTTTAAAGATATTTTTTAGAGTCCTACATTATATGGCGTTGCTTTCTTTTTTTCTTGATGGTCAAACAAATTTCAGTCACATCAAAAAAGAGAGCTTTCCAGGCAGAACTTATTTTCAACTAGTAAAAAATAAAGGTTGTAGGAAAAGAAAGCCATTAGATTTCCCTCTTTAAGGCAGCTCAGCCTATACTTGACTCCATGCCCTCCAACAATTTTTCTTTCTTCTTGGCTTAGATGAAAGGACAAGAGAAGTAAAGTTGAGGTCAGGTAAGAGGGAGCTTGGGAAAAGCTAAGGGAATTATTTCAGATCCTCTCCAGTCGTTCAGAAGTAGTAGGTAAGTAGGAGTAAGTAAGGACTTCCAAAGAGGAACTGCACACTCTGTATAGATGGTCTTTACATTCTTATTAGGCATTCATCGGCCCTGTCTCTAGTACTTTTCAAAGTAGGTTGGCAGTTGTTAAAAAATCACCCACTTACAAGAAACGAAATGAAACAAAACAAAACCTCTTGTCATCATATTGAGTCTTTCCTGTATTGTCACTTGAAATATTTTTTCTTAGCTGCTATTATATTTTAAATTTTTCTAGCAAGCTGACTGGAAAACCAGGAATAATTGCTAAAGAAAGCAGTTCACCACTTCTGTGGGAGCATGTTTTCAATTTCTGTTTGTATGATTGGGCTAATTGTAAACTCATTTGGTTGTTTATATAATCAGCATGAGTGGTCAGTGGTCAATTGGACCTATAAATTCAGTTAACAATGATAATTCTGTTTTGGACTGGTAGATATTACCTTCGCGTTTCTGTTCTCCTCTCCTTTAGTTCCTCACAACTACTTAGATCATTTGCTCAGTTTTATAGAAGGTGGTCACTTCTGTCTTTATATACAAAATTGTATTAAAACCTGAGTCCTGCCTTTTAGATTTTGGGAATATGTACTTGTCTTGTTTAACCGCTATTTTAAAATAATAGTTCCATAAAATCAATGTGAAACCTACTTAAAGTATAAAAACAGAGCTAAAGAAATAGATTTCTTATGGAATCAACAAATGTTGAAACAAATGATTAAATTAGCTAGCAAGGGAGCTATTTTCCATTTTTGTCAATTACTCTTACATTTCACCCAATTGTGATTGAATCTAAATTATTGAAATCTGGATTATGGTCAGCCCAAAAGAGTAAAGGTACAAAGAAGAGTATTATAGGTATTGTATCTAAAGCTTAAGCACAAACATAATATAATCATTATCATCCCTTTTAAAGAAAAATTTTAAATAAATTTTAAATAAAATGCTTCTGATAGCACCATGTAGATGTTCCAGCTTTCACTTCTGCAGTTAACCATCTGTAGATGTTTAACTCTAGCTCCTACTGAGTTCCAGTTCATGAAAAAAAATCTGTGTGCATATATATATAAAGTCTCCTGCAAGGGACTATATATATATATGACTTACATATATATATATATGACTTACATATATATATATATATATATATACGTATAAAGTTTCCTACAAGTCCCTGAGCTGTGTGTTTTGTGAATCATAAGACAAAGTGATATGTCTGCCCCATATGTGAAAAGAACATCTGGCTTAAAAATACAAGATAAGTTTATCTCTAACAAGGGTTATGCATCTGTGTGTCTATTGGTAGCAAAAACTAAATGTTAGTGCCACTGTTATTCTTTTATTCTCTGAGTCTTGTAAACATCAGGTTTATTTGTACAGGAAAGAAAAGAATCTAGCTTACATTGCATTGCTCAATCAGCTTCTCAAAATGAACTTCATTTGTGATCTCAGTGAGTCATTATGGCGTAATTATAGTTCTAGTATGATATGCTATTTGTTGAAAAATGTTGATTTTTTTTTTTGTGGAACAGGAAAACTACAATTCAAAAACTGTGATCAGTCAAATCAATGCCATGATTAACTGATATTAACGGATGCCCTGAAGATTTAAAATGCTTGCCCTCTATTTCAAGAAAGCAGCCGAGAAGAAAATGCCTAGCAGGGGTTAAACCCAAATGCCTGCACTGCAGCCTATTTCTGTCAACACTCTGTTCGGGAAATAAACATTTATGCTTTCTGAAATGAAAGTGTATTTTTGAAGACTAGCCGTCAGATATTTTTTGCCCTTCACACTTTCAAACGCTTAGCCTTTTTTGTAAGTTGACTGCAAAGTGCATCAGTTTGCCAGGCTAAAAAAAAAAAAAAAAAAAAGTGCTTGACGAGTGCCCATGGCACCACTGTCAACCTCCGAAGTTTCCAGTAGAAGAAGGCAAGACGGTTGGCACAAAACATGCTTTCTTCAAGCCTATTACCTCAGGGGTACCTGCCTCTTGAGAAGCTTTTCAATCCTTCCAAATGATGTTATTCCCAACTGTCATCTGGTTTATTTGGAGCACACTGTATTGCAGATAAACATGCTATTTAACTGCGGGTCAAGGTAGAGAGTCATTCTGCAAGCAAAATGCCTGAGATACATTAAATGGCACTGACTCTAGGACAGAGATGAAGAGAGATCCGAGTTGTCAGTGATATGCACGGAATGGGCTGTAGCTGGGGAAGAAAAAATGTGCCATGGTATCAGTGTATTTTAAAAAGCTGTAATACGGCTGAACATTTAAAACTATAACCTGTCACACACCAAAGATTAAGGTCCCAGGATGTACAAAACATGAAGTTCAAACGACACAACTACGAAGCATATTTTATTTCACTTGGGAAAGAGGTTTCTCTCCAAAGATAGCTAAATATTACAGATGATGAAGACCTCTAACTCATAGCCCAAGAGCTATAAAATACTGTTCAATGCCTGATAAAAACACAAACAAGTAATTATCATTTGGATACAAGCATGTGTAAGCCAATAGAGCAATTATGTTTTAAGAAAATTCCTTCAACTCGGCTTATTAAAATGTGCATTTTCATTTAGGCCCTGGTTATTTAGAATTTTAGACATTGCTCAGGTCTATTGATAAAAATGTTATTTTATCCATGTGTTTTATGTATGTGCAACATAGCTAATACTCCTGAAGAAAAGGTAAAATAATTTTATGTAATTAAGATAAAATTTCTGTTATGTATTTGGCCTCCTCCTTAGTGACCAGATGAACGTGACTATCCTGTAACAAGGCTGTCTAACTGCTGCTCAGGCATTTGGACAGGAGAGCTCTTTGTACTAGCTTCCAGATTGCAGTGGTGTGGTAGGAAAGGGTTAAAATGAGAGCCAGCAATTTCTAGACCAAGAAAAGATAGACGTTCAGACTTTTATTTTATTTTGTAAGCATAGATTGTCCTTTTTCCTTTGGATTTGCAAAAATTATACTTCCTTTAATCAGCTGAAATATACTTAAGGATATCAATCAAGCAAACGTGTCAAACCTTTTGTGCCATATCCATCTCCCCATGCTTCCTGACCAAAAAAGGAGAGTTTTTCCTTCCCCTTTTTTCCTTCTCTTTATTTCACAGAGAAGCGAAAGGAAAAAGTTAGGGTTGCAGGAAGGATAAACACACACACACACACGCACACACATACGCACACACAACCATCAATATAGAAGAACTAAATTGCAGGATCAACTTTAAAAATGAAATTTTATTGTTTTTTGCTTAATTAAACCCTAAAGAAGTGTGTGAAATGTTGTTATGGCTGGAACATTGTTAATTGTAAATCACAGGGACAAAGGGGGCCCGGTACAACTTTAAAGTTTCCGTGCACGTAAATGTCGATAGCGTGCCTTCTCCATCATCAGCACTAAATTCACATTGATGCCTCTTTTCTTCTCCGTATTGATCCTTCCATGAGAACGTAGATTTGTATCTGTTAATTAATGCGTCCTGAAACAGCGTTTGTATTAATCAGGCAGATAAGAAAAATTGGATGCCTGCACCCCCCTGACAACCGTAAAAGTGCTGGCCCTGATAAAATCGTGGATGGACCTCAATAAAAAAGTTCCTCCTTCCACTCAATAAACTAATCATCCTGCTTTTAATTATTCGGCAGAAAGATGTGTGGAGATTGGAGAATGTGTAAATCTATTTACTAACAGCAGTGTCTGGGAGGGAGAATAGGGCTGTCACAGGAAGGTGCTGCGGGCTACACACTCTGTCCATCTGCTGCTGCAGAAAAACTGCGGCTTGGGAGCATGAAAAGGAACAAGAAAACTAAGGCAAATTGAAAAGACCCATTCATTTTTGCTCATAACTTTCCAGATGATTTTTTCTTTTAATTTACACAAGAAATTTTTACTTAGTATGTTTTCTTGAGGTCGATATTTGGATTTGCATTGCACCTTTTTTCCTTGGAGGGGGATAGAAAAAAGAGCAATGTGGTTTTCTGTTTGTTTGTTGTGAATATAACATTGCTGAAATTAAAAGCATCTGGAGCCTAACCTATTTAGGTTAAATAATTAGTTTTCTCTGTTGAATCGCTGTTTAAAATGTTATCAGCTTTTATATCTCTAAGAGGATATTTATTAATTTAACCCCAAACGCAATGAGAAAAACAGAATAAGAAAAAACTTACACAGCCAGTCCAAAATAAATCCTGTCAAATAACATGTAAGCACCATGATAAACAAAAAGAAATGCATTTTTATATATACCTTAAAGACTCCCTTAAGAAAAGCTTGACTCATCCCTTTCGATGATTTCATTAAGCACTTATAATTAATGGTACCAAATGGCAAACCACTATTTTTCACCAATAGGTCAGGAAATCATTTCCTTTTCTTTACTGTGCTAATATCATATGGGATATGCACAATTTGATATGAATGAAAAGGACAGCAACAGTGACCATAAGCAGTAGCCTAAAAAGTTTGGTCACCAGTGGCTATTTATGATTTGGGTAATAATGTCTAGAAAGGGAGTAAAAATAGATTTCTTATTTTTTTTTTTTTTTTTTTTATTTTTTTTTTTGTTGAGACGGAGTCTCGCTCTGTCATCCAGGCTGGAGTGCAGTGGCCGGATCTCAGCTCACTGCAAGCTCCGCCTCCCGGGTTTACGCCATTCTCCCGCCTCAGCCTCCCGAGTAGCTGGGACTACAGGCGCCAGCCACGTCGCCCGGCTAGTTTTTTTTTTTTTTTTTTTTTGTATTTTTTAGTAGAGACGGGGTTTCACCATGTTAGCCAGGATGGTCTCCATCTCCTGACCTCGTAATCCGCCCGTCTCGGCCTCCCAAAGTGCTGGGATTACAAACAATAGATTTCTTAAGTTGCATTATTAAAAGCGGCCCTTCCTTTCTGTAGAATTACTGGTGGCAGGAGCTTAAATGATGGTACCACTGTCCTCAGAAGCCATGAGGTGGGTAGTTACCCTTAGAAGTCTTAGGCAGACACTTGGAAATAAAAGTGAAGTTTTAAGAAACATTTCTTTTTTAGGACTTGGGAAAAGCTTCTGATCATCAGATATCCACTTTAGAATACAGATCTAGTTCCTCTGATATATAAATATATATCTTCACTCCTAAGTAGGCTTAATTGTACTGCTTCCTCTTTCTCTATTGAACAGCATTTTCTTTTTAGTTTTTTTGCGTATGTTTTCTCAAGCTCAGAGGAACTTTAAATATGCATGTATGAATGCATCGCAGATTTGCAGAAAAGAATTGATCACATAGGTAATTCAGATAAAAATAACATATATTAATCATACAGCAACACTTACTGAATTACAGATTATAACCGAATGTTTAGGTAGGTGATATTTTATATTTCCCAAATACAAAATTTAAGATACAAGTTAATTTCTCTTGCTCAAGGTGAGAGAGCCAGTAGCTGAGCGGAGCCAGTAGCTGAGTGGAGCCAGTATTTACATTCAGAATCTGACTCCTTTGCACCAAACCCTGTTACCTTTATTTATATTTAACTTTTTAAATAATTGGATCTTAATAACAATAGTGAATGGGGCTTTTCTATTTGGTGAGGAGGCCAGGCTGCTAAGTTTTCCACTTTCTTTTATACCAATTATCACTAATTTTAAAAGAAATTCATGTTAAATAGCAGTGAGGGGAAATAGCCAATTAAGAAGGCTCACCTAGTTGTAACTCATCATCCGTTGTGCTTGTAACTATTAATATTATACAGAAATGTTTCCAAGTTGTGCTGAGCTCTATGGCCTAAATTGTTTGTTTACCTTTTATTTTTAGCTGCTGCTTCTCCTTCTCCTTCTTCTTCTTCTTTTTTTTTTTTTTTTTTTACTTTTATGTTGTTTTCCAATAGTAGTTTTTAGAGATGAGATAGTTGAAAATCTGACTTCTTATAAGAGGTTCCTAAAGACTTCAACCAGAAATCAAGTATATTTAAAGATTACATGGTATTTTCTTCTTGAATGAAAGAAAACAACATCTCTATAATATTCCCCTAAGCTGTGTCTATGAAACTTATAGAAAATACCCACAAATTGAAGAAACTGGTTTATAACTTTCACTTTGCTGTTCTCAAAGTGATCCAGGGGAAATTTTAGGAGCTTCTAATCAAAGCTCAGCATAATTTTGAGCACTGATGCAGAAGCCAGCTACCATATGAAACTAATGTTGCATTATGAAATTATGGCTTTAAAGTAACTTGATCTGCCCATCTTTCCATGCAGGCTTCTCCACGCTGTCCCTGGCGGACCAGATGAGCCTTCTGCAGAGTGCTTGGATGGAAATTTTGATCCTTGGTGTCGTATACCGATCTCTTTCGTTTGAGGATGAACTTGTCTATGCAGACGATTATATAATGGACGAAGACCAGTCCAAATTAGCAGGCCTTCTTGATCTAAATAATGCTATCCTGCAGCTGGTAAAGAAATACAAGAGCATGAAGCTGGAGAAAGAAGAATTTGTCACCCTCAAAGCTATAGCTCTTGCTAATTCAGGTTGGCATACTGACATAGTCATTGTTACATTTTTTAATATGTCAGTTTTACCACTCTCCTAAACTTCTTTAGGGATTTGCAAGATCTAGTTTGTAAGTTTTGTATGAGTCAGCAAAATTGTAATCAGTATAGCTTTCTAGTGAAAAGTTAGAAATAAGAAAAATATACTTAAAGGGAATTAATTTCATTTGACTTACTTATTGAATGCTTTGAAACTTTTATCAACTAATACATTTACTAATTTGGATTGCAGCAAAGCAAAAGCTCTTGGGAATAGCATAAATGGACACTCCTGGGACAAAATTAGTTCCATTGTCTTTTATGCATAAGTTAAACAAGGGAATTGTTGAAACACACAAACCATTTTTCCCTCAAAAATGCAAATTGTGCAATTGGGAAAATATATTTAGTGTTGCTTTGAGTTTTGGTTATCAAACAACACTGTTTTCTTACATTCTGGAGTTCTTTAGAAGTCAAATTCTGTCTATGCAGTAAGGGTTAAGAATTATGGGAATAACTGTTCTTTACATTTGAACCGAAACGTGCTAAACCAGAGAGCAACTTCTAATAAGTAAAAATCGTTGGTGCTTTGTTGTTTTTCCCTTTGTGCCTCTCTTAATGCTTTATTATGGTCTTAAGTCTCTTTTAGCATTTGCATAAAGTTCAGGATAGATCCCTCGTTAATGACGTGCCGATCATTAGATACCTGTGTGTCAATAACATGCTCTGATGCTATGTACCATTGACAGTCACACCGTGCCCCTCCATCTGCTTTTGTTTTGACCCTATCTTTGAACTTTATCTTGGTTGCCGGCCAGTAGTTTTCCCTTTAATTACAAGAAGGAAACTGTCAATAAAATCTGTTAAATGGGATGCAATGAGTGGCTTGAATGGGCGGACGGCTATTTGTTCAAATTCTGCAGCATTCAAGGTATTGACAGTTTGTTTTCTGGGGCCATATGTGACGATCAATCTCAGGCTGGGCTCAGCCGCGCTGAAAAATGAAAAACCAGATTGCTTTTGCTTACTTGTGGATGACGACTTTGTGATTTGGCGCGGTCCTAGTGAGATGAGACCTTCTGCCCAAATTGCCCCCATGAGAGCTAGGGACGCGTGACTGTTTTTAGAAATAATTTTTAATTGATTTTGTAATTAACAGTTCATCTACAATATTGATGCATGAATCCTTGGACTGATAGGAGGGAAATTGTTTTCAACAATGAAGTTGTACTTTCCTATTTGTCTTCATAATGGAGTTTAGCATTTCGCAGTTTTAATTGTGAATATAACCCTCTTCCTCACGAAACCGTGTGCCTCTCTTCTTCTACTCTTCTGTGCAATTATAAAATATGATTTCTTATGACAGACGACGTTGTGATTATGAACCCTGAAGAATCCCCTGCCCTTCCTCTCCAGAAGATCAAAGTGAGAGATGGGGTAGAAATTTTCTGAGGATTTATTAGTTTGTATGGACTTCACATTATACCATCTCTCATAATTAGATGAAATATTTTACAACAGTGGTTTTGGGAAAAATTTTTATTTGGCAATCATGAAACAATTCTAATTTAAAACATTTACTTGGTTAATTGTTTTTAAAATATACTAAGCCTGTGCTATATCTTTTATGTTTCAAATTGCTTTTTAAAATTATTAACTAACCATAAATGCTGAGCAATGCTAAAATTTTATCAACAAAATTGCTAAAATTATATAATTTTAGATATTGGATGTATACTTTATAACTAAGTATTATAATTTAGAGTACCTGAATTAGTAGCAGTCTTTCTGTCTCTGTTGCTTAGAAGTATAAACATTAATATTTCTGATAGATAAATGTCCTAATCCACATATTCTACTTCTGGGAGAGGAAGTGACTACCTCACAGCAGTGACTGGTGATTGGAAAGTGTTTAAAGAATTAGTTCATTTATTTTTCACGTCTAAAGTCAGAAATGGTCAATAAGCTCCCCTTTCTTCTCTTATCATGGTAGTTGAGTACCATTGCTTCTTCTAAAAAAAAGTCTCGGTCCCAAAATATTCTTGCAGGGGATTCCATCTTTCATTTAGTCACTCAATACCAAGAAAGATCAATTGAATCAGAGTCCATATTAAAGAATAACTGATTAAGTACTCTAAGGACTATTTTAATCTCTAAATTGTGCCACCTCTACTGTGTTGTGTAACTATGGCCTTTTCTTCACCCACCTAACCTGCAAGCCCCATCATTTTAGTTTGGGGCAAACAACTCAGAAAGTCGGTTTCTTTGATACTGTTAATATGATGTTGTTTTATTCCATTTTTGACTGTTATTTGGAGCACAGCAATGAAGTTGTAGATCCAGGATGGAGTGTAGACTCAAACTTGCTTCGATCCAATGTAGGTTTCTTAAACTGCCCATGCACATATCAGTATAAAAATATTTTAATACTTTAGACACCTTAAAGGGCTTCTATTTTTGTTGTTGTTGTTGTTGTTTCTGTGTGTGTGTGTGTGTGTGTGTGTGCGTGTGCGCGCGCACGTGCATGTGTGTTTAGGAATTCCAGATTAACATAAGTAACTTTTTGTGCAAAAATGAAAATCTATTTCAGTGTAATTTAAGTAGATATCTTAGCTTTTCCTGCATGGATGTAGGTGTTAACAACCATTGTCTTGTTTATTTAAATTTTAGCTTATTTTAAACATCGGTCTTCATTCAGTAACTATAAATGTTGTGCTTGTGCTTGGAAAACAGGCTTCCTGATGATGTCCACCATATTTTTTGTAGCTTTGTTTCTGTCATAAGTGAATTCAGGAATACTTATAACACCAGAACATCACTGGAAACTCTATCTTCATCTGTATGGCCAAAACAACAATATGTTATCAACTGTTATAATTCTACAGTTTTCACATTCAAATCTTTGAAAACCCTAAATAATAGTTTCAATTACTTTTGAAGATAAGAAACTTACAGTCTCTTTTAAGCTATACATTATCTTATTTTTGAGTATTAACCACCTCTTGAGTAATTATTGCATCCCTGATATATCTATGTGCAATTGAATTTTAAAAGAAAACTCTAGGTCACAATTTTAATATTGTAATTCTTAGGCCCCAGTTTTTTCATGTATGTAACAAGAGGTTTGACTAATATCAAATTCTTTCCAACTCTGGAATTCTATGATTCTATAATTAATTTCATCTCTGTGTTAGAAAATGTAGTAAAATATTTCTATAAGCACCTCAGTAAGATTATATGATGGGATTTATTTCTCTTCGTTGGATCTTTTGATTCTTATGTTAAGAATTTGTTTGAAATTATATACTGTAAGATGAAAAGCAGTTAAAGCTAATGAATCACTTTAGTCTGACCGTTCTCTGTTGCTCAAGTCATAAGCCCTTCAGTCCCTAAATCTGCCACTCACATCCCAGTCTTTGTCACCCCTGCCCCGCCCCAGCCTGAAGCCAGGTGAGCCTAATCCATTCAAGAATAAACATGTTTCAAGTCGAGTTTTCTTTTTAACTTCTACATGTTATTTCCAGAATAATAGCACCTATTGATATCAAGCTACAAGTAATGATTTGGTTATCAATTTAAAATCATAAATAGCTAGAATGACCTCATGACAGCATTCTGTTGTTCTTAAGGACAATTGGTTATGTATGCAGAGTTGTATAATTTCAAGGTATAGAAAGTTTATGATTGCTGTAGGATACTGAAATGGGCACTATATTTAATTAGGGTATTTGGACCCTCATATAGGTTTGGCTTAGTGTGTTTTCATTACCACTCCATTAGGGGAGCCTTTTTAGATATGGTTTTCCTAGTAGCCCCCCGATTAAATAGTAATACCTTCTGTTTAGGATATATATACACACACACATATATATACATATGTATACACACAGCCATGCATATATATATATATATCATATTATATTATATATACACATTTTACCTAAAAAGAGGAATGTTTTCTACTCTCAAATTACAAATTTCACCTCCTTTGAAAATATGTTGCTTAAATACATAACTGTTTTCTCATCTGTAAAAGAAGGCAGGTGAATTAAATAATGTCTAATATACCTTAAATGGCCTAAAAATTTTAGATTTATTACTTTTAAGTAAAGGTGGCCAGTTTGGTTTCATACATGTATATATATATAGGTGCATATGTGTGTGAATGTTGTGTGTGTGTGGGGGGGGGGGGTGGGGTATGTGTGTAAAGTAAAATTAGGCCTTAGTCAATTTTACAAAATTTTGGCTAAATTAGTTGATTTGATATTCTGGAGATAGTTTTAGCTGCTGGTCAAGAGATTATCCTTTTTCAGAATCTTTCTGTAGACATTTCATTTTTTCAGCTTCTTCTAGGAAATCTTATTTGATTTCCACAACATACCTGTGCAGTAGGCATGTCCAATATCATTTTACAGGTATGTGAAGAAAGCTGATAATCATGCATGGCTATTATGAGGCAGAAGGTGGGACCTTCCGTCCTTTGCTATCAACAAGCTATTTCTATTCCACAAATAATTATATACATATTTTTAAAAGGATTAATGCAGAACACTTTACCCATTATAATTTCACATCTGGGAGCCCAAGTTAGTAGTTTTAATTTGAGAATGTCATGCCCACTTTCTTTATCTTGCCATCTTCTAGGAGTTAGAAGACTATAAAACTACCCAAGAAAGTGACAAACAAAATTGGACATGAAATGCTTACTAAGATATTGGAACGTTTTATGAGAAATGAATATGTGTAAGCTTTGTGTGGCAGGTAGAACTTTGTTCCTGATTTTTACCCAGAACAAACCATAAGTAATACTATCAGGTAAATAAGAAATCAAAATTATGACCTTCCATCTCCTAGTTTACTTTTCATTGGTTTTTACTCAAGTCTGCCTTCACTGAATTATTTTAATTCTATTTAGAATAATATATTTTGGAAGTTAGCTTTTTAAATTTAATACAACCCTTAAATTTTAAACATATTACAGTATTGTAACTTTAAGGTAAAAACATAAAAGCTGACTCTTAAATGTTTCTTTTCGTGTTCAATGATCACTGTGTCTTGGCATGGTATCAGAAATATTTGCTGCAAATAGCTTTGGCCTTCCAAAGATATTTACCTGAGTAAATACCTGGGTAATATGTGCTTATTATCTGGGCAATAAGCACATAAAATACTCTGCAGTTGCTTATTTCCAGGAAATGATTATAACATAACATTGTTTTCATCTATATATTTTAAGATAATGAGCTCTGTTACAAAAGGTCATTAGCATGGTGCAGATCATCTATGATGTTGTGAAATGTTGAACTCTTCACCAACCAAATTGATATCAACATTCACTTACCTAGTATACTGTAATTGTCCTTATGACTTTTGGCAAAACGAGTTAGAACCCCCCTGGAAAAGTATAAGATATGGAGAGAGAGACAGAAGGCCTTAAGTAATTACAGAAAAATAGAAAAGATCTAGCAGGTAAATCCCATTATGCAAGGTAAACATAACAATTTAAACATTAATTTGGGACTTGTAAGGAGCCTGAAGAAAAGAAACTACAATCACGACCACGGAGGTTTTCTGTGGTTCAACATTTTATATAAATAGAGTCAGAGTGATTTGTGTGGCTGGTGTAAATGTCAAAGAAAGTTAGCTTTTTAGCCACAGCAAGAAATGAGGAAAACAGGCCTTCTAAAAAAACTAAAAGTATCTTAATGGAGAGCTCTGAAGTGGAAAGTTCTATTTATTGTCACCATGGTTAAGCAGAAAAATCAGAATTATTATTACTATTTTCAATATTAAAATCATAAGGTTTCTGGGTTGGAAGAAACCTAAACATTTTTTTTTTTTGATTCAGCTCCCTACTTAATATGTGAAAGGCTTCCTTGATATTTCTGCCATCTGTTTCTATAGCCGCCATAGAATTCTGCTTGATTCATTACTTTCTAGAAGAGACCATTCCATCAGAAATTTCTCTCTCTTTCTTTTTATCTATATCATTTTAATGCAAAAGAAAACACACAAAAATATAGACCTTAATGAGTGTATGAGTTTCTTAGGCTACATTGACAAATGACCATAACTTGATGGCTTTAAATGACACGTATTTATTCTCTTACAGTTCTGGATGTCAAATGTTGATCAGTTTCACTAGGTGTAAGACAATGTGTGGACAGGGGTTCACTCCCTCTGGAGACGCTAGGGAAGAATCCGTTTCCATGACCTTTCCCAGTTCCTAGGGCTGAATTCCTTGGCTCAGGGCACCCTCCTCCGTCTTTAAAGCCAGGAGTAGCATTTTTCTTCAGTGGTAACATTGCCTTCTTCTTCCTTTGCTTCCAAGGACACTGCTTTCATTGAGTGCCCACCTGAATAATCTAGGATAATCTCCTGTATCAAGATCCTTAACTTAATCACATCTACAAAGTTCATTTTGCCATAGGAGGTACATTCACAGGTACTAGAGATTAGGACCTGAATATCTTCAGGGCCATTTTTCAGACTACCACAATGAGTACATGAGCAAGATCAAAAATAAAACTCGTGATGTAACCCCTGAAAGCCCTTCAAGTGTCTCGTTCCTATCTCAGCCCCTTCCCTTGCCACAAAAGTAATCACTATCCTATCCTAAGTTTTATAGTCATTACTTCCTTTTATTATAGTTTTTTAAAAATAAATGTGTATACTTAGCTACTACAATTTAGTCTTGCTCATTTACCCATTAAAAAAAGGATGAATTTTTAAGTCAGTACTCTAAAGTTCCTCCTTCATTTTATTTTTCCTACAATTTATTAGTTAAAGATGCCAGGGCATTTGACCTACAGGGTTTTCCACTGTCTGGATTTTGAAGATTGCATAGTCTTGGAGAAGTTCATCATGTTTTTTCTGCCCGTTGCATTTTGTGCAAATTGGCAACTGGATCTGGAGACTTAATCAGACTCAGGTTATATCCCTATGGCACCTATAAGTTATGTAGTGTTCATTGCAAGATACATAATGTTTGTTTCTCTTTTTGTGATGTTAGCAACTGTTGACATTCATTACCTAAATTTATTAATCACTGGGGGTTGAAAAATAGTGATTTGTAATTTTGTCATTTTTCTTTTCTTTTTTCATTCAGTAGGTGGGATATGTATAAAGCAATGCTTTCTCTTATCTCTTACTTGGTTACCAGCGATACAATTTGTTTAGGAAAAGTAGTGTAAGTGCTTTCTTATTTCTCTTTATTTACCAGCTTTCAGAGTAAATAATTGGTGTCCTATTGAAAAAATATTATAAACACAAGTATTCAGACATATTTAATGGATTTCAATCAGTCTCAATTATAATCCTTTTTGAAGTTAAAATTGTCCCATTTTTGTCAGTGGGAACCTCTTTGGGTTGGCTTCTGAAATCTTTTTGAATACCTAGTAGTTCTAGATGATATCCTTTCTATTTGGTGTGACAAAATATTCTATGTTAATTTTAAATATTTTCTGGTTGAAGCCTAGAATCAGATTACAACCTGGGCACTTGAGATGCCTTCCAGGGTTGGCCGTTCTTCCTAGGCCAACATCATCTGTTTACATAAGTACAGATCTGGGGATGCAGAGACACATAGACCTCATTGTGTGTGTGTGTATGTGTGTGTGTGAATTTATGTATATTTTGGGAATACCCTGTCACCCAGTTTTTCTGTAAATGTCCCTGAGTTTTTAGTTTTGCCATGCAGTTGCTTTTTGTTGTTGTTGTTGTTGTTGTTGTTGTTGTTGTTTTTATGTGAACATTTGGAGAGGCTAAAAAAATTCTACTATCTCTGTTAATTTAGAGTCAATTTCAAATGGTAATCAACCAGTGTTCCTCAGTACCCTAGTCAATTGCTACCCAAAGAACCACTGTTAGGTGCCATATATATTGCATATGGAAATTTAAGGATACAAATTCTGTTTTAGAAAATAGACCTTTTCCCACTTCTCTATTCTGTCCATCACATTCTGTTTCATTCATTCAATGATTGCAGAGAGTCCCATTCACCCTTCCCTTACTACCCATCTTTATGTAGGCAGTTTACAAACATCAAAGAAAATCAAGTCCTGCGTTTCACAGAAAAGTTTTACACTGACTGTTGGTTTATGTTATATATTAGGCTCAAATCTGAATATACTGTGCCTGTATCTAATATTCAATTCCATATTCAAAATGAGATTTGGCACCCTTGAGAAAGTATTGCCAAGAATGGTCTAAAAGTCCTGAAGAAAGTTCCCAAGCGGGACTTACGTATTTTGGATTAACTATGTCTGTGCACACAATGATTAATATTTTCTGTCATAGAGAAGGGAAATATTTTATTCTAGGGAAGATATAAAAATAAAATCTTCTTTTTCAATGGCTCTAAGTCTTATTAAATTTGCAGCTGTAAGGATGATGATATTTAGCTATCTTCCCAAAGTAAATGATCTGAACTAGACACATTTTGTTAGGATCCCTTTCACAGAGTAAAATATTGGAAGTTATGATAAAGTTCTGTTTTATTATTAGGTGTTAGACTTAATATATAGGTAATAGTATGTGTGTTATATACACTCTGGTTATCTTTTGAAATATTGATGATTTTGGAATAGTATTTGTTTGTCTTATTGTCTAATTCAGTAGTTCTCAATCTTGGCTTGGCCGTAGAACTACCTAGACTTTTAGCAACACTGATATCCTAGTTCTGGTATGTGACTTAATAGATCTAGACTTGGGCCCAGTATCCAAGATTTTTAAGAAACTCACCCATTGTTTTTAACATGTAGCCTTGTCCTGTCTAGTTAGTTTATAAACTTATGATATCCATAAGTTTAGCTGGTTCCCATTAGCACAAATACTGGAACTATTTCCTTTAAAGCACAGTTAAAAAGAAACCAGCACGAACAATGAAAATGAAATAATTATATACATTAATGCCAGTTCTATTGAGCCTGGCGTCAATGTGTAAATTTAACCAAAAGAACAAAACAGAGATTAAAACCACAGATCCAGAACTTGAGCTAGGATCCCTAATGGAGATTAATATTTTCTTCAGCAGTCTGCCAGCTGAATCATTGTCTAATTAAATAGTTCAGATTTAGTGAGTTTGCATTTTAAGTGTTAGCAGATCCAGAACGGGTAAAGCTAAAATGAGTTAGAATCTTTTCTGTAAATGGGAAGTTAAATTATCATAGTAATTTGATTAAATCATTTTAAAATCTCTCATTCTAAATCACATCCTTTAAAGAATAGTTTGAAGTCTTAATTGCTGTTTGTGAGCATATCTCTCTGCTATTTGTTCTTGCCTCATTTCCCATGACAGCCTATAATGTATCTCCTGCTGGGCAAGAGTAGTGGGAAAGGCAAGACTTTGGGTAGGGCTGAGGTAACTGTGTAGCCGACTTCAAGAGTTTAAAGATATGCCATGTCGAAAAAGGAAATTTATCCTGTATTGTTCTAGTAGTTAGAAACAGGACCAAATGATAGAATTTGGAGACAGATTTAGGAAAACTTAAAGAAGAAATTAATAATTAGTTTTGCCTTTTATCAAGGAGAATACTCTACATACTTTTCATATGACTGGCAATGTCTTCATTAGGAATGTTGTAAAGAATGGCTGATGAAGATGGGAGTTTGAACAGGATGTGTTTAGAGGACAATTCATCTCATTTTTTAAGGGAGTGCACATTTAGTGTTCTATATTCTAGCAGCATTATTAATTTGAAGAATCTTGAGTCTAAACCTGAGTCTCACACATATTACCAGTGCCACCTGGCTTCTAGGGTTTGGGGAGGTAAAATGAGGCCACATTCACCTGAAATAGGTGCTTAATAAATGGTAAATGTATTATTTTTATTCTGGTGTGTTTTTGGTCTAGTTGGAAAATAGTTATTTCAAGTTTGTTTTGTCACTGCAGAGTGTAATTCCCATTTTCTCCTTCCATCTTTTACTCTGTTTTCATGTAGAGAGCTAATTATTAGACCCAGCATAAGTTGAGAAAATCCAATTTGTCTCTGTTCCCTTATGCACAAGGTCCTTATTACAGTCTTTTGTGTACCTAGAGACTCACCATGGTGTTTCCCCATACCTCCCGTTTTTCCTTCGGGTAGCACTTAAGTGCAAAAATAGAGAGAGAGAAAGAGTATCAGAGCATGTTGCCATCATCTCTATGAATGTTTTTCTGTCCCTAACATTACCAACCCTTAGATAACTTTAGAAAGTATGTGTGTTTGTTTCTAAGAGACAGCACCATAGGAGGTGGATGAGATTGCCATGCTGAGAGGAACCAGACTGGAGAGAAGCTGGGTAGAAATAATCCACAGGGAAAGGCCAGGCGTATGTTGGGGAGTGACTTGAATCCCGCTCCAGGGCACACTGTCAACACTATTTCCCACTTTGGAAAAATTCCTTGTTTTTGCTCTGCCAGGCAGAAATTGAGTCTTGAGCAGTAAATACTTATAAGCAATTTTATTCCAGATTATTCAAATTTTTTTAAAGAGATGTCGTTAAACTACCTAATGTTAATAGTGATCAGTTCACCAGTGATGTGGTGGAATGATTGAAAATGACAATGTAAATGAAAAAAAAAAAAAAAAAAAGACTAAACAAAATACGAATAAATTTCAAAACATGCTACTGGTTATATCTATCTTTTAATTATTTTGCCATATTTCTTTTTTATTATATGTTTAGCCACTTGCTTTTAAATTACATTCCCTCTCTCTTTTTGTTCATGTGATCTATGTTTGAATTGTATGAAAGATTAGGCTAACTACATATATCTTAGAGCTCAGCATTCTCAGAGAACTGGAATTATTAAACATGAAGAATCCCCCAAAGACTCCATTATGTGTAATTAACAGATAAACTGTCATCAGAATCAATAAAACGTGCTAAATGATTCAAACTTGTATATAATTAAGTGTCTGCTTTAGAGCTGGAGCTGTAACTTTTATTTTTTCCCCACATCTCACATTTCTCACAAGAATAATTTGGCAACCTTGTTAACCCTTTCTTTGCTTGATGGAATTAGATGTTCAAATTATTCATTTAAGGGTAAAGTTCACCTTTACAAATGTGAAAAATATTTCAGAACTCAGTGATCTGAAGACACCATTTGTTTTTCATCAGGGAAGTAGACTATGTAAGGACGTTTTAATGAACTGATACTACAACATTAAACATCCTAAAAGGATAAATACTGTATTGTGATTTCTGTACAGTGCTAGATTCAGTGTATTCACATGGAGTTCTTAGGAACTTAGTCATCAATTTTTTTCCCCTCTTTGGGAAATATTGGCTTTTCCAGACAAGATCGGAATTTTAAACAACCTTCCCCCACACAACACTAAGATAATACTTTTAATAGATGGCCTTCCATGGTTGGTTGTTGGGTGTATGAATATATACATGGATGAGACAATGAATAAAATAGTCAAGACTGTAATCTGTTAAAAGAAAGCCTTCTCTTGCTCAGCCTGAGGAGGAAAAATACACATTTTAAATCATAGATCTTTTCTAATAATTCCCATCTTCTAAGCTCGTATTAGACATTTTGAAGGGAAATTTAGGAAGAAACAGAGACTGAAGAAATGTGAGACTCTGAACAAATCACAGTTGCAAGCTTAGGGAAGTTCAAAAATAATTAATTGAATAACTAATTTTATAACTCTAGTCTACATAGGTTTGTTATTATTAATGTAATTACTTATATCTTTTGCTTCATTGCACAGACTCCATGCACATAGAAGATGTTGAAGCCGTTCAGAAGCTTCAGGATGTCTTACATGAGGCGCTGCAGGATTATGAAGCTGGCCAGCACATGGAAGACCCTCGTCGAGCTGGCAAGATGCTGATGACACTGCCACTCCTGAGGCAGACCTCTACCAAGGCCGTGCAGCATTTCTACAACATCAAACTAGAAGGCAAAGTCCCCATGCACAAACTTTTTTTGGAAATGCTGGAGGCCAAGGTCTGACTAAAAGCTCCCTGGGCCTTCCCATCCTTCATGTTGAAAAAGGGAAAATAAACCCAAGAGTGACGTCGAAGAAACTTAGAGTTTAGTTAACAACATCAAAAATCAACAGACTGCACTGACAATTTAGCAGCAAGACTATGAAGCAGCTTTCAGATCCCTCCATAGCTTCCTGATGAGTTTCTTTCTACTTTCTCCACTATCTTCTTTCCTCTTCCTTCCCACATTTCTCTTCCTCTTTATTTTTTCTCCCTTCCTTCTTTCCCCCTCCCTTATTTCTTTGCTTCTTTCATTCCTAGTTCCCATTCTCCTTTATTTTCTTCCCATCTGCCTGCCTGCCTTCTTTCTTTCCTTTGCTACTCTTGTTCCTCCCTTTACTCATCTTCCTCCTGTTTTCTAAATTTTAAATAGCTTTAGTTGTAAAAAAATAAAAATAAAAAGCCTTCCTTCTGCCTTTCCTTTCTCTTTCTTCCCTTTTTTCCTTTTTCCCTTTCCCCTTTCCTTTCCTTCTGATCTTCTTTCCATCTTTCTTTTTCTTCCTTCTGCTGCTGAACTTTTAAAAGAGGTCTCTAACTGAAAAGAGATGGAAGCCAGCCCTGCCAAAGGATGGAGATCCGTAATATGGATGCCAGTGAACTTATTGTGAACCATACCGTCCCCAGTGACTAAGGAATCAAAGAGAGAGAACCAACGTACCTAAAAGTACAGTGCAACATATACGAATTGACTGAGTGCAGTATTAGATTTCATGGGAGCAGCCTCTAATTAGACAACTTAAGCAACGTTGCATCGGCTGCTTCTTATCATTGCTTTTCCATCTAGATCAGTTACAGCCATTTGATTCCTTAATTGTTTTTTCAAGTCTTCCAGGTATTTGTTAGTTTAGCTACTATGTAACTTTTTCAGGGAATAGTTTAAGCTTTATTCATTCATGCAATACTAAAGAGAAATAAGAATACTGCAATTTTGTGCTGGCTTTGAACAATTATGAACAATAATGAAGGACAAATGAATCCTGAAGGAAGATTTTTAAAAATGTTTTGTTTCTTCTTACAAATGGAGATTTTTTTGTACCAGCTTTACCACTTTTCAGCCATTTATTAATATGGGAATTTAACTTACTCAAGCAATAGTTGAAGGGAAGGTGCATATTATCACGGATGCAATTTATGTTGTGTGCCAGTCTGGTCCCAAACATCAGTTTCTTAACATGAGCTCCAGTTTACCTAAATGTTCACTGACACAAAGGATTAGATTACACCTACAGTGACTCTGAGTAGTCACACATATAAGCACTGCACATGAGATATAGATCCGTAGAATTATCAGGAGTGCACCTCTCTACTTGGGAGGTACAGTTGCCATATGATTTCTAGCTGCCACGGTGGTTAGGAATGTGATACTGCCTGTTTGCAAAGTTACAGACCTTGTCTCAGAAGGAGCTGTGAGCCAATATTCATTTAAGAGGCAATAAGGCAAATGCCAGAATTAAAAACAAAATCATCAAAGACAGAAAACGCCTGACCAAATTCTAAAACCTAATCCATATAAGTTTATTCATTTAGAAATGTTCGTTTAAATTAATCTGCAGTTTTTACCAAGAGCTAAGCCAATATATGTGCTTTTCAACCAGTATTGTCACAGCATGAAAGTCAGTCAGGTTCCAGACTGTTAAGAGGTGTAATCTAATGAAGAAATCAATTAGATGCCCCAAAATCTACAGTCGCTGAATAACCAATAAACAGTAACCTCCATCAAATGCTATACCAATGGACCAGTGTTAGTAGCTGCTCCCTGTACTATGTGAACAGTCTTATTCTATGTACACAGATGTAATTAAAATTGTAATCCTAACAAACAAAAGAAATGTAGTTCAGCTTTTCAATGTTTCATGTTTGCTGTGCTTTTCTGAATTTTATGTTGCATTCAAAGACTGTTGTCTTGTTCTTGTGGTGTTTGGATTCTTGTGGTGTGTGCTTTTAGACACAGGGTAGAATTAGAGACAATATTGGATGTACAATTCCTCAGGAGACTACAGTAGTATATTCTTTTCCTTACCAGTAATAAGGTTCTTCCTAATAATTAATTAAGAGATTGAAACTCCAAACAAGTATTCATTATGAACAGATACACATCAAAATCATAATAATATTTTCAAAACAAGGAATAATTTCTCTAATGGTTTATTATAGAATACCAATGTATAGCTTAGAAATAAAACTTTGAATATTTCAAGAATATAGATAAGTCTAATTTTTAAATGCTGTATATATGGCTTTTGCTCAATCATCTCTCAGATGTTGTTATTAACTCGCTCTGTGTTGTTGCAAAACTTTTTGGTGCAGATTCGTTTCCAAAACTATTGCTACTTTGTGTGCTTTAAACAAAATACCTTGGGTTGATGAAACATCAACCCAGTGCTAGGAATACTGTGTATCTATCATTAGCTATATGGGACTATATTGTAGATTGTGGTTTCTCAGTAGAGAAGTGACTGTAGTGTGATTCTAGATAAATCATCATTAGCAATTCATTCAGATGGTCAATAACTTGAAATTTATAGCTGTGATAGGAGTTCAGAAATTGGCACATCCCTTTAAAAATAACAACAGAAAATACAACTCCTGGGAAAAAAAGGTGCTGATTCTATAAGATTATTTATATATGTAAATGTTTAAAAAGATTATTTTCCAGAAAGTTTGTGCAGGGTTTAAGTTGCTACTATTCAACTACACTATATATAAATAAAATATATACAATATATACATTGTTTTCACTGTATCACATTGAAGTACTTGGGCTTCAGAAGTAAGAGCCAACCAACTGAAAACCTGAGATGGAGATACGTTCAAAGAACGAGATACAATTTTTTAGTTTTCAGTTTAACTCTCAGCATTACAAAAGAGTAAGTATCTCACAAATAGGAAATACAACTAAAATGTAGATTTAGAAAGAACTGCACGGGCTTTAGGGTAATTGCTCATCTTAAACCTCACTAGAGGGAAGTCTTTTCAAGTTTCAAGCAAGACCATTTACTTAATGTGAAGTTTTGGAAAGTTATAAAGGTGTATGTTTTAGCCATATGATTTTAATTTTAATTTTGCTTCTTTTAGGTTTGTTCTTATTTAAAGCAATATGATTGTGTGACTCCTTGTAGTTACACTTGTGTTTCAATCAGATCAGATTGTTGTATTTATTCCACTATTTTGCATTTAAATGATAACATAAAAGATATAAAAAATTTAAAACTGCTATTTTTCTTATAGAAGAGAAAATGGGTGTTGGTGATTGTATTTTAATTATTTAAGCGTCTCTGTTTACCTGCCTAGGAAAACATTTTATGGCAGTCTTATGTGCAAAGATCGTAAAAGGACAAAAAATTTAAACTGCTTCTAATAATCCAGGAGTTGCATTATAGCCAGTAGTAAAAATAATAATAATAATAATAATAAAACCATGTCTATAGCTGTAGATGGGCTCCACATCTGTAAAGCAATCAATTGTATATTTTTGTGATGTGTACCATACTGTGTGCTCCAGCAAATGTCCATTTGTGTAAATGTATTTATTTTATATTGTATATATTGTTAAATGCAAAAGGAGATATGATTCTGTAACTCCAATCAGTTCAGATGTGTAACTCAAATTATTATGCCTTTCAGGATGATGGTAGAGCAATATTAAACAAGCTTCCACTTTTGACTGCTCTTTTGTATTGTGTTTCTTTTTTTTCCCCACTAAAGAACCAAATCGACAAACACTGCCCTTTGTTGCTTCCATTCAAAGAGTATCTCTGAGTACCTGTTCCCTAAAAATAAAGTCAGAGTTTAAATTAGTGCTATATAAAGGCTTGTCAGAATGAATTCTAGGGTGCCAAGAGACATTTTGCATATTTAAGAGTATGCAAAGTGTCTCATGGCACATTAGAATTCATTCTGACAAGCCTTTATATAGCTCTTATTTAATCTTAAAGCATCTCCACATCATCCTGCATTACTCAAAATCATCGCCTCTATGTCAATGTCATAACAGAAAACTCTCCCCCTATTTTAAGATCATATTAAAACCTGCTAGAGATACCCATTATTTCCCTCTATCAACAATTAAATCATGCGCTTGCTCTGAGCTCATTGGCAAGCTGCAGGCTGTGTGGAGCAGCAGTGGAGTTGCTGACCAGATTTCCTGAATGGGAAGTCAACAAGCAGAGCTTAGAGATTCTTGTGAATTAGGAGGGGGAGCTGTCTTCGAATTCGAGAGGGTTAAACAGCACTGCTGACAGGAAATGGCCTCCTCTTGCCTTTTCCACTCAGAGAGGTTATAGCCTTGCTGCTCAGGGTCAAGTTGTAGCTTCCACTGGACCCTCCTGGAGCCATCACCAAAGTGCTAATATGTGCTTTCTTGGCTTCTCTGCCTATCTTGAGGTTATTTTGTCATTGTGTTTGCCCACCGTATTTCTCACCTTTCAGAGGTGGTTGGTTCTCTAGAGAAACAAGCTGATGACACAAAGGCCACTAAACTGAATTGCTTTTAGGGGCATGGGATTACCTAAATGACTAAGATGCACTAGCAAACAAGATAGCTCAGTATTGTCTTTTTTTTATATTTTAATGTCCTTTGAGTGGCAACAGTTCAACATAAAATCTGACGTTTTACTTTTGAGATATATATATATATAGATAGATAGATAGATATATATATCTATCTATCTATATATATATATATATATATATTTTTTTTTTTTTTTTTTTTTTTTTTTTTTTTGAGACGGAGTCTTGCTCTGTCGCCCAGGCTGGAGTGCAGTGGCCGGATCTCAGCTCACTGCAAGCTCCGCCTCCCGGGTTCACGCCATTCTCCTGCCTCAGCCTCCGGAGTAGCTGGGACTACAGGCGCCCGCCACCTCGCCCGGCTAGGTTTTTTTTGTATTTTTTAGTAGAGACGGGGTTTCACCGTGTTAGCCAGGATGGTCTCGATCTCCTGACCTCGTGATCCGCCCGTCTCGGCCTCCCAAAGTGCTGGGATTACAGGCTTGAGCCACCGCGCCCGGCCTACTTTTGATATTTTTTAAGTGCTTGGATGGGACTGAAACAATGCAAGATACAAACCTAAAAGGAAAAATGGTGTCTGTAATCTTCCAACGAGGTCCTCATTGTAAAATATGTTAGGCACACACACACACACACACACACACACACACACACACACAAACACACTTTTAAGAATTCCTATTAGAACTGTCCTGCTGTTATTGTAATTTAGAATTCTTACAGGACAACTTTTCTGGTACTGACATATTTATCATGGATGCCTCAGGTGTAAAAGGAAATGAGGTAGGATTTTGACATTTCAGCACATTGTTTCTCAATATATAAACAACAAGTACCTCTGACAAATGCATTATATATTTGTTTTAAGGGATCAGTTTTATTTTCATCAGTTGTTTATAAGCAATTTATTTTTAAGGCAGTGGTCCCCAAATTTGTCTGCATATTGAAATCACCTGGGGGAGTGTCAAAATTCCTGATCCTCATGTCCCACCTGCAGAGATTGTGGTTTCATTGATCCAAGATGTGGCCTAGGTTTTGGAATGCTTCCAAAAGATCTCCAGGTGATTCCAATATGAAAACGAGATGGAGAAACACTTGCTCTAAATGTTTATACTTTTCTCAAATAAACCAAAAATAATGAACTTTTTAATATTGGTTCTACATTTTTGTTAGGGTTTCTTTTTAAAAACAAGACAAAAATACTTAACCTTTTTTTCCTTACCAAACCAATGAAAGGCACTTTGATTGTTTTGACCTCCACAAAACACAAGAAAAATGTATTTTATTTGATAACTCCCAAGTCACATCTTCCTGTTATATCTCCGTATAAAGATGGAGATGGATGGCGACTCAAAAACTTGTTTGCAGAATATCTCACAACCCCCTCACCCCACCACCACTTTTTAAATCATACTCATTTGGCCGATTTAGGTGCCTTAGAATTAATTTAGGTGGGATCCAAAAAACCTGTCTTTCCCTATTGACAAACAAAAGAGCAATAAAATTAGAAAATTTTGATTTATTGGAAGGACTTCTCTTACCTATATTTTTCAAATTGTTGATTTAGGTGAGAGGTAGAAGTGAGATAGAATACTTCATCCTTGAACCTCTGCAAAAACTTTAGGTGCACTTTGCTTGTTATAAAATTGATTTGTGACTAACTTGTGAAAAAAAAGAGAGCTATGCTTAAGGCTTTTGTTTCATCTACAATGGTTTACATCCTGAATGGAGAGGACCATAGACCAATAGATAAGAAAGTGTCGTAAGTCAGTGCATCTGGCCTTTCAAATCTCTAAATCTAGCTTCTCATGCCCCCTGGTAGTGTGGAAAAAACAAAATGAAACAAGTAGCAGTGGATGGATTGTGTACTGCATCTTATTGTGAAACAAATAGAAAAGAAAGGAATTTCAAAATATAATCCTGCTTTCCCAGGAGTATTTATCTGTTTCTTCATGAAGTTAAAGGTCTGAAATAATGTGACCATCAGGGGCTCAATGTTGCATGTCCATGCCAGTTGGTCCAAGGGCTTGTTATGATGGTAATGACCTACTGAAACGTGAGCTTGGATTGCACAATACAATTGCTACCAACTCACCCGCTGGGAGAAATATTTTATTATTGTCAAATATCCTCCACAGAGATTTGTTTTGCCTATTTCTGTTTAAATTAAATTCAAAGCAGAACTGCATTACTATTTCTCTGGAGTATATTTCAGATAAACAACTAGTCTCAAAATTTAGGATTCCTGGCTACTTCAAATTTGTTTATTAGCAGAAAAATTACAATAGGTGACACCACAGCTGCAGGAATATTATGATTGCAGCAACACAAGAGATTTACATACTGAGTCTGCGGCCTGAAAGCGCAGGATTACTTGACCCCAGGAGGTCAAGACCAGCTTGAGACTCCATCCCATAAAAAACTAAAGTTAAAAAAAAAAAAAAAAAGAATTGAAAACAATGTAGTGGAGTATATGGGATTATTTGGATAATTTTGCCAGAAGTCCTATATCACAACTTTGATGAAGGATTCTGAATCAGTTAAGCTTTAGACTACAAATTTTGTTATATGCAATCAAACGAGAAATGGACTTTACCGTGAGAAAAAAAAAAGTGCTCGGCGTTGTGAAAATAATAGTGGCCTTTGTGTTTTGCAATGGGCTGAACTTTGGAGAGCTGATTTTAGGAAACACAAACAAACTTTTGGGAGGGGTCACTAAAAGGGCCTAACAGGGAAACATTTCAGACTAGCGGGGGCATCAAATCACACTATTCACACTCCAATTCAATCTGCCATTCTCAGTCGAATTTCACAGTTTTACTGGGAAGTGAAGAACTGTCTGCTATTTTAAAAAAAGTGCATAGATAGCTAAAGTCTTAAGAGGAATTTCCAAAGTGAAGTCTATAGCCACGCAAGTGTTACCTTTTTCCCTTAAAATATTGGCTTTTTTTTTTTATCATTACAAATGAAGAATACTAGCGATTAATACTAAACACTATTTTGCAGGTATTTTTGTAATAATCTCTCTGAGATTCTTTATCTCCACTGGACTTTTATTTTGCCTGGGTCTTCCTTTTGAAATCAGAATGAATTGACCATCCCTAATGTACCAAATTTGTTCATGTTTATAAGTCAAAAGAAGATTTGTGGCCTATTTTGTAATTGCACACATAGAAAAAAAGCCACTTTCTCCACAGAAATAAGTACGTAGCTCAGAGTAATTTCTGGGCTGGTTATTAAGTAAATAGATGTTTAATATGAGTATGTTTTTACACACAAGGAATTCTATGACACATGACTTACTTGTTTGGGTTTAATAAGATTTGGTGGTGCTTAAATATACTGGGGAAAGTGATAAAGAGAAACAGTATGCCATACTGGTTACATGCATAAACTGAGTTTTTAATGTATAGGTTCAAAGCCAACTCTGCCACTAACTAGCTGTGTGATGTTATTCCTAGTTAAGTATATTCAATTGCTTAGATAAATGGGAATGAATATACTATTGAGGGGTTGTTATTAAGATTAATTTAGATAGTTTAGAGAAATACTTTGTATCTATTTTAAAAGTTCAATATGTTGAAAATATAATTTCTTTCTTCCTCTTTATGTCTTTTCCAAGAAAGGCTAGATGATACGCCAGGATAATCTAATTCAGATTGGGAGAAAAGCCTTTAGGGCAGGGGAATAATGCAGGTGCTTGGAATGCAGATGCATAGGAGGTTGCTTTGGGGAGCTTCTCTTGAGTGGGTATTAAAATAGTATGGAAACAGGGTTGCCCTGATGCACATTGCAGGTTCAGCCAGAAACCAATCATGGGCCTGTGTGCTGGACACTATGCTGAGTTCTTTAAATACATTATACCATTTAACAGTTCAAATTTCTTTATGAGGGAAATGCCATTAATATCTTCATTTTATAGATGAAGAAAAGGAGTCTCAGAGAAGTTAAATAACTTGCTCAAGGACCAAATAATTAGTACATGAATCAACTAAATTAGAACGCAGCTTGTCTAGCTCCTGAACCTAATATCTTAAAACACTGACCCTATATTTAGCAATTTCTTGAACACTGAACGATAGTACTTCTTTTTTAAAGTTTGAATAGGTGGAACACAGAGTGAATTAATTCTGTTGCTTAGATCAAGAAATACTATTTCATTCCATCATGTCTCTTTCATTCCTGCAATGTCTCTTTGTGAGTCCTTGAAAAATATATAATGTTGGTTTATGTAAGACTTTTAATATACAGAAATGATGCTGTGTTGACTATCTTATTCCGTTTCTTATTTTTTACTCTACACTAGATTTTTAAGACTTATCTGTGTTTTAGGAGGAAATCTGCCACATAGTAAGCCATTGAAGGCATATATCATATTTTATCTATTCCTCTTGTGATGAACAATAAGGTTGCTTTCAAAGCCTTAACACAACATGCAATGTTACAATGAACATCTTTGGATGCTTTTCCTTATGGACCAATGTAATTGTTTTTCTGAAATATATGTCCAGGCATGGGGTTACCAGGTCACTGACCATTTATATGCTTATTTTCATTACAGAAATTATCCTACAGAATTAGATTAGTTTGAACTCCCACTAGCAGTGTATTTATTTCATTTCCTCTCAGCAGCATATACATTTTATCTGGCTATTAAACTTTTTCTAATCTGATTATTTTAAAAATAGTGTATTTTTGGTTAGATTTCTATTTCTCTGAGCTTCTTTTCTTGTTTTTTGTACCTACTCTGTCTCTCCTTTCTGTGAATTTTGTATTTATAAGCTTTGCTTTTTTTATATTGGGCTTCCTACCGTTTTCTTGTTCATTTGCAGGAGTTCTTTGCATATTCTACATATTAATCTCTGTCACTTTCAGTTATTGCAAATGTCTTCTCCTCGTCTGTCATGTATCTCATAACATTGACCTTTGCCTTTGTTGACTAGAAATTATTAACTTCGATAAAGTCAAATTCATCAATTTCATTCTATGGCTTCAGAGTTTAAAATACATTCTTTCTTTCTTTTTTTTGCAATTATTTTTATAATTTAAATTTCACATTTAGGTCTTATTTAATCTAATTTGAATGTTTTTAATGTATATAAGATTCTATTTATATCCCAAGCTCTTTTTTCCACACGGATTTATGATGTCACTTTGATATCATACAAAACTACCCTAGGTAAAGAAGTTTATTTTATGTTGTTTTTTCATTCTGTCCTTTGCACAATTTATATGTTACTGCCATAATACCATATTATTTTAGTACCATAGTGTTATAATTCATATAAATATCTGATAGAGACTATCCTGAACCCATGCCCACAAAACATAAGACAACACTCTTTGTCTTATGTTTCAAATTCCTAGTTACTTAGGAAATTTTATTTTCCCACTTGAAATCCAAAATCTTATTTTGAATTCCAGAACTGATCCTTCTATAAATATTGTTAGAATTTTTAATGTAGAAATTAATTTGGAGAAAATTCACATTCTTGTGAATCAAATTCATTGAATGTATATCTCAATTGTATCACCATAAACTCTTTCTTTAACCAATTCCTTGATACTTCATAGATTTGTAGCTTTTGCCAATTACAAGTTATTTTTTATGTTAGTATATTGTTTTGTTTTGTTTTGTTTTCGAACAGAGAAATGCTGTTTCATTTTGTATATCGATCTTGTACTTAGAAACTTTGTTGAATTTCCTTAAAATCGTTTGTTTATAGTCTTGAATTTTCTAAGTAAATAATCTATATTCCCTCTAATTCAACTTGCAAACTGACCAGTTAACTTCTGAGTATATCTCTTTCTTCTTATTATAAATCCATTTATCTTATTATGGGCAGTTAGAGCAATCAACTCATGCATGTATCATTTCGACTATAAGCCATCTTTCCCAAGTCCATAAATGTGTTAGATTCATTTTTTATTCTAAGTTACTGCATCCAAAACTGTTACAAATGGGTTGTTAGAGTGTAGCATAGATTGCCTTCCCCACCCCTCCCCTACCTTTGATAACATTCTTTTTCAGCTCTCCATAGATGTGTTCTCCACTGCCTTTGTCCCAAACTTACTTCTGGATATTTTAATTTTATGTTATGGCAGCAACTCAACTTCCGATTTTTCTATCAGTCAGTTTTCGCTGTGTAACAACCACAAAATCTCAATGAGTTATAAAATAAGCACTTATTTCTTCAAGGTGGTTGTTATGGCTAGACAGGGCTTGACTGAGTGGTTCTATATTTCAAGCCCATTACTTGGCTCCTGTCTACCCACCTGCCATTGGCCAAAGTCAGTTGTGTAGCCAAGTCCAAAGCAGTTTTGTGTGATGAACTGCACATTTACATGGCAGACATACAGAAAAGTAAGTAAATGGAAACAGTAATTCAATATATCACAATTGCTTTGAAAATTTCTATTCAATTTCCACTTTTTAAATGAATATGTTCAAAGCTATACATTTCCCTTTAAATATTGCTTTAGCAGTAGTCCACAAAATTTGACATGCAGTGCTTTTGCTGGCATTTAGTTCTAAGGATTCCACAGTATTTCTTATGTTGTTCTCTTTAATTGAGGACTTTTTAGCAACTTGATGTATGTGTATACATGTATATTCACAGAGATGTATTTAAAAATATTTGTTGTTAATGATTTATAATTATATGCTGTTTATTTTCAGAGAATGTAATCTGTATGTGGTTGAGTCATGTAATTTTTAAAAAATGTCCTTTGTGGTTGAGTGTCTACCCAATTTTTGAGAAAGTTCCACTTGAGCTTAAAAAAACATGAATATTCAGAGTGGAAGGTGAAGTACCTACTTTTAACAGATTGTTAATGTTATTTAAATATTTCCTAACTGCTTACTTTTTGTCCACTTGATGTTAGTTTCTAAGAGAAATGTCTCAGTCTCTAATTACAACTATTGATTTATTTCTGTCAGTTGAAACTTTGTATATTCGGGGGCTGTGTTATCAATGACATATATGATCATTATCATTGTGACATTTTAATATATCATTGTCTTTAAGAGTACATAATATCCCCTTTAAAACAGTTTAAAACAGCAAAGTGCATAAAACATAGATATTTCTTAATGAATTATCATAAAGTTAACACTCATTACAGCATCATCCAAGTCAATAATCAAAATGTTGTAAGCTTCAAAAGCATATCTATTCCTTCCCCAAAACAAAGGTAACTGGGCCCATTTTTCTTTCTAAACACACATCCAAAGCATCATAGTAGAAGCCTTATCTGCTTTTGACACCTCTATAATTTGAGATATACAGTGTATAATATTTTGTGACTAGCTTTTTCAATCAATATTACTTTTGAGAAATTCACTCATGTTGTGCTTTGCAGTCATTTGCTTATCTTCATTCTGTATTCTACTGTTTGTTTTACCAAATGATGGAATTTGGGTTGTATAGAATTTTTGCTCTTACAAATAATGCTTCTGTGAATTTGCTTGTTCACACATAGCACATGGCCTAAATGTACATGCATTTGTTAATACATTCCTAAGAGTAGCATTGCCGTGTCGTAGGGTCTGTATAGTTTTCAGTTTCAACAGATAAACCTAAACTGCTTTCCGAAGTGGTTGTACCAATATACTTTTCTAATAACAGTGTGGGAGAGTTTTCTAACAGTTTGAATTTTATTGCTTATTTTAAATTTTTAGTTATTCTAATGACTGTGCAGTGGTATTTCATAAAAGTGTTCATTTTCATTTTCCTGAGGACTAATAATATTGAACAATTTTTTATACATTTATTAGCCATTTGGATATCTTTTTTATGAAGTTTCTGTTTAAGTAAATTGCCCTTTCAAATTTCTGGTGGTCTGTACTTATTGATTTGTAGATGTTTTTAATTTATTCTGGGTATGATCCAGTTATAAGAAAATAACTTCTCTAACTATGTGTCTTGAATTTTTATTCTCTTAATGGTCTCTTTTAATGAAGTTCTTAATTTTAACATGATCCAAGTTATCAATCCTTTTCTCTATTGTTTGTGCTTTAATTCTGTTTGAGAAGTACTTTCCTTCTTTGAGGTTATAAAAATACTGTCAAGGCTGGGCAGTGGCTCACGCCTGTTATCCCAGCACTTTGGGAGGCCGAGGTGGGTGGATCATGATGTCAGATGATTGAGATCATCCTGGCCAGCATGGTGAAACCCTGTCTTCACTAAAAATTCAATTTTGCCGGACGTGGTGGTGCATGCTTGTAGTCCTAGCTATTTGGGAGGCTGAAGGAGGGGAATCACTTGAACCCAGGAGACGGAGATTGCGTGAGCTGAGATTGCGGCACGGCATTCCAACCTGGCGACAGAGGGAGACTCCGTCCCCCCAAAAAAACCAACCAAACAAAAAATCGTAAATAATTATTTTCTAAAGGTTTCATTGTTTTACTTTTCTCTTTTAAAAATTCAAGTGAGCTGGAATTCACTCGTGTGTGATATAAAATGGAGGTTAATTAAGTATTATATCTCTTTGTTTTTCTATATTGACATCCAGTTGTCTAAACACCCTTTGTTGAAAAGACTAACCTTTCTCTACAGCTCGAAAGTGTTGCCTTTGCAATATATGGGTCTTTTTCTGGTTCTCCTTTTCTGTTCTATTCATTCAACAATCTTTGTACCAATGCTACACATTCTTAACTACTTCCTAAAATACTTATAAGGCTTGATATCTGACAAAGCAGTTATACTTTACTGTTTTCTTTCCCCTAAGTATGTTGGCTTTAGCATTTCTATGTAAAATATAGAATCATCTTGTCAATCACACACACACACACACTTGTTAATAATTTATTTAAGATAGCATTGATTCTATAGATGAATGTGTAGATTTACATCCATGTTACATTGAGACGTTCCTATTAATGAACATGTTATCTCCCACACTTTATTTAGGTCTTCTTGAAATGTTTGATGCCTTTATAAAATAGCATCTTAAAATTATCTTGAGTTTTTACAACATACCATAAATATAAATAATTTGCTGCTATTATAAAGGGAAACTATCTTCAGCTAATTTTAAATTTGTCATGTTCTTCATTTTGCTAATATATAGAATTTAAATTGATTTTATATATTGATTTTGCATCCACCAACTTGAATAAACTTGTCTATTAATTCCAATAATTTATCTGTGGGTTCTTTTGAATTTTTTTACATATTATTCACACATAATCATTGCTTTATGTCTTCCCTCTCAACTCTTTAACTTTTGGTTCTTATTTTTGTATTACTGCACTGGTAAAGGCCACTTGCTCATGTTGAATAGAGGTGATGACAAGGCTGGGCATGGTGGCTTACGCCTGTAATCCCAGCACTTTGGGAGGCCAAGGAAGGTGGATCATGAGGTCATGAGATTGAGACCATCCTGGCCAACATAGTGAAACCCCGTCTCTACTAAAACTACAAAAAATAGCTGAGTGTGGTGGCATGTGCCTGTAGTCCCAGCTACTTGGGAGGGTGAGGCAGGAGAATCGTTTGAACCCAGGAAGCGGAGGTTGCAGTGAGCCGAGATCGCTCCACTGCACTACAGCCTGACGACAGAGTGAGACTCTGTCTCAAAAAAAAAAAAAAAAAAAAAAAGTGGTGACAAGAGGCAACTTTGCTTTATTTTCTACCTAAAAGAAAATGCTTTCAGTTTTTACCATTACATTTGGTATAAGCTCCTTATACACATAATTTAATAGACTAAGGATTTTCCCTTCTTTTCCACTGATTTCTAAGAATTTTTATATTGGCATGGACTTTGAATTTTTTGTTGTTGTTGTTGAGACAGAGTTTCACTCTTGTAGCCCAGACTGGAGTGCAGTGGTGCCATCTCGGCTCATTGCAACCTCCTCCTCCCAGGTTCAAGTGATTCTCTTGCCTCAGCCTCCTGAGAAGCAGGAATTACAGGTGCCACCACCACGTGCAGCTAATTTTTGTATTTTTAGTAGAGACAGGTTTTCACCACGTTGGCCAGGCTGGTCTTGAACTCCTGACCTCAGGTGATCCACCTGCCTCAGCCTTCCAATGTGCTGGGTTTATAGGCATAAGCCACCATGCCCAACCTGACACTGGATTTTATTAAAAATAGTTTTTCTTGCATCTGTTGAGCTGTTCCCTGATTTTTCTTCTTTAATCTGGTAATGTGACAACTTACTTTGATTGCTACTTTAAAGTAGAATTAATTTTGCATTCTAAAAAATAATCTAACTTTGACATGGTGTATTAATCTCTTTATAGATTGCCAGATTTGGCTTGCTTGTATTTTTTTTTAAGATTTTTTTTTTCTATCTCTGTGTATAGATAAGAGAATACTACAATTTTCTCTCTTTATAAGGTGATTTCAGGCTTTGATATTTGTAAAGTTATTACAAAACAATTTGGGAGAAGAGTACCTCTAACTTTTTTCTTTGAATCAATTCATATGAAATGGTTTTCTTTGGTAAATGTGTGGTAAAATTTGTCAGGGAAGTGGTGTGGGCCTGACATTTTCTCTAGATAAAAGTACTGATTTAAGATTATATTTTTGAAACAATTATAACACAATTCAAATTGTGTATCTCTTGATTTTTTTAACAAAACAAGCCAATTAAAATATGCATTACCTCACATACTTAACTGTGTGTTTGGTGAAAATCCTTAAAGTCTATTCTCTTAGTACTTTTCAAGAATACAATACATTGTAATTAGCTATAGTTGCACAATAGATCTCTTGAAGTTATTTCTTCAGCCTAACTGAAATTTTGTAGCCTCTGACCAACCTCCTTCCACATCTGCCTTCCAGCCCAGGTAACCACTATTCTACTCTCTAATTCCAAGATCAACTTTTGAAGATGCTACATGTAAGTGAGATCATGTGCTATTTGTCTTTTTGTGCCTGGCTTATTTTACTTAACATTATGTCCTTCAGCTTCATGCATATTGTCCAAAAAGACAGGATTTGTTTCATTTTTTAAGGCTGAATAATGTTCTACTGTGTAGATATACGATGTTTTCTTTATCCATTCATCCACTGATGAACACTTTGGTTGATTCTATATCTTGGATATTGTGAATAATGATGCAATAAACATGTAGGTGCAGATACCTCTTTGACATACTGACACCACTTCCTTTGTATATATACCTGGTAGTGGCATTGCTGGATCATACAGAGGTTCTATATTTAATCTTTTTAGTAACTCCCATAATGTTTGTACTAATTTATATTCCCACCAACATTGTGCAAAGGTTCCTTTGTATCTACATCCTCTCCAACATTTGTTATCTTTTGTCTTTTCAAATAGTAGTCATTTTAACAGATGTGAATTGACATGTCATTGTGGTTTCAATTTGCATCTCTGACAATTAGTGATTTTGAGCATTTTTCCACATATCTGTATATCTTCTTTTGAAAAATGTCTATTCAGATCGTTTGCCTTTTTTTTAGTGAAAATACAGTGAGTTCACACTGAAGAAAGGGGAGTGCTGCTGGTGTCCTCAAGAAAGAGTCACATGCAAGGGGGTTTGAGATTTCTATCTTTACAGGTTTGTTTAACCAAGGGGTGGAATATCCATGAAGATTATTGGAGAAAGTGGAGATTTCTCAGAACTGTGGTGTCACCCATTTTTACACCAAATATGGATGCTCCCAGAGCTGTCATGGCACTAGTGGGTGTGTAATTTAGTATGTTAATGAGCATATAATGAGGCTATAGGTGAAGCCTAGGTCAAATCCATTGCCATGTGGGATCCAGTCTGTCTTAGTCAGCTTGGTCCACACCACAGTTTTTGGGGTCTTATCGGCCCCTTGCTTATGCAACTACTTTAAGTTTCCTTTTGCTAGTCATGCACAACTGCTGCCTGGCATTTTTCTATTCTCCTGCCACCACCCTGTATTATTCCCATCTTCTTTTCCTCCCTCAGAGATTTCCATCCCTTATTCTTAATGGTTGAAGAGGAAGGAGGTCAGTCTTCTGTATCTTATTCCTGTTGATTAGGGGTGTTGCTCCTGCCTAGTGAGGATGTGGAATTCTCTGGTTGCCTAGTGTAAAAGTCCCATCGGTGGGTCATTAGGAGAATGAATTGGAGGCAGAGACTGGTTGGCATGCTTGCATGACCAATATTTTGACATGAAGCAGCTGCAACCTAGAAGACACAAACTTTACAAGGAGGTTAAACAAGCAAGGACCAAATGTTAGTAGTAAATAAGATAGCTGTTAAAGGTCTCGGGAAAGGTAAGAACCATGTCACAGTTGGTAGATATTCTTTGATGGAGTCCCAGATGTTTTGAGTGGTGGGATTATTGAAATTATGTAGACAGATAGCCTGCTATTAAGTCTTTTCAACTTCAAGTTTAACCAATCATGAGTTATTAATATAAGAACAACTGGTGTGTTTTATTATTGCACAAACCTCTCTTTGTTCAGCTAAAAGTTAAAGTCTCTTGTTCTGTCCCTGACCATTTGAGTGGTTCATGCTCTGGCTGTGTTAGGATCTCATACAATGGATTAGCAATGAGCCCAAATCCTAGGATCCAAATCCTGCAAAATCCTGCCCTAACCAGAAAAGTTCGGGTTTCTTCTTCATTTGTGGAGGTAGCCTTTTTTTGTTGCTGTTCAATGGACAAGGTCTGGTTTCCTGGACTTAGAAGGTACCCCAGATATTTCAGTTCTGGTTTAGAAATCTAGGACTTGGATGGACAGACTTGATACTCTTTTTCCCGGGAAGTTTAGGACTTGAGTGGTATTCTTATCTGAGTCCTTTTTAATGGGTCTGCATTATAGGGATGCCATTCATGTATTGCAGTATGGCTCCCCTTTCTAGCTATATCTACCTTAATTCTTGTGCCAAGGCATTTCTGAACAAGTGAGGGCTATCCCTAAAACCCAGATGCAGTACTGTCTAGGTGTACTGCTGGGTAATATAGTTGCAGGATTAGTCTGATCAACAGCAAACAAATATTAAGGGTTAGGGTGCAAAGGGATACAAAATGAAAGCATCCTTGAAATCTAGTATCATGAACCAAGTGTTGTCTCCCAGTATTTGGGTAAGTATGGCATAAGTATTGGGCATTATAGGATGTAAGGGAATTACGGCCTCATTAATGGCTCTTAAGTCTTGAACTAGACAGTATTCCCCATCTGGATTTTGGATAGGGTGGACAGGAGTATTACAAGGAGAGTGACATGGAACCAGGAGGCCATGTTTTACAAACGTCTCAATTAGAGAGTGTAGACCTTGCCTGACTTCTTGTTTGAGAGGATATTGATGCTTGTGTGGGAAATTATTTTTGTCTTTTAAAGAGAAAATCACTGGCTGAGAATGTATTGCTTTGTCAGAGGTTTCTTGGTCTCACACTTGAGGGCCTACTTGAGCATTATTTTGAGGGAGATCTCCTGTTTTTCTGAGGTTGACATAGAAAAAAGCATTGCTATTAAAGGGGGCTCCCAAGGGCCTGATAAATGTGAAATGACTCAGAGGGTGGCTAGGAAGTTCCGTCCCAATAAAAGAGGAGGACACTGGCATAACTAGACACTTGTGAACCTGCAGCTCAAGGGTAAAGTAAAGCATTCCTAGGGGTGCCATTGACACCTGTGATAGTGCAACTTTTGGAGGGATAAGGGTCCAGAGAGACTGTTTAAATCAGAGTAAGCAGCCCCCAGGTAAATTAAGAAATTAATATTCTTACCTCCCAGGTCAAGAGTGACCCAAGACTCCTCAGTTGTGATGGCCATGCCTTTTGTGGGTGCTGCCAGGAACCTCAGGCCCCTTCAGTCCTCAGTTTTGGCTGTGATAAGCATCAGGTGTCTTCCTCTCCCTTTGGAGCTGAGAGCAATCCCTTTTCCAAAGCCTTCCTGGCTTTCAGTGAGGACAGGGTCCAGGTGGGCTTCCCTGGCAGGGACAGTTCTTGCTCCAATGTCCTGGCTTCCTGCACTTGAAGCAGCAACTATAGGTTTGCCGGAAGCATCCCCCTGAGTGACCCTGAGGTTGCGGGGTACTACTTACAGCAAGTGTTATCATTTGGGCTGGCTGTCTATCCCATTGTTTGAGACACTGGGTCTTTTCAGGCTCTTCAACCCTGTGCTTATCATTGAATACCCCAAAAGCCACATCGAACATTTCATTAATAGGCATTTGGGGTCCCAAAGCCAACTTCTGTC
Source organism: Rhinopithecus roxellana (assembly GCF_007565055.1). Lineage (NCBI taxonomy): Eukaryota > Metazoa > Chordata > Mammalia > Primates > Cercopithecidae > Rhinopithecus > Rhinopithecus roxellana. The sequence continues at coordinate 66,316,361 of NC_044556.1, forward strand.
ATTTTCTCCTGCTTTTGGGTGCTGACTGGCTACTAAAGTGTTTCCCCAGTAAAATTTGGCCAGTATCAATACTGGAGTCCATGTTAGCATATTTTTTCAGGTCACTACAAAGCATCCCTGGAACAAAGCTGGATTTTCATAATTTCCTTATTTCTCTTATTTTATCACAGGTCACAGGCTTAGTGGTACATTTTTCCATTCCCTCCACTAAAGGAGCCACCATTAGTTCCTTATTCTTAGAGGAGCCTGACACTCTTGGTAGTTCCAGATAGGGTCATGGTTAGGCACAGACATGGCCCCTGCAGTGTATTGTTCAGAATCCCCTGCTGACAAGCTGCCAGCATAAGCCTTGGCCTCTACCCAAATACGCTGCTTTACCTCATGGGTACAACACATGAACAAGATAGTATGAATAGCTCCCCAAGTTAACTCAAATGAGAGTGAGAGCCCAAAATTCCTCCATGAATTTTAGTTGGGTTATCTGAAAATCAGTCTAGCCTTTATCTGCATTGTGCTAGATCAGACACTGAAAAAAGTACATATACTTGCATGGCCTGCATCCTCATTGGCCACCACTCTAAGTGAGCATAACTTAGAATTGTCAGGGAGGTAGAAAATGCCAGTGCTAGTGACCCCAGCAGGGCTCTGTTCCTTTGGTAGGGAAGACCATATAGGTTGGTAAGCAGGTGGACTAGCAGTAGTGTAGCTGGAACTAGCAGAAGACTGGGGAGTCAAAAGTGGAGTTGGGTGAGAGGGAGGAGCTAGGGATGCAGGAACTGACTCTAGGTTAGGAGGTGTGAGAAGGCTCTGGGGAGGTACATTTTTCAAAAGGGGATCATCTAGGATATCTACTTCCCCAATTAGTTCCCCTAAAGGGGTATGAGCATAACAAAGGTGGCAATTTCCATGATGGTCAGAGCTCTGATGATGAGTCATGAAGGTCTGTACATATGATATTTCAGTCCATTTCTCCCAACATTTTTAAAAAGATCTAATTGCAAGATGGTATTACAAATTAAGGGTCCTGTTATCTGGCCATTGTGCTCTATTTTCTAAATTACAGTTACCCATAGCCTTGACTTGACCTTGGCATGACCAAATGCTGATGGTCCTAAAATGGGAGTGATGATGCTCCTGGCTGGTTCACCATGAAGACAATGCTGGTGGATTTGTGGGGGGTGTTCCCCAAATGTGGGTGGGACCTTGACCCCAGCCAGTATCCAGGCTCTTGACAGCTTCTGAAGAAAGAAGTCAAGAATGAGTCAGAAAATAGTGAAAGTACAGAGATTTATTACAAAGTGAAAAGTACATGCTCAAGAAAGGGGAATGTGTGTGTGTGTGTGTGTGTGTGTGTGTGTGTGTGTGTGTGTACTCAAGAGAAAGGGTCACCCCTTTGCCCATTTTTAAATTGAGTTATTTGTATCTTCCTGTTGAGTTTTTTGGGTTCCTTATATATTTTAGATACTAACCGCTTATGAAACACACAGTTTGCAAATATTTTCTCTCTTCCTGTAGATCTCTTCACTCTGTTGATTGTTTCCTTGGCTGTGCAGAAGCTTTTTAGTTTCATGTAATCTCGTTAGTCTATTTTTGCTTTTGTTGTCTCTGTTTTTAGGTTGATATCCAAAAAAATCACTGCCCATATGAACCTCAAGGAGTTTTTCACCTAGGTTTTCTTCTTGTAGTTTTACAACATCAGGTCTTAGTTTAAAGTCTTTAATGCGTTTTGAGTTGATCTTTGCATATGGTATAAGATAAGAGTTTAAATTCATTCCCCTGCATGTGGATATCTACTGGACACAACATAATTTATTGAAGAGACTCTCTTTCCCAGTTGTGTATTCTTGGTGTCTTTGTCAAAAATGAATTGACCTTATTTACATATATTTGTTTCTGGGCTCTTTATTCCTTTCCATTGGCCTATGTGCCAGTACCATGCTGTTTTTATGCCAGCACCATGCTGTTTTTTATTACCTTAGTTATTCAGTATATTTTAGAGTCAGGTAGTGCAATGCCTTTGCCTTTGCTATTTTTGCTCAAGATTGCTGTGGCAATTCAGGGTCTTTTGTGGTTCCACACAAATTTTAGGATTTTTTTTTTTTGAAAAATATCATTGGAAGTTTGATAGGGATTACATTGACTCTGTAGATTATTTGGGGTAGTACGAACATTTAAAAAATTATTAATTCTTTCAGTCCAAGAACACAGATGTCTTTCCGTCCTTCTTCAGTTCATTTCATCAATGTGTTACGGTTTTCAGTGTACAGGTCTTTTACCTCCTTGGTTAAATTTATGTGAGCTATGTTTTTCTATGGAATTGTTTTCTTGATATTTTGTTTTGTTTTATTTTATTTTATTTTATTTTATTTTGAGACAGGTTCTCACTCTGTTACCCAAGCTGGAGTACAGTGACATGATCACAGCTCACTGTAGCCTCGGTGTCCTAGGCTCAATTGATCCTCCCACCTCGGTCTCCTGTGTAGCTGAGGCTACAGGCATGTGCCACCATGCCCCGTTAATTTTGGTACTCTTTGTAAAGATGAGATCTTGCTATATTGCCCAGGTTGGTCTCAAAATCCTAAGCTCAAGTGATCAGCCCAACTCAGCCTCCCGAAGAACTGGGATTACAGGCATGAGTCACCATGCCTGTTTTGATATCTTTTGTGGATAGTTAGTGGTTGGTACGTAGAAGTGCTACTGGTTTTGTATGTTTATTTTATATCCTGCAACGTTACTAATTCATGTATTAGTTCTAATGGTTTTTAGTGGAGTCTTTAGGGTTTTCTATGTGTAAGATCATGCCATCTACAAATAGGGACAATTTGATTTCTTCTTTGCAATTTGGATACCTATTATTTTTTCTGCTTGCCGAATTGTAACTTCTAATACCGTGTTGGATAGAAGTGTCAAGAGTGGACATTCTTGTTATGTTCCCGATCTCAGAGAAAAAAACTTCACTTTTCACCATGGGATATGATGTTAGCTGTGGTTTTGTCATATGTGGCCTTTATTGTGTTGCAGTACATTCCTTCCATAAGTAATTTGTCTTATAGTTTTTAGTCATGAAAGGATGCTAAATTTTATCAAATGCGTTTGTTCATCTACTGAGAAGATCATATGTTTTTGTCCTTCATTCTGTTAATGTGATTTATCACATTTACACATTTGTGTATATTGAACTACCCTCACATCCGTGAGATAAATCCCACTTGATGGTGGTAAATGATCCTTTCAACGTGCTGTTGAATTCTGTTTTTCAGTATTTTGTTGAGGATTATTACACCTATGGTTATCAGGGATATTGGCTTGTAATTTTCTTGTAAGGTTCATGTCTGGCTTTGGTATCAGGGTTTTTTTTTTTTTATCTATTATTATATCATGTTCATTAGTTGATATTTTTGTAGGGATTTGTCTGTTTTATCTATGTTTTCAAATTTATTGGTATAAAATTGTTCATAGTTTTATCTAGTTAATGTCTTAGTGACTTCAGGATCTATAGTAGAGTGATTATTTTAGTTTTCTGTGACTGCTGAAACAAATCACCATAAACTTGGTAGCTTAAAACAACAAGAATTTATTTTTTTACAGTGATGGAAGCCAGAAGTCTGAAATAACCTTTACCAGCTTAAAATCAAACTGTTGGCAATACTGTGTTCTTTCCGGAGGCTCTACAGCAGGGGTCCCCAACCCCTAGGCCATGGGCAGTACCAGTCGATGTCCTGTTAGGAACTGAGCTGCACAGAAGTGAGCAGGAAGTGAGCGGCGGGCAAGTGAGCGTTACTGCCTGAGCTCCACCTCCTGTCACATGTTAGGAGTATGAACCCTATTGTGAATTGCACACGCAGGGATTAGATTGCATGCTCCTTATGATAATCTAACTATGCCTAATGATCTGAGGTGGAACAGTTTCATTCCCAAACCATCTCCCACCCACCTGCCCAACACATCAGTGGAAAAATTGTCTTCCACAAAACCAAACTCTGGTGCCAAAAAGGTTGAGGGCCACTGCTCTAGAGAATCATCCACAACTTGTCTTTTCCTACTTATGGTGGCTGCCAGCATTCCTTGCATTGTGGCCGTATTAATTCAATCTTCAAGGCCAGTATCTTCAACTTTCTCTCTGCTCCATCTTCACATGGCTTCACCTTGGTGCGTGTGTGATATCTCCCTCTGCCTCCTTCTTATAAAGATATTTATGATAGCACTTAGGCACCAGGCTAGTCTAATACAGCCCTACTAACTCAAAATTTTTAATTTGATCACATCTGCAAAGATCCTTTTCCCAATTAAAGTTACATTTTCAGATTCCCAGGACTAGGACCTCATGTCTTTGGCAATATAATTCAAACTAGACAGTGATGCTCCCATTTTTATTTCTAATGTTGGTTATTTGTGTACCCTCCTTTTATTTATTTATTAATCAGTCTCCCCAAGATTTGTACACTTTAAAATTTTTCTCAAAAAGCAAACCTGGATGGGTTCATTTCTCCTCTTTTATATGATGGCTGATATGTTAATTTCTATTCTTCCTCTATCCTTTACTATTTGCTTTGATTATTTTGCTTTTGTAAAACTCCTTAAATTAGATGCTTCCTCATTAGTTTTTATCTTTGCCTCTTATCTAATACACACTATGAAATTTCCTGGATAATAGCTTTGGCCCTGGACTTCCTATCCCCTTTTCCTACTTTATTTTTCTCCAGTGCAGTCAGCATGACTGACATTTCTATATAACATACCTTACTTAATTATTTTGCTCTTTCTCACTTTTCTCCTAGAACATAAGCTCCATGAGCAGAGTTTTTGTCAATTTTTCTCATTCCTGTATATGACGTGTGCCTAGAACAATGTCTGTGACACAGATTAATGAAGCATAGCTGGAAATTTCATCATGTACTGGGCACTGTGGTACCTGGGAAAGAATGGGAAGAAATGGGCATATTCCCTGAATTCATGTGGTTCTGGGTTAGAAGGAGGCCAGGCTTTGAGTGAAAGATTAAAGTCACAGTAAGTCCTTAAACAGAGGAAGTACTGCCCATTAAGGAGTATGAAATGAGAGCACTAATTCAGCCTCTGTAGGTTGAAGAAGGTATCCCTGAATAAGAAATAGATGAACCGAGGATAACTAGCTGTTAGCTTCCCTGAAGAGAAAGTAGAAGGGAAGAGGAATAAATTGGTACAGAAGATCTTAAGCAAAGCTATCCACCAAATACATGGTGAATGGTAACAATTAGAGGTCAATTGCTGATCTCCCAACTGTACCATATTTGATAGCATGGAAACCACTTGGGTGCCATGGGTGTTTGCCTTTCTGATTGGTTCTTTCAACTCCCAGTAACAACGATGCTTTGCCAATGTAAGTGCCCAGGCTAAAACTGTCATATACCTTATAATATATGTTCTAAGGGAAAGCATGAACATAAAGTAATAAATTAAATGTCCTATAAAACAGTCCTAATTTTGAATATATTGAGTAAATTCTAGCTATTCAGCCACAAAAGTTCTTACTTTTAACTTTTCAAGATTGCATTTTGTGCTTTCTTATACAAAATCTATATGGCAATTCTGTCCATAGAGCATTCCCTGGCCTGTGTCAGAGCTTGGTACCATCTGGACTTGCTACTGTTTTCCTTGTGCCAGATGCTTTTTATGGATGGGGAATTTGTTCTCATCCTTTTGCCCACAACCCTCGCTTCAGTTTAAGGGTTATATTAATTGAATTCAGATTAAAAAGTAGAGAAGAGGTATTTTACTTGAAAGTAGTTCTGTCACTATCTAGCCTTCTGTATGCATCCTGTAAACTTAACCAGTGGAATCGAAGAGGAATTTAATTGCTTATTTCAGACTAACTTTAATAAAGTTATGTAGGAAGCAGTTTTCAAAATTTAGTATCTTTCATTTCAAAGAGCCATAGCTGATATACAGATCTTTTCACATCAAATCTATACTTTTTTGGCCTTCATCAAAAGGATGCAGGGCAAAAGTTTAATCACAGGAAGGAAGCATGGGGCCAATAAAAAAGAGAATTAATAAAAAGGGGAAAGGAAATAATAAAATTTCAGTGAATTTTTCCAGGACTACTGTGGGATCTGTGTTATCTCCATTTTAGGGTTAGAAAACAGAAAAAGAGATCATTCAGAAAGCAGGTATAGGAGTCTAAGATTGGTATCTGGGTCTGTATGACTCCACAGTTTATGATTTATCCATCATCCCAAGTTGCCTGTGAGAACAAATGAATGTCTGAATGAAGCAAGGTGAAGATAAGAGAAACTAGAAAAGTGAGAAAGAAATCATTTGTTTCCTTCATATTAAGCTTTCATTCAACAACTGCAGGTAATGAAGTGGATTTCTGGCTATGATGTTACTCTTTGCTAGTTTTCTTTGGGAACCAGTATTTTCTCTCCCCTTCCTTCCCTTTCCTTCCTTCCTTCCTTCCTTCCTTCCTTCCTTCCTTCCTTCCTTCCTTCCTTCCTTCCTTCCTTCCTTCCCTGTTTTCCCTCAGCCTCTCGAGTAGCTGGGATTACAGGCATGTACCACCACACCTGACTAATTTTTGTACTTTTAGTGGAGACGAGGTTTCACCTATTGGCAAGGCTGGTCTCGAACTCCTAGGCTCAACTGATACAACTGTCTTGGCCTCCCAAAGTACTGGGATTACAGTACTTTTACAGGTGTGAGCCACCACATCTTGCCCAGAAACCAGTATTTAATTTCTGAGTATAATATTGATAGATACTGGAAATTCTTTTTACCTACTTTCTAAAAATTAGAACATCGATATAATTTTCTTTACACCAAATAACAACCTTGAATATTTGTGTCCATGGGATGTCAAGACACTTACATTGAAAAAAACCTATTGTGAAAAATAAGAAAAACAACAGGAGAGTGTGCTATGTCAAGTTAGAGCCAGATAGAGGTTAAATGGGAGGAAGAATCATAACTCAAATTCTCCTCCATTTTACTTTACTTCTCAAAAGTCGGAGACAAACTCCAGTGTGTTCTTGATGTAGTTCTGGAAGTTGCTCTTCTGTAGACAGGAAATGATATAAAATGAAATGAAATAAAATAAAGGAAAATATTTGGTGACTCTTCCACAGAGACCTGTTGAGTGATGAGTAAGTAGATGTATGAGCTTGGCCCTCCATGGATGTAGAGTCTAGAAAGGGAATCAAACACATTCACATATTTGGAGCTATGAGAGTTCAAAAGAGAAGAATAACCTTTACCAGGGATGTTCAGGAAAGGTCTCAGTGAATATCCTTTGAGTTGACACCATAGTACAGAAAATCAAGGATCAGGATCAGGGAAGAATCCTTTAATAAACCTCGTCTGCAAATTAGACACAAAATAGGGTAAATATATCTAGTTTGGAGTCTTCAAACTGTAAAAATGATGGGAGAACAAAGAATGTGTTAAGCAAGTCTTATATAAAGGATAGAATGATACATAAGAAACAGTTAAAAGAATTCATGTCAATGGACAATGGCTGGAGAGAATGACTTACTTTCAAATTCAGTGAGTTTTATCTGGAATGAGCATTGGGTAGGGTCCCAGAATATGTGGAGTTTTTTTTTTTTTCTTTATAATTATACCTGTGACTTTGTACAAGTTATGTCACTGTTTCAATATTTAGTTCCATCATCTATAAAACAAGGAAGTTGCATGTGCTACATACATGGTTTCTCCCTGCTGTGAAATCATATGATTCTAGATATGTAAAGGATGTTTATGTAAGAAAGTTGATGAGAATCCATTCCAAGTATTCAAAGAAGTCAATTCGGAAAAGCAATAAGTTTAAATAAAAGAAAAATAAATTATATAATTAAAAAATTAAGAACATTCTCATCTCCTTAGATTTTCATTAGGTCTCCTCAGATACTATAAAATTATGACACGACCAGTTGCTAGAGAGAGTTTTAGCTTAATAGCTAATACCATTTGTGTGCTTCTGAAAGGTCAAGGGCTATATTTAACACTTTACATATCTTATTTAATACTCAGTATCTATGAAGTAGGTTCTATTATTGTCACCACTTTGATAATGCAGAAACTGAAGCTTGCAAAGATACAATAGCTTCCCTCGGGTTACATATAAACTTAAGATGCAGAGCTGGGATTAGACCTCTGTCTGTCCTATTGCAAAGCCCTTGCTCTTAGCCTTTATAACCTCCTATCTTAGACCAAGAATAGGCCTGATCAATTTGTAAGATCCCTTTTTTGATTTTGCAGTCATGGAACAGCTGACAAAATTTTGAGCACAACCTTTTTATCCTTTCAGATATTACTTATCATGGAACAAATATCTCGTGTTTACTGAAATAAAAGTTCTATTACATTGCTTCATGTCAGAGTATACAGAGGGTTTATGTGCTTCTCTGGGAAGAAAAGGAAATACAGCTGTTTTGCAGGTAATAACAGTTTATTTTATGTCCTATTTTCTTTAACAGTGATTGCTCTTACTTGGAAACTCTCCTGGCATTTTGTAGGCAATAAAAATGTAAGAAGAATGCTCTTCCAGAGAGTTTCACAAGCCTTGCCCCCAGTTTGTAATCTATGGCAGAAGGCATCTACAACCTGATTCCAAGGAGGCTTATCAATACTTCCAACAGACACATAGGTACCAGAGCCACTATCCTGATGTGTCTCAGGTCAACTCTTCCATCACTGGAGCCTCTGATACACTTGTGAGAAAAGAAGCACCATGCCAATTTGAGAAAATGCTAAGGAAAATATTTTTTGCAAGGCAGAAACAGAAGTGAAAACTTGGCCATTGCAAAGTAAAAATTTGTAATTTGATGTTAATAAGACTTAATTACTCTCCAATTAAATATCCTCATCCACATCCATGGCTAGTGTGGAGCAGAATTATACAACAACTACATTTGATGCCTTGGAAAGTCTGTTTTTAGGTATCCTCCTGACTTGCTCCTCCTCACTGTTTGCTCCTGCTCCCTTGATATCTTAAAGATCTTATTCCAGGTGGTCCTCAGGGGATAAGTCTTGTACTCTCAACCTTTTCTGCTTTCTGTTTGGATCTCATTGAGCCTGACTTGCTGCTACAAAATTAACATGGATTAACGGACATGGGCACCACTATATTATATGACTTTTTAGTTTTTGGAAAAAATATAGTATCTATTTAAAAATCACTATTCTATAGTAAAATCATTCTAGGTGTACATATAGATGAGCTTGAGTCTTCCAAAAGCCCTTTGAGATGGATATTTATGGGAGAGGAATGTGGGCCTACAGAGGTGAAGGGATTTTCCCAAGGCCCTTCATTCAGAAACGAAGCAGGAGATGGTGGCAGTAAAATCTGTACTTTCCCCACTCTCCTGCATTTCCTCCTCATGATATTTAATCATGGCTATTGGATATATTGGTAAAACTGTAGGCTTCTCAGCCTTCAAGCAGACCCCTGTGCAAGAGTGAGAAAGAGAAGGGATGCCTAGCAGGTCCATCTCTCTTCAAGTGAATCAACTCAGAGATTTTCTGTCGTCCTTGTTCCTTATTTCACTGGCTGCAATTACTAACTAGCATAATAATAATAATAATACCCTATCATCCTCTCTTATAATTGTATAATACTTCATTATATTGTTTCGGCTCTCTCCAGATGCAATTTTGGTCCCAGTATTGTTTGTTTCTCTTAGTCACTCTTTGAAAGTTTGGAGTATCAACAGCACATTCAGAACACCTTGAATTTACAGAACTTGGCACAGTGGAAATTAGGGTAATTTTATATTAATTATTATTATTTTATCCCATTGCCAGGGAATTAGAGGAAACATTTTACAAGTGTGAATAGTTGATGTTTGTTTGTTCCAAAGGCAGTGGCTGTTCAGGAAGAAATCGATGAAGAAAATGTCATGACCTCCTACAAGTTATTGCTATTGAGGTCAGAATGTTCATGAGGATCTGTCAAACAGTATTTTGCAGTTTTTAATGACGTTCTCAGGTAAATTGATGACTAAAGGATGTTGATAGTTTCTGGTTTGAGAACAGGAACTCCTAAGTGACCTCCTAAGCACACAGATTTCAGCATTTTAAAGATCAATTACTAGTTCAGACCACCAAGAGCAACACCCTGGAACGCCATCAGTCTACAAGCATCAGCAATGGGTACTGTGGTAGCTTTTCACTGATTAGAACAATGGCAGCAGAAAGTGCCCACAGGAAAAGTGTGCAGAAGTCCCAAACCATTCCCAGGTGGTGAGCAGGAATCCAGCACCTGTGTGCAAGCCCAGGGCAGGCTTCAGAAACATTTGCCTAGACACAAACTGCTGGGAGAAAAATACAATAGCATGTAAGCATTTATTGGCTGTAACAGCCTGCTGGAGGCAAGCTGACCTTTTTTATCTACTTTTGCACAAATGGAAAAAAAATAAGATCTAAAAATATGGACAGTGGATGTTCAGTGGCAAAGCTAGGAACTTGGTATCCCACATAAGAATTTCAGAATGGGATAGATGTCTTACTCTCAGAATATGAAAAATGTGAACATTCTTTACAACTTATCTGAAGAGGATTCTCTCCCTTGCTCGGATATTTTGTTTCCAATAACTGTTAACATTTTCCCGTATAGAAGGGTTGCTCATATCATTAACCCTTAAGAAGTTAAATAGGCAAATCTTAATAAAGTGTCTTTGTAATATCAGCAATGTTACCTGAAAAGCAGTGGTTTTTGTTATTATTTTTTTAAGTCTTAAAGTTTCTAATATTATCCTGCAAAGATAGCTCTTATTCTAGGAATCTTAATATTCCTAATAGTAAAAGGTTATCCCATGTGGGCTAGATGACTTTTCCTGACACTCTTGACCACCAAGTCACTAAGTCTTACCAGCATTGCTTGGGTAATAATCAGCATCTATTTATAATAATAGATAAGTTAAATGTGACTGGAAAATACCTTAAGAAAAAACCAATCTAGGATGAATGCACATCTTACAGAGGCATATAATTTCATTTGTGATTAACATCATTCAATAAGAAAACTACTGCACACAATTTTTGGGTCATAGTAGGACTTCATTATTGTGTATGTAAACTGAAGTTTATACAATTGATCATAACACAGAATTTTTTAAAGAAAAAGCAGATACTACACAGTAGTTTTAGCAAGTAGGTCAATTGCTCTGGCAGCTTTGATACAGCAGTGAAGACCTAGATATTAAAGGTTGAAGACTGAATATACCCAATAAACTAATATGAAGTATATGTGCTTATTTAGCCAAACCGATATGTATATGTGCCAGGTATTACACTTACAGTGGAAAAATCATAGATAAAAATATAGCCCTATTTCCAAAGGTTTTGATGGGTACTTAGACACAAGTGTAGAATTTACATTTCACATTTAGTTATATTGCATATTGTGTATACACTGTATATAATTTTATATGTACAGTTGACCCTTGAACAACATGGGTTTGAACTCTACAGGTCCACTTATAAGTGGATTTTCTTCCTCCTCGGCCACCCCTGAGACAACAAGCTAACCTCTCCTCTTCCTTCTCCTCGTCAGCCTAGTCTATGTGAGATGAAGACCTTTATAATGATCCACTTCCACTGGGTGAGTAGTAAATATATTTTCACTTCCTTATGATTTCTTAATAACATTTTCTTTTCTCTAGCCTACTTTATTGTAAGCATACAGCATGTAATACATATAATATACAAAACATGCATTAATAAACAGTTTCTATAATCAGTATAGCTGATTAGTAGTTAAGTTTTGGAAAAATCAAAATTGTATATGGATTTTTGATTGTGTAGGGGGTTGGCATCCCTAAACCCCTTGTTGTTCAAGAATTGACTATATATGTAAAATTTCATGTGATGTCTACATCTATTGATCACCCAGAAACGTCAGAGAATGGGAAGGGAAAAGGCAATTGCCAATCTGCTAGGCAAAAATCTGCTGTTGAGAAGTATTGTTATATTACTTAGCACATTTATTTATTATAATTCTGATGATAATCCTCATTCTACAAGGATATTGAAGTTGAGAAGAACAGAGCAATTTATTTAAGGTTATGCAGCTGGTTAATAGAAGTTGTGTTGACATCTTTTGTATTGAACAAAGTATTTGTGACTTCAAAGCCATTATCCCCAAATTTTACCTCATCCTCCCTTTCCTTCTATTCCTATTGCACCATGCTGCCTCAAATGCTTCACATGTTTTGAATGTATTTGTTTTGTTTTCCCTTGATAATGCATTTAAAATTTTCTTTATTGGCCCACAACACTTGCTTTTGCTGAATGTGTGGGGACAAATGAAGATGAGAGATAGTCCATCAGTGTCTGATTGCACAAGGCTGACCTGCTACTAAAAAAATGGATAATTTCAAAGTAAATCTAAATTACTTTCTATTTAAAATATAAAATGTAGAAGCTGCAAAGGACCTGAGAAGTTTCCTCTTTCATTTTACAAATGAAGAAACTGAGCCTCTCAGTGGCACAGCTAGTTATACTCCATTAACCAATCACATATCAATGGGGCAGCAGATAATTGTATCTGAGCATTTTTCAATGATTTGCAGGAAAATGTCTATTATTTGTCATTTGGCTTTTTGGCACTTTTTAAAACCATGTTTGTTAAAATAAATACATGCCTTCAGAACAAATGAATTACTGGTATGTTCTTCTTGACTGAGACTATGAGTTTCCTAAGTGTTGGATGGAATCAAACTATAAGAAAAAAACTAGAGAAGACTAATCTTTACAGATTAATTTGGTTCTTCCACCCCAGTTTATGAGGCAGCAATCTTGCCATGCTTATTGATTATCAGACAAGACTACTAATCCCCTTAAGGTCATTAAGTGTACTTAATTAAAGAGCAGTTAGCAAGCTTCTCTTTACTAAAGTAATGTGGCTGTTAAAAGTGATTTGTACTTTACCAATACGGTAGCTATTAATCTGAAGGACAATTTGCCATTTATATTTTTCCAAACAAATATATTTGGTAGGTCAAGTGAGCACTGATATTTATTATGAACCCTCTTGATGCACTGTATCTGTAATTGTCAGTTAAGAAAGAAAGACTCCAATCACCCTCTTTGTTTAATATAACAGTCATTTCTATTTTTCCGAGTGCTGCAACTAATTATTGTTTGCTTAACAGTCTGATGCCCTCCTCTTTTGCCAGTATAGGGAACAATGTATACCAATATAAGGAACAGTGTTGATTTGAAAAATAATGCTATTTCTTTATAACCTGCTATATTTAAAAAAGAATTTGAACAAGAATAAAAGAAACAGCTAAATTCACATTATGGAGTGTTTCCTGAGAATGAGTAAAACATAAAAACTGTGTCGACAGAATTCCGAGTTGGAAATCATAGGCTGTGGTATTTATGGTAAATAACTTCATGATGTAGGAATAGTTAGATGATTGAATTTTTTGGCTGGCCTCCCACAGCATTCTCTGTTTCATCCTATACCCTTTTAATACCTTCACACATAATTGTTTCAAGACTGTACGGGCAATACCGTAAATGCTCAATGGCATTGTACCTGTTAACAAACATTCCTGTGGATGATTAGGTACTAAGGAGCTCCTAACGAAAAGGAAGAGTAATCACATACAACAGTCCCAGCTTTCATAAATGCCTCAGGCTACTCCAACAACGTTTAATTTGAGTTATTTCAGGAAAAAGTGGAGAAGTTTCCAGCACTCAGAAAAGTGATGGCAGAACTGGGTGTTAGTAATGAATTAGCTTTTAGACTATTTTAATTCTCTCACTCCTTCTTTTAGGCTTCATTTCTATTTCCCAGTTGGAAAATGGATTCATAAAGATGACCATCTTATTTGGGAACCCATAAGAAAACATTCAGTTCCCTGGAGAAAAGAAAACACAACAAAGCAACAAGATTTTATTAATAGAGGTTATTTGCAGTCTGTTTCTCCAAATTACAGTTCGAAAGGTTAGACCATGATAAATGGGGAGAGAAAAAACTGTGTGTTTTTGTGAGGTAAGCAGCAGGGGAAAATATATCTAAACATCATGTCATTGAATGATGGGAAGAGAGATTATTGACCCATTTTAACTCCAGATTCCTTTGCAACTGAGACATGCTTTTCCCAGTGGTATCCTCCCTCAGAACTGGACTAAAATTGTAAAACCTAACAACGTAATGGCTGGTGGAGTTGGCACAAACTCCAACCAACTAACATCAGTCAGATCTCTCTTTTTACTCTAAGGTGTCAGTGTTATGGCAATGAGACTGTCTAGTGATTCTAATTTTGCAATTTGGATGGAGATAAATGTTTTACAATACTTGATTCTTTGGGACTACTTCTGTTTCTCTTTTGCATTTTTAAGCACAATTGGATAGCATGCAATTTTAAATTCAATATTATAGTACCAGAAGAGCAATTTGACAAACTATGACCCAGATTAGGGGATTCTCAGATGACCACCATGATGGATTGAACCTTTGGTTTGGAGGAAGTTGGTAAAGCCTAGGAACTAGAGGTGTGGTGTGAGAAGTATAAAAGCAGGTAGTACTTACTGAGCTTGATGGCTTTACCAGGAACATGATTATGTCTCTTATCATACAACCAGCTGTGAAAAGGGAGTCCATTATACAAGTTTGGGAGCTGATGCCTAGGAAGATCACACCTAGTTAACTGACAACAGAGTGAAACACTTCTCCATTATATGACCACTTCAAGAAGGGAGAAGGACAGATGAATGAGCACTTAGAAGGGGTAGAAGGAATCATCCCCCAAATACCTACCATCAGCACTCAAATACTGAAGGAATCAAGATGATCATGATTAGTGATCATGACTCTTACTGTTAAGGTGAATGGTGGAAAAGAGGGGTGGTATCTTCAAGTATGTGTGTTACAGAAGACTGAATAAGCCCTTTCTGGTCCAGTGGAAGAGTTGACTTCTAATGTAAAATTAACCACATTCCAATGAAAAGCCATTTGGCTATGTTTCATAGTATGAGAATGGTGGAATTACATGTTAAAAGCCTGCTATATTATTCACCACTTTTATTGGTCTGGGGATTGATGCAGCTGAGGTTGCTGAAATGAAGACTTAACTAAATTAACCAAATTCTTAACTTTCACCTTGTGAATTATTTTTCTAGCTGTTTTTTTTTTTTCTTTTTCTGTGTGTTTCTTTAACTTTCTTTATACACGTTTGTGTTTACCAATGTCATAGTCATATCCAGGACATCTGTTTAATATTCCTTCAGTGACTATTAAATTTGATTTAAAAATACATTAATTTAGATATTTTCAAGCTGCTTACCAGTTAGCAGTATTTTTAATGTCCTATTTATCTAGTACAGTTGCTTGTGCTGTTTTTATAATCAGATAAGGGTCATTAAACCATTTTTGAGATTAAATAGCACAAAACCATTTTTTTCTGTTTATGTGCCCCATTAATATTAGAGCTTATGCTTACTATGGCTTAATGTTTCCATTTTAAAATATCATTTATGTTAATATGAAAAGGCTCTAATATCTAATTGTGAGGATTACTTCCATTACTTTCCAGCATAATCTCTACAAATATTGGCCTCCATATTGCGTTGAAGCTGACAGATTTATAACCTTGGGCATTTCTTAGGACAACGTTTGAAATGCTGTTATTTACTCTTACTTGGCCAGTTTATTACGTTTGGTGTTTTGTTTTTTCAACTGTAACAAGTACCTAAATGCTTAGCTTCTTGTTTTGGTCCAGCTGTTACCTGAAACATTCATAATATAGAAGGTTCGGTGAACCTTCCTATCAAGTCTTCTGAAACAAGACAGGGAAAAAGCTGCAGGCTGAGAGAAAGACCAAGAGAGTGCAGGTGAGCAACCAAACAAGTTAAGGCGTGCACTTTTAAGTAGCCAACCTTTTGATACATAATTACTGAAACTACACTTTTTCAAAACAGGGGAAAATGTCAATTGACATACAATGTCCTGAATTATGCACATCACAGTAACCATATGTCACTGTAAATTTTATCCAACATCACTTACAATGAGTGGAGAGATCTTTCCATGCCAAGACTACCAAAGTATCTCTTTGTTCAACCTTTCAATCCACAGAAATGGGGTTGCTCTGTGCACAGTACACTCTCCCCAAGGTGTAGTCTCCTTTGGTGACCCTGCTGACTTGGATGTATCGGTCCTACAGGCTAGTTTATTTTATCGGTGACCCAGGGCACCCACCACTTCTTCCTGTGCACCCAGCCAACGTCATCAGTGAATCAGACTCTTTATATATTAGCTGTCTCTGGATAGTATGGTTTAGTTATAACTTCCTAAAAGGAGAATGATCCATGTCAAGTATCGTTGAGAATGCAAACATTGTGGCAAGAGCACTCGATTTGGATCCAGGAGCCCCGGGTTCAAATCCCCATTCTCTAATTTACGAGAGAGATCACTTAATCTCTCCAAATTTTAGTATTCTTTCTTAACAATGGTGATCAATATCACCTCCTTCCCAGGGCTGTTATGAAGATTAAAATAGGTAAGTATACATAGGTATGGTTTTTAAAATTTTAGGTACCATGTTAAGTTTGGATATTACCAAACTTGCTACTCATGTAACATGTGTGTATGTAAACACCTTAGTAGCATCTATTACATGCCAGACTCTGTTTCAAGTGCTTTGTTATGTTATACCTCATCTAATCCTTCTTATGTTCCTCAGTAGTTGGTGCAGTGAATATACTCATTATATAAGAGGGTAAACTGAGAGGTTAAGCAACTTGCTGCTGAGTCACATAGCTAGTAAATGAATGATCTGAAATTTGACTCCAGGGTCCATGTTCATAACCAGTATACTATTCTGCCTCTTAAATAACAGTAATGATCATGATAATAGTAATTACACTCATAGCATATATATACATCTTCTGATGAGTATGTTTGACATTTTCTCTGACTATCCCATGCTCTTTAATTGGCCCATCTCCTGAGCAAATATTTTTTGGTAAAGTAAGGGAATGACTCAGTGTGTAGAAATTTAAAATACATGTCCTAATACAGCAGGTCAACAATCTCATCTCCCCTCTGGGTGACTGTATTATTAGGAACAGCAAAATTTAAATAGTAATAGAATATTTTCATTTGATATAAAATATTAATGATGGTTTTAAACTATATTTTCAAGGAAATTATTGGTCACATCTGTGTCTACAATGTATTCTGCCACCTCTTTTATTTTACCTGTCTTCAATTTAGAGAAAATGCATTAAACTTGTATTTATCTCTTCTCAGGTATTCATGACACTTTAAAGACTGCTTAGTTAAACTTATGCTTGTCATCCCCAGCATGTAGTTTGCCAAATGTTACAAAAGATGTGACTGCTATCTGGTCATACTGTAAAACTTGTTATTTAATGCCATATTGAGTTCCCATTCCTCCCAATGGCAGATAGTGTTGTAGTCAGTTCTGGGTTTTCTCAGTCATTTTAGACTTTAACTTGGTTAATTAAAAAATTTTCTCTCCTTATTCTACTCCCACAAGTAATGTTTAACACCTGGGGCTCATGTCTTCATGGAGAAGCCTAGTCATGACGCTATCTGCTGACAGCCACAGTTCTGCATCATCTCTGTTCTTCTAGCTTCCTTGTCTTGAACTCAAGGCCCTTTCTTTTGACCTTGGCTAACCATCAGCATTTACATAATTCTTTTGGGGGCATAGGAAAGTTGGAGATAGTATCTTGTGCTTTCTAGGCTTTTGGAGATTTGTGGGGGTGGACGTGGATGAGTTCGGGGTGGACTGTGTCTCATGTGTTCTCTACCCAAACCTGCCCTTATTTAATCCCTTTGACTTCTGCTGCTGTTACCTTTCAGCATAGGATCTCATTTACTTGACTGGGTTCCTATTGACCTTAAAGCCTTCTTATTCGCAGGTAATCAAACTTACTGGGGATTCATTCAGCCCTTTCAACTCTGCTCCTCTCCCCTTCCTGGAAGAGGATATTATTTTTTCCAGTTTGGGGTTTGGAGATGGGCAGAGTACAATATAAAATTGGTTCTGTATGCTTCCACATGCTTACAAATCTTTCCTCGTAGGAAAAGTATTTACACGTGGACTAAGCACTTTGATGTGACAGTCAAGGTGATGATGGTTTTGTCCAGTGAACCCACTGTAACTAGGTCCCTAACTCTGTGTGCTCCTGAAATGGGAGAGGGTGAAAGTAAACAGAGAAATGGATTGGGCAGGGGGTGTACTGTCAGGATCATCTAACCACATCTATTTAATTGCATTTCTTTTCTTTCCCTTCCTTTCCTTTTAAAGACAAATGATGGAGAAATGTGGTGCAGTTTCTGTTGTTTGAAGAAACGTTTGGAGTTCTGCTTTTCTGTCAGATAAAAGTCCTGCTTCAGCTATCTTGTTTGGCTCCTTGTGGCAGTGCATTCAATCTCTATCTCTCTACTTGAGCTATATGATTTCCTTCCATTTAAATTTTTATTTAATTATGTTCATTTATTTTTGTTAGCAACTTAATGTTGAATTCTATAATTTACTGAATTTTTAGCATTTTAATAAATAAGAATTTGTAAATTAAGGCTCAAATATCCAAACATTATACACGTTGCTTCTTTTTGGCTTATTTATTTTTCAAATATTTGTTGAAATGCCCATATAATTCCTTATGCCATCATTATTCCGGGTAGTTGAGATATGACAGTGAACAAAGTAGAAAACAGTCTTCACTTTTATGGAGTGTGCAGCCTATCTTTGAAGATGATTACTAGATATCAACCATAAAAGGTGGTACGTTATATACAGGTGCACAAAAAAGAAGATGTCTATGTTATAGCCATAATTTTCCAAATATGCCATGTGAGGTGGTGTAAAAATAGAAGAAGAGTTATTTTGTGTATTTGTGTATTTGAGATCAAACGAAGTTAAATTATTCCATCACCATTCTTTGTGACTCAGAAGTAGGAATGGAGTTGGAATGTTAAGCAATGTCGACATTACTTAAAAGGATTACAATTGACTAAGTTTAAATTTGATGCTTCCCAGGGTATTAAAGAGATAATCACTGACTAGGAGAGGCTTATAATGAAATTACCATTTCTTTTATTACATAAGGAGGTACAAAATATATTTAAATAAATACGTTTTATTTCATCATTAAACATTATAGGTATATAGCATGCTACTGATGAGTTTGACAAAACTATTCGAGAGTGACATGCAACATATTCTTCTGCAAAAAAGGTCCTGACTACATTGGAATTTGATGTTAAAAATAAGCCAGCATGGAAATATGACTCATTTGCAATCAACTGAAAGTTTTTGTTAGGAAACCTGTCCCAATGCGGCAAACAGAAATATTTAGGACACATAGCTGTATGGTATTTCATGGTGGCATTTGTGCCAATATTTGTGAAACAATCACCAGAAATTTGATTGATTGGCCTTGGACTAGGCAGCCAGAAACAAAATCCATTCCTTGGGAGTCCTCGTCACAAATTGTATTTGTTTCTTTAACACTTGTTTCTTTTTTACCTCCATGACTTAAAAAAAAAAAAAAAAAAAAGATTTCCTTTCACCAGAATTGTGCCTATAATGTGCAGCCATATCTCTATGAACAGTGCCTGCCCTATGTCTATCCAGATGAATATGCAATTTGCAAGTTGCTGATTAAAATGAAAGTCTGCACATGTATATGAATGTCTGGTCACATTTTAAAAGGAAATCTCAAATGCTGACATTCCCTTTCTGTACAATCCAACAGCTGGAGTTCTTGTATATACACTAAGCCTTATGCCATATCTTTTAAACAAAGAATGAACCTGTATATGAAAAGCAGCCAGGAAGACTTTGGCTCCATGGCTCTGCATGAAACAAACGCCCCCTGAGAGCCTCCTCCTGCTCCTCTAGTCCTCTGCTTCAGAATCCCTGGCTGTTGGTATTTGAGTGATGCGGCAATAGATGCTCATGGGATTTCTACAGGCGGTGAGAAGCCCAGTTTCTATTATAATAGACCAGGTACTGGTGAAGAACACAGAATGTTATCAGTCAGTGTTTACCTTGGTGTCTTGGGAAGGGATTTGGGGGATGGGGATGGGGAGCAAAGGAGAAACTGGGTAGGAGAAGATGCTATACCCTGTTAATTTCCTGAGTTACACTAGGAGACCACAAAGAGATTTATTCTAAACTATACGAAAAGTAGCCATTGGTAGGAATTGATGTTCTTTTAAGAAGTGGCAGGTTGAGAATAAGACAGCTACTGCTGATACGGTCAAAAGGGGTCATTTTGTATACTTACATCTTAAAGTGTAATTAGAGAAGTGCTCACAAAACTCTTAACTGCTCGGAGTAAATTACGTGAAAGCTCACTCTTTTCCTAGAACACATCAAGCCTGCACATATGAGAAAAATGCCCTGCCTTCTAGTTCTGAAACCAATCAATATGTCCACCTACATCAGGCTTCGCACTTAGGTCATTTATTCACCTTCTAACTGGGTAATAATAATAACAATAGTTGAAATGGTCAAAAGGCAAAGTTTCTTCCTCCCTCATCCAGAAGAGATAAGAGTAGGGTTTATTTTAGATTGATTTGTCTTCCCTCTGCTGTCAGAACAAAGCAATTCCTTTGACCACACTACTTTTTTATATTTACAAAGTGGACCTAGAAAAAAATGTTACCTGACATATATTTAATGCTTGGTGGCTATTGTGTGAAGTGTCAGGAATTATTTAAAAAAGAATAAATAAGTAGAAAACTACAATTCATCATCTAGCACTTAGCTGTTGGCTATGTTGTAGAAGTTGAATGAAAGTTTATTAATTGAAGGAAGTCTACTGTAGAAATAAAACCCTATGGGTAGCTATAACAGAGTGGTCTACCCTCTCTGAGAACCAAGAAATCTTTCTTAGAAGAGGAGACATCTGATTTTGTTATTTATATATGATTAGGAATTCACAATTCAGAGAGAGAAAAAAGAGCAGTTCATATTAAAACAGCCTAACGTGTGTGAACAACACGGAAGCACAACACACAGAGCATATTTAGGAAACTCTGAGAAGTGTGGTGTGAATGAAGCATAGGGTGGACGTGCAGTAGGGAGAGAGGATGGAGTTGAGGCTAGAAGGTGTGGTAAGGGCCAGGGCTCAGAGAAGGCATGGACTTGTATTTTACTCCCTATTGTATGTTCAAGACAAAGAGTACCTGGTTTTTAGGAAGGGTTGACTATATATTAAGTAAATGAATGGATAAACAAATAAATAAATACATGGATGAAATGATGACAATGAAGCCACTAATTTATTGTTATAGACAGGGAGAGGTCAATGAAGACTTTTAAGCAGGATAGTGACATAAGATATATAGCGTTTATGGAAGGGTTTGTGGGCTGGTTGATGGAGAGGCTGGGTTCAGAGAGGTCACTGAAATAGCTATATATTGTCTGCTGATGAATTTCTAAGGAGAATTTTGTTTAAGGTAAATATAGTACTGAGAGAGCTATATATAAAGCAGAATCAATAAATACTGTTGACTCATTAGATGTAGTGGGTGGATGGTTGAGAATGACTGGTTGAGCAATTGGTTCAGACAAGTAGCTTGTGAGGAACCTGAGCAGGTTTTAGGTAGAGACGTCCTATAGGTTGTTAGACTCGCAGGTCTAGAAGTCACAGGAAAACTGAGAATTCAGGATAGAGCCTCAGGCACCCTTAGACTATAGATGATATCTGAGAAAAAAATGTGAGGGTGGAATTTAGAGGATCATCAAACAGAAGGATCTAAAAGGGAACTAAAAAATGCACTGAAAGGGAGATTATGAAACAACAACCAGGTAAAAGGACCAGGAAGAAGTAGGACCGGCTATTTCTTGTTTGTTCATTAGGACATTCTGAGAAATGTCATCTATTGGAGTTACTGAATGTAAACTCTTTTTTCAGTCACTTTCCAATTTTAATTTATTATAATGCTCTAACATTTTTCTTTGGTTGCTCATTTAATGGGATTGTGCCATACAACTTGGCTTAATGAATATTTAGGATACAATGGTGCTTTGTGATAGTTTTCAGAAAGCTGCTTCATTTTCTTTAACTGTACTTTATCTGTAATACCAGGTGGAAACTTTGCCCCACATCCTTATTTCAGAGCAGTAGTAATGACACAGGTATTCTGTAAAATCAGGCCCAAACCTGGGGAAACAAAAGTAAACATACTTAAGTTAGGACACAGATTATTTTCCAAAGAAAAGGAGGAAGGAGGAGTAGAATTCAGGGGTTGGGTGGGGGGCAAACCACATAAATCCTTAGAGATTAGAAAATTTCAAGTTTCCTTCCTTTTTTGAAAACTATTTCCCTTTTGGGATTTAACAGCTACTCAGAGTAACCAGGTGAGTCAAACACAGGCACAAGTGGGCATTTGTCCAGATCCCCAAATTTGAAACAATTTAGCACAAATTGTCAGTCTATGCTGAGAATAGCAGGGGCTGCTTTTTTACAGTTCTCTAGCTCATTTGACAGATCTTTGAGGGGAAATTCAAGCACTTACTGGCACTAAGTCATTAGTCAGTGTTTCAGTCAGCACCGGCCCACTATGTCTTTCAGGTCCTAAAAAGCAACTGCTGCCCCTTCTAGAAAATCAGGGATAGTGTGGCAAAAGGGAAATCAATTAATTTAGCAAATAATAATAAATACTCATAAGGTAAATGAGATCACGGAAACAAATTAAGAAATGTATTGCACTTTTATTTCCCTTACCATACAAATTGGTTTTTATAAATTAGGACACTAATGTATATATAAATCTGGTTGCTGCTTACACCATTAATTCATTATCCCTTCCCGAGACAAGTGACAGCCATTTAGATTCTATTAAAAGTGTTAGTTGAATTTTGAGTTCATTTATGAAACGAGAACTAAATGTCCAGTTTCCTTCGGTATAACTATCATCTATTTTCATTCATTATTTACTTTCTGAGGTTAAATAAAAAGATAATTTTACTGTTATCTTTCAAAGCAAGGTGGTTTTTACCCTATCTATAAACTTAGAGTTAATATACCAAAATACAGGGGGAGAGAGCTTTGTGTGGTAGGGTATCGTGTTGTAATAAAGGTTTCCTTTATTGTAGAACCCTGAGAAAGTTTGGCTTACTTAACCCTAACTTAGCCTTAATGTGAACACTACAGATATTCATAGTTTTAGATAAAACGCCTCCCATTTTTCTCCTCTTTTTCTAAACACTGAAGTTCCTTACTGATAAAGGCAAGAGTACATAATATGGTGAAAAATACATTCTTCCATTGAACGACCACTGAGTGTCTTCTATGTTTTAGAAACTGTGATAGGAACTATGAATACAACAGTGAATAAGATGTTTCTTGAAGAGTCATGTGGCATAATTAGATATGTATAATTATTGATTTATACCAACCCGAATTTTTAAATTATTAACTTACATACTTGCACTCAGTTTACTCCATAGAATATTTGAACTGAAACACATACACACACACACACACACACACACACCCCTTTACAAGAGTAAAAGTAAATAACCAAGACAGTTGAATATATGGGCAGTAAAATAATAAATAAAAACCAGGGGTAAAGTTGCACTCAGAAATGTATATCGTTTGGACCTATGCAGTTGTAGTTACTAAGACAGTCAGAAAAATTGGTCTGTAAGCTTCCCAGAGACCAAGTCAAAGAGGAGGAGTAAACAGAGCCATTTACAAGATTAAACGCCCACTATTTCAATGATGTCATCTGTAGTGACCATTTACATTGGGCACTTATAATTTTTTGTTGATTCTCCCAATAACTCTGATAGAAGAAAGGTTCAGTAATTTGCTCGAGGATCCACATCCAGTAAATGGTAGAACTAAGATCAGAACTCAGGGCTGTTGGACTTCAAAGCCTGACTTCTAATTAACCTATACAGTCCTCTCCTCTAAAGTTCATTGTCTCGCAAGGTGCATGGGAGAAGCCTTGCATGGACTCACTGTAAGATAATATCCTAAAGGAATTTCGGAAATGCCGTGGAAACATACAGAAGGAAATCCTCCTGCTTGTATATGTATACAAACATTGGCATACATGTACACACTTATAAAAGAAATAATTTGTATGTTTTTAGAAAACAGTTTTTACAGTCACTCAGATTCCTTCCTGGTTGTTTTATTTTAGACATGTGAGCACACCACTATACATATCCTCCTGTTATACTCCCTAAATTTGTCAATGATTCCAGAAGATAGAATGCTAATTATTGAGATTGGTTCACAAATCTCATATTAAAACATAATCTACAACATTCAGAAGATAGACACAGGCCAAAATTTGATAGTGACCTCTCATATTTCTTTAATCAATAGGCCAAGCACAAATGTGTTATTTCAGAGCTGTGTTGGAACATTGGTAATGAGGAAAATGGTATTTTTTTATGAGTTGCATAAATGCTTTGTGATGTTACTGAAATATCTTAATTGCATTTATGAATGTATTTAATGAGTTCCATTTAAAATGTGATATTATGTACCTTATGGGACTAAATGACTCATTCTATCCAGACACAGTGCAAACCCAAAGGAACATTGTTTTTTGCCTGCGGTGCAGGGTGAACCAGAAAGCTCTAATCCAACTGTTAGTCACTCTGCTCTGCCTGTGTGAACTGTGTGCTGTGCCCACAGGAGATCTGAGCTGGGGACTCTCTGTCCAGGAGCCTCTGGTCTGGTATCCAGGCTTAATTGAATAACAGCAGGGGCTTCAGCTGGAAGAGATGAGATGGCCAGTCAAGATGGCTACAAGGTCAAGAAACAGCCTCAGAGGAAGCAATGTTTATGTCACAGAGTTGGTAGAAGATCAATTTCGGACAGTTGGTGAGTTGCTGAGAAGAGATTTGCTTTATTGCAGAATGAGAAAGAGTGAAGGCAAGTGTAACACCTACTTTGCTAGAACCCTGATAATCAGTGTAGTCCAGAGGCAAAACTCTGATTTTTCTTTCAAATCATTTTTATTCCAATTCCTCCTCCATGATTTTATAGTTCATTTATGATGCATATGCTTAGTAATAATAGCTAATTTAATAAGCACCTACTATGTGCCAATTACTACACTAAACACTTTCACGTGCATTATCTCCTTTTGTTTTCCCAGCAACTCTATGCAGTACATATTGCTATTACTATTATTCCAGTTTTATACATAAAGAAACAAAGGCTTGGCAACTTTGCTCAAGGTTATGTAGCTATTAACTGCAAGAGGTAGAATTTGAATCCAACATTTAGCCACCAAGTTGTCTTTTCATTTATATACTTACTTATATTTATTTATTGTTTTGAGCCAGGTTTCTGAGTTATAATTTACATGTAGTAAATTTACTGGACAGTTCAATGAATTTTGACAAATGTAGACAATCATGTAATCATATCTCAATCAGGATGTCGATGAAAATTTTCTACAACTCCAAAAGATTCCCTCATGCCCCTTTGCATTGTAGGAATATTTTGTACAGTCAGTCCCCTCCTCTCACACACAGCCCCTGGTAATCAAATTTATTTCTGTGTTTATGGTTTCGCCTTTTCCATAATAAAATAATACAGTTTTGGTTCTTTGTTTCTGGATTTTTTCACTTAGCCTATGTTTTTTGGATTCATCCATGTTGCATGTATTAGTAGTTTCCACCTTTCTGTTGCTGAGTCATTTTCAATTCTATGTAGGTGCCACAATATATTTATCTATTCACCATTTGACGGACATTTCCAATTCTGGATTACTGTGACTAAAGCTGCTATTAACATTTGAGCATAGGTCTTTGTGTGATACGTCTTTATGTTTTTTGAGTAAATACCTAGTAGCGGAATTAAGTTGTGTGGTGTGTGCTTAACTTTATTAGAAGCTGCCAAATTGTTTTTCAAAAATGGCTGTACTATTTTGTGTGCATTTTAGTTACTCCATATCATCCGTGCTTCCTATTATCTATCTTTTCACATTTAGCCATTCTTGTGTGTTTATAGCGTTATCTTGTTGTGGTTTTACTTTGTATTTTCTTTTTATTCTTTTTTTTGAGATGGAGTCTCACTCTGTCGCCCAGGCTGGAGTGCAGTGGCCCAATCTCCTAGGCTCACTGCAAGCTCCGCCTCCCGGGTTCACACCATTTTCCTGCCTCAGCCTCCGGCCTCCCGAGCAGCTGGGACTACAGGCACCCACCACCACACCTGGCTAATTATTTGTATTTTTAGTAGAGATGAAGTTTCACCGTGTTAACCAGGATGGTCTCGATCTCCTGACCTCGTAATCTGCCTGCCTTGGCTTCCCAAAGTGCTGAGATTACAGGCATGAGCCACCGCGCGCCCAGCCCCTATTCTGTATTTTCTTAATGGCTAATGTTGTAACATCTTTTCATGTTTGTATTTGCCTTCTGCATATTTCCTCTGTTGAAATGTTCATTGAGCTCTTTTGTCCATTTAAAAACTTGGATTCTTTGTCTTACTATTGAGTGAAACCACTTTTATACATTACGGATATAAATCCTTTTGTTCATTCTGTTATTTATTCATTCATTCTACCTACCAAATAATCAATAATCATTTGTCGACTATTTCTTATTAGATACTTTAGTGGGTTGATTAGTGTGTGCCCCAGAATTCATGTCCATCTGCAACCTCAAAATGCGACCTTCGTTGAAAATAGGGTCTTTGCAGATGTAATTCATTTGGGAAGTTCAAGATGACATCATCCTGGATTGATGATGGGTCCTAAATCCAAGGACTGGTGTCCTTATTAGAAGAGAAGAGGACACAGTGGAACATACAGAAGGTGGCTATGTGAAGACAAAGGCAGAGACTGAAGTTAGATGGACAAAAGACAAGAGCACCAGGAACCACTGGACACTGGAAAAGGCATGGAAGGATTTCCCCCAGAATCTTTGGAGGAAGTGTGGCCCCACTGACACCTTGACTGCAGACTTCTTGCTTCCAGAACTGTGAGAGATAAACTTCCATAGTTCCAAGTTAATGATAATTTGTCCCAACACCCCTAGGAAATGACTACAGTCAATATTCCAGGAAAATGGGCTACTACAATGAATAAGATGCAGTTAAGAAGTTCAAAGAGAGCTGATACAAAGTAAACTGGCAGCCATTTACAGAAGGCATCTGCAACATTTTTACAAAATTAGCAATATTTGAATTATTTTTAAAAGGATGATTAGGCATTGCTTGGTCAGATGTAGGGTGGGAGGAAGGAACAGAGATGCAAGGTGGGCAGAGCAGACATAGCAAAGAGTGAAGCCATGAGAGGTCTTGGTGGGGAGGAAAATTGTGTGTCTATGAGTAGAGCATAGAGGGGACAGGGCAGCAGATATGGTTGAAGAGTTTGAGAGGTAGACATAATCTGAACGGCTTTGTACGTCATGCTAAAGTGTCTGTTTTATTCTATAGGCAATGTAGAGCAAGCCAAGATCTTAAAGATGGAAAACAATGTAATCAGATATCAGTATAGAGGAGTGATTAAGAGCACATGTGCCTGGGCCTGAATCCTGGCTCTGCTGCTTACTAACTATGGAAACTTGAGCAGGTTTCTTATCATCTGTCTTTCATCTGTACAATGGAGATAATAATGGCACCTATGGCAAAGTGCTGATGTGAGGAGCAAATGAGTTAAACAGGCACAATTCTTAGCAGTGTCTAGCGTATATGAGACACTGAACTGAATGCTAGTCATTATTATCTGGCATGCATTTTATTAATGGAAAGTTCATCCTGGCAGGAATATGGAGATAATTGAGGCAGAGAAAATGTGTATGAGATAGTAGCAATTATTTGAGCAAATGTGTGAACAATGTAGGGAGGAAGGAGAGATTTGGGACTATTTCTTATGTACAGTCTGAGTTGTACTGGTCAATATGCTGTGAAGAATTGGAAAAAAGAAAATACATTGGCTCAAAGATTTCTGCCTTGAGACAGAGTAGATATTGATGTCGTTAGCAGTGAGCAGAATCATAATATAAACAATGGCATTTGGGGAAGGTATGGTGAGGAGTGGGGAATACATTTTATTTCAGAGATGTTAAGATTAATGTGACTGTGACATCCAGGTAGAGAAGCTTAGAAGGCAAGTTAGAAGGCATCTTCAAAGGAAGGGAATAGATGTAAATTCCTAATGTTTCTCAAGGAGGACCCCTTGAATACTTTATGAGCATCATCTGGAGCTCTTGTTGAAAACATAAATTCATCAACCCTATTTGTATTATTCAGGTTCTCTAGAGGGACAGGACTAATAGGATAGATGTATATATGTGAAAGGCAGTTTATTAAGGAGTACTGACTTGGACGATCACAAGGTGAATTCCCACAATAGGCTGTCTGCAAGCTGAGGAGCAGGGAAACCAGTCCAAGTCCTAAAACCTCAAAAGGAGGGAAGCCAACAGTGCAGTCTTCAGTCTGTACCCAAAAGCCCGAGAGCCCCTGGCAAACCACTGGTGTAAGTCCAACAGTCCATAAGCTGAAGAATTGGGAGACCAATGTTTGAGGGCAGAAAGCATCCAGCACAGGAAAAAGATGGAGGCCAGAAGACACAGCCAGCCTAGTGCTTCCATGTGCTTCTGCCTGCTTTTATCCTAGCCACGCTGGCAGCTGATGAAATGGTGTCCATTCCAGATTAAACGTGGGTCTGCTTCTCTCAGTCCACTGACTCAAATGTTAATATCCTTTGGCAATACTCTCAGAGACACACCCAGGAAAAATATTTTGCATCCTTCAATCCAATCTAGCTGATACTCAATATTAACCATGTCACCATTCAAATCATACTGAATTTGAATAGCTGACAGACAGGCGTTAAGAATTCACATTTAAGGACTCTTCTAAGTCGTGCTTGTGTATATAAGAATCACTGGCTTCTGGAAAACCTGTGGGCCTCCAATCCTTAGTTGTTCATTAGAATCACCTTGAGAACTTAAAAACAAACAAACAAACAAACAAACAAACAAACAAACAAAAACTGATGCCAGGGCTCCACCTCCAGGATAATCAGATTTAATTGCTATGAAATGGGGGCCACAGCTTCAGGCTGTTTAAAAAGTACCCCAGGTAATTCTAATTTGCAGCCAGAAACTAGAAGGGAAAAAATGTAATATTTAAGAAGATGGGAGAAATGACCTGGTGATCAGAAGAGATCCGATTGTCAGGTGAGGAAAATAGTTTTAAAAGTAGGAAGAGGTAACATTACTAAATTTGACAGTGCTAATAGCTGAAAGAGACGTAGAACTGAAAATAGGTTAGTGAATTTGACTAACAGGAGTTCAATGATAATTTTATGGAGGGTATTTTCAACGGAGAGGAATAGATATAGAAACAAGAGAGAAAGCATGGAGAAAACAAACACAGACTATGCTTTCACAAAGCTTGAAAAGAGATGGAACACAGCTCACAGCAAGGACAATATTTTCTCTCTGTGTGTACACACATATGCATGGTTGACCCTTGAACAATATGGGTATGAACCAGCAAGCCCTCTTATACATGGATTTTCTTTCACTTTTGCCACCTCTGAGACAGCAGGACCAATCTCACCCCTTCCTCAGTCTACTCAATGTGAAGGCAAGAAAGATGAAGACCTTCATGATGAAGAGTAAATATATTTCCTCGTGGTTATGACTGCTTCTCTTATTGGTAAGCCTTCTTTTCAACATTAGACCACTAGTAGTTAAACTTTGGAGGAGGTAAAAGTTATGTGAGGATTTTTAACTGCACCGGTGGGTATCCCAACCACTAATTTGTTCAGGGGTCAATTGTACATGTTTTTTGAATGAAAATATGTAGAACTTTTGTAGGCAAAAACGAAAGCACTAGAGGAGAACATGTTGAGGATATAATTTTAAATAGTTTATTTCATGGAGCAAACTCTAGAAAAGAAAAAATTTTCAATTTTAGATGTGCAGTAAGTCTTCAGCCAACATTGTTGAAAGGTTCTTGGAAACTGTGATTTAAGTAAAATGATGCATAACAAAACCAATTTTACCACCAGTTAACTGATATATATATATAAGAGTTAAGTTCTTACATCATATTTCTGCTCACATAAAACTAGAAGGCCCACACACTTCTAATATTAAACATTGACGTAAATATGGTCTATACATCCATTTAAAAAAGATTAATAAAAACAAGTAAGATAGTTACTTACCCAAGTTTTGGTGAGTTAATGAGTGATTGTAGTCATAGTGGTGATTCCAATCAAGGAATAAATGTTTGTAAAGAGAGAATGGTAAAGAACCCCTCTCCCACCATGTAGTTCAAAACCATTATCAAGTAGGGTGACTCGCTGAGTGCTTTCCTACCGTTTTAGTTTCTGTGCATTTGTATGATTATCATTTACTTTACAAATTTTTATTTTATAATAATTTCTATTCATTATTTTCATTTTCTGATATGCTTACTCCAGTTCTGGGTCATGGGTGACTGCTGGATGCCCAGAGCCTCTCTCAACAGCTTAGGGGCAAGGTGGGAGTGAGCCTTGACCAAGATGCTATTCCATCATAGGGCTCACTCATACACACACTTACTCAGTTAGGGACCAGGTAGACACGTCAATGAACCTAACAGGCACAGCTTTGGTTTGTGGGAGGAAAACCCATGCAGACATTGACAGAACGTGCAAATTCCACACAGGCAGTGGCCCTGGCCAGAATTGCTTTTTTTTTTTTTTTTTTTTTCCTTCATCAGTGTTATACTGAAATGATGTTGAATGAAATGACATTATTTGAGGATTTGCTGACCAGAGGAAAAAGACACAGTTCTCTCCCTGAGAATAGGAGGTAAGGATAAAAGAAGAGGTAGTTCGCTGGAATGGGACAATATTTGCTATTTGTAGCCCCACTTTTCCAGTGCTGTATGAGGTTCAATCCTCTGTGAGAGAAGGGATTGGAGGTAATAAGAGGACTTGAAGAAGTAATGGATTGTTTGCAAGGAGAATGTGAGAGGAAGTTGAATAAGGACCAATATAAACACTGCTGGACAGTGTTCGACAGTCCCATTGGGATGTGAAGTCATAGATTTACAGTGGCAGCAATTCATAGAGCCAGGTGATTTTCTCTAGCAACACTTAGCAGTTCATACATACATGGGTTAGGGCTGGCAGGGGTAGGGCGGAAGAAGAGAAGGAGAAGAAGTGACAGCATTGTTAGAGCACTGTTAAAGTGATTGATATAACGAGTTTGTGGTGTGGGCAGGAGAGACTAGCCCGGTATAATAAAGAAGGATGATGCAAAGATTAATAGTTATTAAGAGCTCCTGATGTAGGTTTAATAAAAGTAGGAGAGTGAGAAAAAGGTGGAAAGAGTGAAGGTTATGAAAAGTAAGTAGGATCCTCAGTTTATTATTTCAGAAGGGGTAAAGATATTGGTAACTATGATGGCCTTGGTTTAGTTAGGACAGTGAATTGCTGATTGTAGCAGAATAATGGTAAAATGGGATAGGAGAGGGAGACATTGAGACCAGATGCCTGGGTTCTTCATGAACTTAGGTAGTAATCTGGTGGGTGCTAGATATGAAGGATGAAAATTTGACAAGGTGTGGGATGTGGTCCAGATTTGAGCACATCAGAAGGAGAGATGGTCCTGTGCTGGAATCCTATCACCACCTGGGGAGTGTTGGCCATGTTATTTCTGTGAGTCTCAACTTTTTCGTTTATAAAACCAGATATTACAGTAGTTACCTCCTAGTGGATTTTAATTATTTTATTTCTAGGATAAGTAACTTAACACAAGTAAAACACTTAGCACGGATGCTGGTGCTTACAAATGCACATGAAATACTAATTCTCGAATCTCCTCCCACCTTCCTATATTCTTGTGCCTGAGAGGCCATCAAGTAGATACTTACTTGATGGAGTGCTATGTACTATGAAAATCTGTAATTAAGGTATGCAAAAGCTACACTTTTTTTTTCTAAGTTTAATTTCAGCTCTTGGAAGTTTCTTCCCAAATTGCAACTAAGTTTTTTGGAGCTTACCTAGCATAAGAAGACAGTGACTATGGAATCCTCTAGTCAAATAGATGGTCAGCCTCCAGGTTTTTCTTAGGCTCTTGATTCGAGCATGCTGTATGGAGAGATTCCTTTTTGCCTCTGTTTCAGTGCAATACTTTGGGGTGTGTGAATCAACTTGTGGCTTCTGGACCATTGAAGGGCAGGAGTAGTATCTGTAAGGGTTTTGATCTTGTTCAACCTAAACTCACTCTGTAGCCTTTCTTTCTTACGGAGCTTGTCACTTTTTCATGGTGCCTTCTGAAGGAACAGGGCACAGGATTCTACTCTTGGATTCTTTTTTTTTTTTTTTTTTGAAGCGGAGTCTCGCTCTGTCGCCCGGACTGGAGTGCAGTGGCCGGATCTCAGCTCACTGCAAGCTCCGCCTCCCGGGTTTGCGCCATTCTCCCGTCTCAGCCTCCCGAGTAGCTGGGACTACAGGCGCCCGCCACCTCGCCTGGCTAGCTTTTGTATTTTTAGTAGAGATGGGGTTTCACTGTGTTAGCCAGGATGGTCTCGATCTCCTGACCTCGTGATCCGCCCG
Source organism: Rhinopithecus roxellana (assembly GCF_007565055.1). Lineage (NCBI taxonomy): Eukaryota > Metazoa > Chordata > Mammalia > Primates > Cercopithecidae > Rhinopithecus > Rhinopithecus roxellana. The sequence continues at coordinate 66,348,873 of NC_044556.1, forward strand.
TCTCGGCCTCCCAAAGTGCTGAGATTACAGGGTTGAGCCACCGCGCCCGGCCTCTACTCTTGGATTCTATAAAATGATCTCAGGACCTGAGAACACAGGACCCATTCTCCTCTTTCATCTTCTGATCTCCAAGTTTCTTGATTTCTGTTTTGTTTTGTTTTGTTTTTCTCCATCCCTTCCCACCACTACCACAGCCTCCATTCAAAATACCGTAAGTTAGAAGATTTGGAAAAGATTGACTGGGAGCCCTACCCTTTACAATTCTCAATACTCCTGCCTACAAACATTTTATGACTGTCTAGGGAGCTCTTTATTTTCTGAAGGGCTTTAGGTTTTTTGATTTATTTTTGTTTTTTGAGATGAAGTCTTGCTCTGTCCCCCAGGCTTGAGTGCATTGGAGTGATATTGGCTTGCTGCAACCTCCACCTCCTGGGTTCAAGCGATTCTCCTGCTTCAGCCTCCTAAGTAGCTGGGATTACAGGCATGTGCAACCATGCCTGGATAACTTTTCTGTATTTTTGGTAGAGATGGGATTTCACCATGATGGCCAGGCTGATCTCGAACTCCTGACCTCAGGTGATCCACCTGCCTCGGCCTCCCAAAGTGCTGGGATTACAGTTGTGAGCCACTGTGCCCAGCCCTTAAACCAGTCATAACCAGAACTCTTTTGCCCCCTCACCCTTTTTCTGCCCTATCTTATCTCACCCTTGAGGCAATAATCAAACAGATTAGCTACCCAGTAAAAAACAGGATGTGAGGGAAAAAATAAATTTCGTGGAAAAAATAATTCAGAAGGGTCACTCCACTGTCTATATCTATCTATGTCTCTAATAAATTGTCCCTCTGTAGTCAATGCACTCTCAAATCTCTTATCTAAGCCAGGCCAGAAAAAAGTGATGAAAATTCCAGACACAAGAGATGGGGCATTTTGTAGGTTTGTAGTAATTGAGGAGCTGAGACTCCAAAGAGGGAATAAGAGAGATACCCTGGAATGAGACTGAGTAAATAGTAACCTATTTGGCTCAGCTTCTACATAGAACACAGGGCTTTTACACTTGATCAAATGGTAAATAAACCTTTAGAGAGATTGTATAATAAGGCTGGGGAACTGTATGATGTTGACTCATCTCAGAGGAATGCTTATTTCCCACTTTAAAAATTATTCATCATTATTTACCTTAGAGTAGAGGTTTCTTGTTTTTAAAACCCTGATAGAGTACAATAGACAGAAATGGCTTTAAAAATCAAACCTAAAGGGCTTAAAGACAAATGATAACAATTTTCTTTTAAATGTTCAAAACATTCTGTTAGCCTAACTCATGTCATCTAACTGCAGACCACTCTTTTACCTTAAGAAATTTCAGAAGAGAAAATATTACTCCTTTGTTTTTCTCTCAAAATAAACCTGCCAGGACTATAGTATTGTACTAAGACATGGGACACTATTTACATTTTATTCTATGTGAAAGGTTTTTTAAAATTATTATTTTATTTTATTTTATTTTACTTTAAGTTCTGGGATACATGTGCAGAACATTTAGGTTTGTTACATAGGTATACATGTACCATGATGGTTTGCTGCACGTATCAACCCATCATCTAGATTTTATCCCCTGCATGCATTAGGTATTTGTCCTAATTCTCTTCCTCCCCTTGCCCCCCACCACTAGGCAGGCCCTGGTGTGTGATGTTCCCCTCCCTGTGTCCATATGTTCTCATCATTCAACTCCCACTTATAAGGGAGAACATGTGGTGTTGGTTTTCTGTTCCTGTGTTAGTTTGCTGAGAATGATGGCTTCCAGCTTCATCTATGTCCCTCTACCAAAAATACAGAAAAGTTATCCAGGCATGGTTGCACATGCCTGTAATCCCAGCTACTTAGGAGGCTGAGGCAGGAGAATCGCTTGAACCCAGGAGGTGGAGGTTGCAGCAAGCCAATATCACTCCAATGCACTCAAGCCTAGGGGACAGAGCAAGACTTCATTTCAAAAAATAAAAATAAATCAAAAAACCTAAAACCCTTCAGAAAATGAAGAGCTCCCTAGACAGTCATAAAATGTTTGTAGGCAGGAGTATTGAGAATTGTAAAGGGTAGGGCTCCCAGTCAATCTTTTCCATTTACATGATAGGTGAGAGGAGAGAAGGACAGAAGTAGAAGTAAAAATATGGCAAAATTCTTGATTTCTTTATGTAAAAGACACAGATTCTTATGAACTTTTCTGGAAAATAATATGTGGGCAAAAAAATGGAATGATTATTACAAGAAAGTGAATAAAATATGTACCTTTTCACCAATGAGGAAAATAAAATGAATCAGAAAACTTGTTCAAACCATATAAAGGGAAGAAAGGAGAAAAATAATAGGTAGAATAAATAAATTCCAAGAAAGCAGAAAAATACAAATGTTCATGGATTCAACTCACCCATTAAAACTCAGACAATATCTGATTGGCTTCTTTCTAAATGTTCTGCTGAATTATAACATATATACAAAATACACCAACCATAAGTATATATTATAGAAATTGAATGTATGTGTTCACAAGTTGAACATACTTTGGAATCAGAATCAAAATCAAGAAACATTAACAGACCTGCAAAAGCATCCTCCCTCCTTTGACTTCATACTTCACCACCAGTATCTACCCCTTTAACCCTACCTCCATTCAGGCATTACCTCGTCCAAGGGAAAGCACTATTTTGACTTCTATTATGATACATTAGTCTTTCCTGTTTCTGAATTTTATGTAAATACAATCTACATTATGTAACCTTTCATGTCCAGCTTCTGTCACTCAACATCATATTTGTGAGATTCATACATGTCATTGCATATGGTTGTAGACTATTCAATCTCAATGCTGCAAAGAGTTTTATTGTAACAATATTCAACACTTTATTATTCATTCCATTATCGATGAACATTTGCATAGTTTCTGGTATTATAAATAGCACTGTTATAAATATTCTAATTCATGTATGTACATGTCTTGTGGTAAACATATGGGACAAATTTCTGTTGAGTTTAAATTTAGGAATGGAACTACAGTGCATGAGATCTCTAGATGCGCTGCATCTTTGCTGTACTTGGTATTTCTTATCTTTTTAACTTTATTTTGGTTGAGGTGTATTGTTTTTAAATTCTCTGATCACTGGAGAAGTTGAGTACCTATTTGTATTATTGTTGATCTTTTTTGTGAAAAGCTTCAAGTATTTTACCCATTTTTCTATATTGTTTCTATTTTCTCATTGACTTGTAGGTGTTCTTTATATACTCTGATAATAATTGTCACATGTATGTATTGAAGATATTTTATCCCATTCTGTGGCTTGCCTTTTTCATCTTTTAGTGATGTCTTGGATAAGCAGACATTTCTAATTTTAATATACAGAAATGGATTAATCTTTTCCTTTTGGATAATCATTCAGTGTCCTGCTTTAAATATTTCCCCCTAGCCTGAAGTCATGGGTATATTATCCTATATTGTCTTCTAGATGCTTTGCTATCCTACTATTCACATTTATAAGTATAATTCATCTAGAATTAATTTTAGTGTATAGTACAATTATTAGTTTTTTCTTTCTTAATATAGCAAATCAACACAGAATCACTTAATTGTTTTTAAAGCAAAACCAAAACAATAATAAATGTTTCTACTACTGTGAAGTGCATCACTTTCACATTGTGTCTATGTATGTCTGAATATGTTTCTGAGCAGTCTATTCTGTTTTCTTTGGTGCATTTTTCTATTCTTTTCACCAGCATCGCACTTTCTTAATCAACTATTATGTCTTGGTGTCCAGTAGTGTTCTTTGTTCTTTGCCTACTCCCTTTTCTTCTTCTCCTCCTCCTCCTGCTCTTCCACTTCCTTCTCCTCCTCCTCCTCCTTCTTTTTTTTTCTTTTCTTCTTCTTCTTTTTTTTTTTTTTTTTTTTTTTGAGGTGGAGTTTTGCTCTTGTTGCCCAGGCTGGAGTGCAATGGCAGATGTCAGCTCACTGCAACCTCTATCTCCTAGGATCAAGCAATTCTGCTGCCTCAGCCTCCCAAGTAGCTGGGATTACAGGTACCCACCACCACTCCTGGCTAATTTTTATATTTTTAGTGGAGACAGGTTTTCACCATGTTGGTCCGGCTGGTGTTGAACTCTTGGCCTCAGGTGATCTGCCTGCCTTGGCTTCCCAAAGTCCTGGGATTACAAGCGTGAGCCACCATGCCTAGCCTCCCACTTGTCCAACTATATTTTTCTTCTTCATAGTTGTCTTGACTATTCTTCATCCTTTCAGTTTTATATACATCCTCACCATCAAACCTTGCTTGGATTTTGTTTGGGCTAAAATTAAATGTTGTTGCTTAATTAGGGGAGAATTAACTCTTTATAACACTAAGTCTTTCAATTCATGAATATAAAGTAGCTCTTTCAATTTATTTGTGACTTATTTTACTTATTAAAATAAAATTTTAACAGTTACTGTGTCTTTCATTAAAGTTATTTCTTTGATTTGCATAAGCTATGCTAATGAAAATTTTAAAATTTGCTTTAATTGCATATTGGTAGATAAAAATGTAACAGATTTTTCTTTGTTTCGATCTTTTATCCAGCCACTTTGGTAAATTTACTTATTCATTTTAATTGTAGATTTTTTCGGATTTTCTACATGTTCATTAATGTTGTCTATAAATATTGACAGGTGTATTTATTCCTTTCCTGTATTTCTACAATTTATTTCTTTTACTTACCTTATTGCACTGGTCCAGATTTTTAGTTTCATGATAAAAGAAAATGGTGACAATGGATATCTATATCTTCTTCTCAATCACTTCATCTTATTTTTCACATGTTTGTATATTTGACCAATAAGCATAATATCTGCTATAATCCTTTTATTTTGTTAGTATTGTTATTAAATGAAGGAATTTTTTTGGATTCCTAGCTTATTAGAAATTGTTTTCTTTTTAATCAAGAATGAACATTAAATTGTATATAATGGTTTTTCTGTAATCATTGAGATGGTCACATGCACTTTCTCCCTAGTAAAGTGGCATATTACATTGGCTTTCTAAAGGGTAAATCAAACTTGCATTTTAGGAAACAACTTGACTGTGATGCTTTGTACTTTATAGACATTACTGTATTATGGATGCTAATATTTTTCCAGATTTTTTCATATTGGAGGAGAGATTGACATGTAAAATATCTTTTTTTATATATCTCTTTTCCAGGTTTTAGACTTATAAAACTATTTGAAAAATATCTTCTTTATATAGTCTCTAGAAAAATGTCTGTAATCATGGTATATCTTAAAGGTTTGGAAAAATTTATTGGCAAAGTCATTTGGGCCAGCAGTTATTTGTGGGAATATTTGTAATTATAGAACTATTTCATTTAATAGATACAGAAATATTCAGCTTTTTGAATGTTTCTAAGCATTTTCTCAGTTCATATAATTTTCACTTTTATTGACATAAACATGTTCATAATGTCACACCTTTTATTAGTATCTGTAAATTTTGTAGAATATTGCTGTGATATTGGTAAATTTTGCTTCCTTTATTGTTTTATTCATTGGTTATTCATTGTATTAATTTTTCCAAAGAAATAATTTTGGTTTTCTCTATTTTTCTATTATACAATTTTCTTTGCGTTGATTTCTGTTTATTAGTTTATTTCCTTTCTTCTACATTTATAAATTTTAATTTATTTCTTTCCAAATATTTGAGATTAATACTTGAGTCACTGATTTTTAATCTTTTGTTTTTATCATAAATGCATTTAGATTTCTCATTTCCTCTTAAGGAATATTTGACGTCTTATTTTGATTATTGGTAAGCTCAAAATATTTCTTAATATTTATTTGCTCATTTGTCTTTGATCCATGAATTACCTTAGAGTATGTTGCTACATTTCTAAACTCTTGAGATTTTCCGAGTATCTTTGTCATTGATTTCTGGCTTAATTTCACTGTGGTCTGAAAATATACTCTGATTGACTTAAATCTTTTGAAAGTTCTTGGGAATTGCTTCGTGGCCAAGCATAAGATAAATTTCAGGAAACAGGCCATGTGTGCTTGGAAACAGTCAACTCTATCATGATTCGAAACTGTGCTCTCTGCATGTTGAGTAGGTAAAGTTTGTTAACGCTCCTAAATTAAAAAAAAAAATCATTATTGATGTTTATTAATTACTATGATGGATAAGGTAAAATGTTTTGCACATGGTTGTGAGTTTGTCTATTCTTTAATTTTATGTATTTTCACAGTATATATTTGGAAGTTGTAACTACAAACATATATAATTTCTTATGCTGTTTTTGTGGATTGACCCTTTCAGTATTATACAATGTACCTTTCTATCTCTAACACTTCTTCTTTGTCTGTTTTTCTGAATATTTTACCATGATTACCACTGATTCTTTTAGTTAGTGTTTGCTTGGTATATCATGTCCTCTTTCAACCTTTCTAAGGTATGCATTTTGTAAGCAGCATGTAATCTGACAATCATGTCTTAAACATTTAACTATAAACTCTTTAATTTCATTTAATACCTCCAAATTTTTGTTTTACTTTGTTGTTAAATTATTTTTATCAGGCCAGACATGTTGGCTCACACCTGTAATCCCAGCACTTTGGGAGGCCGAGGTGGGTGGATCACGAGGTCAGGAGTTCAAAACCAGCATGACCAACATGGTGAAACCCCATCTCTACTAAAAAAGCAAACAAAAAAATTAGCCAGGTGTGGTGGTGCGTGCCTGTAATCCCAGCTATTCAGGAGGCTGAGACAGGAGAATCTATTGAACCCAGAAGGCGGAGGCTGCAATGAGCTGAGATTGCGACATTGCACTCCAGCCTGGGTGACAGAGCAAGACTCTGTCTCAAAAAAAAAAAAAAAAAAAAAAGTCAATTTAAATGCCAAAAAACATTATATCTATTATTTCGTACAGTAAATACTTATGTTTACAGACGTATTTGCTTTTATGTTTTTGTACATTCTGCCTGGCTCTCCCTCCCAAGCTCATTTTTATTCTGACTGAAGGACTTCTTTTAGTTCTACTTTAAATGAAGATCTGCAGGCAACACATTTTCCCAAATTTAATTATTGGAGAATATCTTTATTTTATCCTTGATTTTGAAGGTGATTTGTAATAGTTGTAGAATTCTAGGCTGTCATTTACAATCCATAAACAATTTAAAGATGCTGTTCAGTTGTCTTTGGGTTTCCATCGTTTCTGTTGAGAAATCAACTCTCAGCTTTGTTATTTAAACCTTGTTGTTAACTTGTAGTTTTAGTCATGGTTGGAGAACGTGATCTCCAAAGCATCTTCTTTTCATAACTTACAGAAGGTTCCTTGGAATGTAATATGCAATAATTGTAAATGTTTTATCATGCTGGAAAGGAATTTTAGTCTCAGTAGATACAAATATTAAAGTATGTCTATATTAATATATTCTAATTATTTTGAAACTTGTCTATTCTAATGTATTTCAAATTTTATGTTTAAAATGCATTAGAATAAACATGTTACATTTTTTCTTTATATTTAAAATTTCTATCTCAGTTTATCAACTTTGGGGGAATAAATATGTTAAAATCTCTATAATAATTTTCTAAATATTTCTACTTGTATTTCTAATTGTTTTTGCTTAAAAAATTTTTGGACTCTTCTCATAAGTCCTATGCTAGCTCCATGTTCATTGTGAACTGCCCTTTGAAGTAGTTTTTTCTTGACTTACACTTTCTTATCTCTGTTTTTATGTGCTTTATATTATTTTTTTTACCTTTGTTTCAGTACAATTCCATAATGATTAACTTTGGTTTTTCAGTTATGCCGATTGGGTTTCAAATATGACCTCTGTCATTTATCGGTCATCTATTATTGAATTCCTCAAACAACAGTTTTCTCATGTGATAAGTATTCTGAAAAATGAGAAGGTCTGAAATATCTTAGCATAGTAAGTGTATCACAGTGTAAGCACTGTCACAGTGATCACCTATCAGAGTGTAAGCACTCAGTAAAAGGCACTGAGATTGTAATTGCCTGAGTAATATTAACATTATTTAATGAGAAAAAAACAGTAATTGAATATGCAATGCCAAATAAATCCAAGAAAAGCATAAGGAAGAAGTTAATAGGGGTAAAACAAAAAACTGACTAAGAATATTAAAGAAACAGTTTATACATTGATAAATACATTTAAGAATGAATGCTTAAAATAGATAAATTTCTGTCAAATCTAATAGAGAAAAGTAGAAAACCAACTAATAATAGGTAGAAACTAATATAATTATGAGACCATTTCTATGGTAATACATTTAAAAACATTGATAATATACATAATTTTCTAGAAAAATACAAATGTAAAATCATGCCAGAGAAAACATGTCAATAATACTGTGACATTTTGGTTATCCAGTAATTACACCCCCTTACCAAATAAAAGCACCAGGGCCAAATGATTTTGTTTTGAATCCTTCTAGATTTTCAAGAACTTTTAATTTCTGTGTTACATAGATTTTTTTCAGAACTAAGTTGATGAAGGAAAGAAAATCTTTCAAATTATTTCAATGAATTAACAAAACTCTAATATAATTATCTTACAAAAAAATACCATCTGATGCAATGAATATGAGTGTACAACTCCTAAATAAAACCCTAACACATCTAATTCACTATCAAAAGAAGCAGCCACCACCACGAAGCAGGGTTTTTCCTTCCATAAATGTATAAAGTGTTTCATTGTTATGCCAAAATAAAAGAAATCTGTTCACAATATGAAAAATGAGAAACACATGGACACAGGGAGGGGAACATCACACACTAGGGCCTGTCAGGGCATGGGGTGCTAGGAGGGATAGCGTTAGGAGAAATACCTAATGTAGATGACAGGTTGAGGGGTGCAGCAAACCACCAAGAATCGAGTATAACTATGTAAAAAACCTGCAGATTCTGCACATGTATCCCAGAACTTAAAGTATAATAAGAAAAGAAAAATCTTGGGGGGCGGAGCAAGATGGCCGAATAGGAACAGCTCCAGTCTCCAACTCCCAGCGCGAGCGACACAGAAGACCGGTGATTTCTGCATCTTCAACTGAGGTACTGGGGTCATCTCACTAGGGAGTGCCGGACAATCGGTGCTGGTCAGTTGCTGCAGCCTGACCAGCGAGAGCTGAAGCAGGGCGAGGCCTCGCCTCACCTGGGAAGCGCAAGGGGGAAGGATATCCCTTTTCCTAGCCAGGGGAACTGAGACACACAACACCTGGAAAATCGGGTACTCCCACCCCAATACTGCGCTCTAAGCAAACGGGCACACCAGAAGAATATATCCCTCACCTGGCCGGGAGGGTCCCACGCCCACGGAGCCTCCCTCATTGTTAACACAGCAGTCTGCGGCAATCTAACCGCAAGGCAGCAGTGAGGCTGGGGGAGGGGCGCCCGCCATTGCTGAGGCTTAAGTAGGTAAACAAAGCCACTGGGAAGCTCGAACTGGGTGGAGCTCACAGCAGCTCAAGGAAACCTGCCTGTCTCTATAGACTCCACCTCTGGGGGCAGGGCTCAGCTAAAAAAACAACAGGGGAAGCAACAGAGGCCTGAGCAGACGCGAACGACTCTGTCTGACAGCTTTGAAGAGAGCAGTGGATCTCCCAACATGGAGGTTGAGATCGGAGAATGGACAGACTGCCTGCTCAAGTGGGTCCCTGACCCCTGAGTAGCCTAACTGGGAGACATCCCCCACTAGGGGCAGTCTGACACCCCACACCTCACAGGGTGGAGTGCACCCCTGAGAGGAAGCTTCCAAAGTAAGAATCAGACAGGTACACTCACTGTTCAGCAATATTCTATCTTCTGCAACCTCTGCTGCTGATACCCAGGCAAACAGGGTCTGGAGTGGACCTCAAGCAATCTCCAACAGACCTATAGCTGAGGGTCCTGACTGTCAGAAGGAAAACTATCAAACAGGAAGGACACCTATACCAAAACCCCATCAGTACGTCACCATCATCAAAGACCAGAGACAGATAAAACCACAAAGATGGGGAAAAAGCAGGGCAGAAAAGCTGGAAATTCAAAAAATAAGAGCGCATCTCCCCCTGCAAAGGAGCGCAGCCCATCGCCAGCAACGGATCGAAGCTGGTCAGAGAATGACTTTGATGAGATGAGAGAAGAAGGCTTCAGTCCATCAAACTTCTCAGAGCTAAAGGAGGAATTACATACCCAGCGCAAAGAAACTAAACATCTTGAAAAAAGAGTGGAAGAATTGACAGCTAGACCAATTAATGCAGAGAAGGTCATAAACGAAATGACAGAGATGAAAACCATGACACGAGAAACACGTGACAAATGCACAAGCTTCAGTAACCGACTCGATCAACTGGAAGAAAGAGTATCAGCGATTGAGGATCAAATGAATGAAATGAAGCGAGAAGAGAAACCAAAAGAAAAAAGAAGAAAAAGAAATGAACAAAGCCTACAAGAAGTATGGGATTATGTAAAAAGACCAAACCTACGTCTGATTGGGGTGCCTGAAGGTGAGGGGGAAAATGGAACCAAGTTGGACAACACTCTTCAGGATATCATCCAGGAGAACTTCTCCAACCTAGTAGGGCAGGCCAACGTTCAAATTCAGGAAATACAGAGAACGCCACAAAGATACTCCTCAAGAAGAGCAACTCCAAGACACATAATTGCCAGATTCACCAAAGTTGAAATGAAGGAAAAAATCTTAAGGGCAGCCAGAGAGAAAGGTCAGGTTACCCACAAAGGGAAGCCCATCAGCCTAAAAGCAGATCTCTCGGCAGAAACTCTACAAGCCAGAAGAGAGTGGGGGTCAATATTCAACGTTCTTAAAGGAAAGAATTTTAAACCCAGAATTTCATATCCAGCCAAACTAAGTTTCATAAGTGAAGGAGAAATAAAATCCTTTACAGATAAGCAAATGCTTAGAGATTTTGTCACCACCAGGCCTGCCTTACAAGAGACCCTGAAGGAAGCCCTAAACATGGAAAGGAACAACCGGTACCAGCCATTGCAAAAACATGCCAAAATGTCAAGACCATCGAGGCTAGGAAGAAACTGCATCAACTAACGAGCAAAATAACCAGTTAATATCATAATGGCAGGATCAAGTTCACACATAACAATATTAACCTTGAATGTTAACGGACTAAATGCTCCAATTAAAAGACACAGACTGGCAAACTGGATAAAGAGTCAAGACCCATTAGTCTGCTGTATTCAGGACACCCATCTCACATGCAGAGACATACACAGGCTCAAAATAAAGGGATGGAGGAAGATCTACCAAGCAAATGGAGAACAAAAAAAAAGCAGGGGTTGCAATCCTAGTCTCTGATAAAACAGACTTTAAACCATCAAAGATCAAAAGAGACAAAGAAGGCCATTACATAATGGTAAAGGGATCAATTCAACAGGAAGAGCTAACTATCCTAAATATATATGCACCCAATACAGGAGCACCCAGATTCATAAAGCAAGTCCTTAGAGACTTACAAAGAGACTTAGACTCCCATACAATAATAATGGGAGACTTCAACACTCCACTGTCAACATTAGACAGATCAACGAGACAGAAAGTTAACAAGGATATCCAGGAATTGAACTCATCTCTGCACCAAGTGGACCTAATAGACATCTATAGAACTCTCCACCCCAAATCAACAGAATATACATTCTTCTCAGCACCACATTGCACTTATTCCAAAATTGACCACATAATTGGAAGTAAAGCACTCCTCAGCAAATGTAAAAGAACAGAAATTATAACAAACTGTCTCTCAGACCACAGTGCAATCAAACTAGAACTCAGGACTAAGAAACTCAATCAAAACCGCTCAACTACATGGAAACTGAACAACCTGCTCCTGAATGACTACTGGGTACATAATGAAATGAAGGCAGAAGTAAAGATGTTCTTTGAAACCAATGAGAACAAAGATACAACATACCAGAATCTCTGGGACACATTTAAAGCAGTGTGTAGAGGGAAATTTATAGCAGTAAATGCCCACAAGAGAAAGCAGGAAAGATCTAAAATTGACACTCTAACATCACAATTAAAAGAACTAGAGAGGCAAGAGCAAACACATTCAAAAGCTAGCAGAAGGCAAGAAATAACTAAGATCAGAGCAGAACTGAAGGAGATAGAGACACAAAAAACCCTCCAAAAAATCAATGAATCCAGGAGTTGGTTTTTTGAAAAGATCAACAAAATTGACAGACCACTAGCAAGACTAATAAAGAAGAAAAGAGAGAGGAATCAAATAGATGCAATAAAAAATGATAAAGGGGATATCACCACCGACCCCACAGAAATACAAACTACCATCAGAGAATACTAGAAACACCTCTAGGCAAATCAACTAGAAAATCTAGAAGAAATGGATAATTTCCTGGACACTTACACTCTCCCAAGACTAAACCAGGAAGAAGTTGAATCCCTGAATAGACCAATAGCAGGCTCTGAAATTGAGGCAATAATTAAGAGCCTACCCACCAAAAAAAGTCCAGGACCAGATGGATTCACAGCTGAATTCTACCAGAGGTACAAGGAGGAGCTGGTACCATTCCTTCTGAAACTATTCCAATCAATAGAAAAAGAGGGAATCCTCCCTAACTCATTTTATGAGGCCATCATCATCCTGATACCAAAGCCTGGCAGAGACACAACAAAAAAAGAGAATTTTAGACCAATATCCTTGATGAACATCGATGCAAAAATCCTCAATAAAATACTGGCAAACCGGATTCAGCAGCACATCAAAAAGCTTATCCACCATGATCAAGTGGGCTTCATCCCTGGGATGCAAGGCTGGTTCAACATTCCCAAATCAATAAACATAATCCAGCATATAAACAGAACCAAAGTCAAGAACCACACATGATTATCTCAATAGATGCAGAAAAGGCTTTTGACAAAATTCAACAGCCCTTCATGCTAAAAACGCTCAATAAATTCGGTATTGATGGAACGTACCTCAAAATAATAAGAGCTATTTATGACAAACCCACAGCTAATATCATACTGAATGGGCAAAAACTGGAAAAATTCCCTTTGAAAACTGGCACAAGACAGGGATGCCCTCTCTCACCACTCCTATTCAACATAGTGTTGGAAGTTCTGGCTAGGGCAATCAGGCAAGAGAAAGAAATCAAGGGTATTCGGTTAGGAAAAGAAGAAGCCAAATTGTCCCTGTTTGCAGATGACATGATTGTATATTTAGAAAACCCCATCGTCTCAGCCCAAAAGCTCCTTAAGCTGATAAGCAACTTCAGCAAAGCCTCAGGATACACAATTAATGTGCAAAAATCACAAGCATTCTTATACACCAGTAACAAACAGAGAGCCAAATCATGAATGAACTTCCATTCACAATTGCTTCAAAGAGAATAAAATACCTAGGAATCCAACTTACAAGGGATGTAAAGGACCTCTTCAAGGAGAACTGCAAACTACTGCTCAGTGAAATCAAAGAGGACACAAACAAATGGAAGAACATACCATGCTCATGGATAGGAAGAATCAATATCGTGAAAATGGCCATACTGCCCAAGGTTATTTATAGATTCAATGCCATCCCCATCAAGCTACCAATGAGTTTCTTCACAGAATTGGAAAAAACTGCTTTAAAGTTCATATGGAACCAAAAAAGAGCCCGCATTGCCAAGACAATCCTAAGCCAAAAGGACAAAGCTGGAGGCGTCACGCTACCTGACTTCAAACTATACTACAAGGCTACAGTAACGAAAACAGCATGGTACTGGTACCAAAACAGAGCTATAGACCAATGGAACAGAACAGAGTCCTCAGAAATAATACCACACATCTACAGCCATCTGATCTTTGACAAACCTGAGAGAAACAAGAAATGGGGAAAGGATTCCCTATTTAATAAATGGTGCTGGGAAAATTGGCTAGCCATAAGTAGAAAGCTGAAACTGGATCCTTTCCTTACTCCTTATACAAAGATTAATTCAAGATGGATTAGAGACTTAAATGTTAGACCTAATACCATAAAAACCCTAGAGGAAAATCTAGGTAGTACCATTCAGGACATAGGCATGGGCAAGGACTTCATGTCTAAAACACCAAAAGCAACGGCAGCAAAAGCCAAAATTGACAAATGGGATCTAATTAAACTAAAGAGCTTCTGCACAGCAAAAGAAACTACCATCAGAGTGAACAGGCAACCTACAGAATGGGAGAAAATTTTTGCAATCTACTCATCTGACAAAGGGCTAATATCCAGAATCTACAAAGAACTCAAACAAATATACAAGAAAAAAACAAACAACCCCATCAAAAAGTGGGCAAAGGATATGAACAGACATTTCTCAAAAGAAGACATTCATAATGCCAACAGACACATGAAAAAATGCTCATCATCACTGGCCATCAGAGAAATGCCAATCAAAACCACAATGAGATACCATCTCACACCAGCTAGAATGGCAATCATTAAAAAATCAGGAAACAACAGTTGTTGGAGAGGATGTGGAGAAATAGGAACACTTTTACACTGTTGGTGGGATTGTAAACTAGTTCAACCATTATGGAAAACAGTATGGCAATTCCTCAAGGATCTAGAACTAGATGTACCATATGACCCAGCCATCCCACTACTGGGTATATACCCAAAGGATTATAAATTATTCTACTACAAAGACACATGCACACGTATGTTTATTGCGGCACTATTCACAATAGCAAAGACTTGGAATCAACCCAAATGTCCATCTGTGACAGACTGGATTAAGAAAATGTGGCACATATACACCATAGAATACTATGCAGCCATAAAAAAGGATGAGTTTGCGTCCTTTGTAGGGACATGGATGCAGCTGGAAACCATCATTCTTATCAAACTATCACAAGAAGAGAAAACCAAACACCGCATGTTCTCACTCATAGGTGGGAACTGAACAATGAGATCACTTGGACTCGGGAAGGGGAACATCACACACCAGGGCCTATCATGGGGAGGGGGGAGGGGGAGGGATTGCATTGGGGAGTTATACATGATATAAATGATGAATTGATGGGTGCTGACGAGTTGATGGGTGCAGCACACCAATATGGCACAAATATACATATGTAACAAACCTGCACGTTATGCACATGTACCCTAGAACCTAAAGTACAATAAAAAAAAAAGCAAAAAAGAAAAGAAAAATCTTAAAGGCAATATGAATAGCACCCTAGAAATACAAAAAACACATTGTTGACATTTTAAAAGCATAATTGATTTTTACACTCAAACTCTGGGTGTCTTGGCCTTATAGTTTTCCAATGGTGTGAGAAGCATTTATATTACATAAAGGAATAAGATAACAATGCCTTCAGTCACCTTCATTATTAAGTATTGTTCTGGATGTTTCAGTAAATGTGATATTGTATAAAATAAGAGCAATTACTGTTAGAATATAGAGGATAATATTATCAATATCACGATACTCTGTAATGAAGACCTAAATTGATTAACTGAAAGCTTAATATATGATAATTTTGTTCAATCAGGTAGCCAGATACATAAATGCACAAAAAATATCAGTAGCTTTTTCACATATGGCAATGATGATTTTAACAATATAATGAAAATAAATGATCCTTACATAATATGCTTAATATGTAAATTACATGAGAATAATAAATATGTGAGACTTTCATGAATAATTGTAATAAAACTCTTTCCTGGGAATTTTCAAGAAGTCTTGAATAAACAGAAAGAAATATCATGTTCCTGGAAGAAAAGGATAAAAGTTTTGAACGGTGTTAATTCTTTATGAATTAATTACGTGTTTAGTATCATCTCAACTATGTCTAATGAGATTCCTTTATTCAACTTCGGTTAAAGCATTTATAATAATTCTAAAAGAATGCATGTGTAAGAAGACCACTGAATTTTTCAAAGAATAGGGAAATAAAGGAGTACCATGTTATTTGTTACAAAAACATAATATAGCTCTTCAATATTTAATTAAGTCAATTGATAAGATTCAACGAGGCACAATAACAAATAAGAGTTCAGAAACAAAACTTATCACATATATAAGGATTTTTGTGTATGATAAAAACCCCATTGTTACATTTGTGGTAGAAATGGAAGTAACCTTAATAAATGGTGCTCTATTAATCAGTTAAATTCAAAAATAACACGTGGGTTAAAAATTATAACATAAAAATGATTGGAATATGTAGATGAATGTCTTGCAGATCATGGGATAATTTATTATTTTAAGCATTAAATAATAAAGCAATCACAAAACAAGGTTGACTTGGATAAATTAATGTCTAAAGATAGAAATTACTTACATTAAAACACATAGTCAATAAATACATAAAGATGCTGAAAATCACTAATTATTAGGGAAATGCAAATCAAAATCACAATGAGATACAACTTCACACCTATTAATATAACTATTAAAGAAACAAACAAGCAAAACCGTAATAGTTGTTGGCAAGGATGTGGGTAAATTGAAGCCCTGTGTGTCACTTTTGGGAACGTCAAATGGCACTACCACTGTGAAAAATAGTATGGTAGTTCCTCAAAATATTAAACAGAATTGCCATGTAATCCAGAAGTTCAGTTTTCGGGTATATACTCAAAAGAATTGAAAGTAGGGACTTGATATTTGGACATCTATGCTCATGGCAACATTATTACAACAGCTAAAAGGTGCAAGCAACTCAAGCATCCAACAATAGATGAATGAGTACACAGAATGTGGTATTTGTGTATGTAATGTATTTGTGTATAAAAAGGAAAGAAAATTCTGACATATCCAACTACATGGATGAACTTTGAGAACTCTGCTAAGTAAAGTGCACTAGCCACAAAAATAAAAATATGGTATGATTTCACTTATATGAGGTGAGGTACCCATTAGCAGTCAAATCATACAAAGTGGAATGGTGATTACCTGGAACTGGAGTAAAAGGGAATTGTGTATTGTTTAATGGGCACAGATTTTCTTTTGGGAAGATGAAAAAGTTCTGAGGTGAATGATGGTGACAGTTACACAAAACATGAACATAGTTCACAAATGTACTTAGTGCCACTGAACCATGCCTCCAAAAATGGTTAAAATGGTCTGGGTGTGGTGGCTCATGCCTGTAATCCCAGCACTACAGGAGGCTGAGGCAGGAGGATCACTGAGCCCTGGAGTTCAAGAGCAGCCTGGGCAACATAGCAAGACCTTGTATTTACAAACAATAAAAAATTAGCTGGCTGTGGTGGTGTGTGCCTATGGTCCTAGCTACTTAGGAGGCTGAGATGAATCACTTGAGTCTGGGAGTTCAAGGCTGCAGTGAGCAATGGTTACACCACTGCATTCCAGCCTGGGTGACAGAGCAAGACCATGTTTCCAATAAATAAATAAATAAATAAATAAATAAATAAATAAATAAATATAACAAAGCAATAAAAATGGTTAAAATGATAAATGTTATGCTATGTATATTGTGCCCCAATAAAATTACGTTCACATTCCTTGAAAAAATAAAAGATACACAATAATCTAGAGAAAATATTTTCTGCAAGCATGCCAAATTAACATTCCTAATATACAATATAAACCTTTTTTTGGAAATCTAACTCAACAAACACAAGCAAAGAATATGAACTGATGAAAAAAGATGGCAATTAATCATAAAATGTTCAACTTTACCAGCAAATAATTGTAAAACAAGAATGAGATTTTTATTCAACCCCTATCAAGCTGGTGAAGAGTAAAAATTGGTAATATTCGGTGCTGATTTCGGTGAGGTGATGTGAACAGCTTTACATATTGAGTAAGAATGTCATTTGGTTATGGAACTTCTGGAAAGCAATTAGGACAATATGTTTTGTATCTTTACAATATCCGTAGTCTTTGATCAAGTTGTGTCACTTTTAGGAATTACATTTAGGACAATTCGTTTAAATGGAGGCAAAAGTGTTCCTGATGTCATTGTTATAATAGGCAAAAATTGTGTTAAATACAAAAATACTAAAAATAATTAACCAAATTTTGTTAAAAATATACAGACCATAAAGACTAGAAGAAAATGTAGCAGCGTGTTAGTTGTGGTACTCGTGGTGCTAGACTTATGGGTGATTTTTCTTGCAAGTTTTCTGTGTTGCAAGATGAATACTGACATGTATTCGTTTCATAATTTATTCATAAGAGGATTATTAAGCAAAAATGTATTTTTCATTTATTTTTTATCTTATTTAATCTCTCCTCCTGGCTTGTTAAATCATGTTGGGGAACTACTGTGTTTGTAATTGAAGAGGAAAAAATTAAGAAACAAAATGCTGTAATTGGCCTAAACAGGAGTGTCCCAAGCCCGCTGAAGTGACAAAGTACTGGGTACAGAGCAGTTGCTGCTGGTGCAGACTCTCTCTTTACACCTAGAGGCAAAATCGGTAGACTTTGTTTTTCAATATTTTGTCCTGATAAGAATAAGCTGAGCCAACATGTTAACAATGGTGTAATATGTAATAGAATGCTGACTTTTAAAGGCAATTTTGCATTTGTTAGATTTGTGCCAAATTATTTTTATTTTCCCTCTAACTCTCTTGTTTTCTCTTTCTTCTTTTTTCTTTTCTTTTCTTTCCTTCTCTTTTATTCTCTCCTGCCAGATTTCCACATCCCTCTTCACCCTAAGTTGGTGTTTTTAGGAACTCTGAAAGCTGTTGAGCCTTGTCATGGATTTTTGTTTTGCAGATTCTTCTGATGCTAAATCTGGAGCCCAGAGCATGGCTCTCAGCTTGTGGGTTGATACCCCAGCCATCATCTGCATTACAGATCTGGGTCATTCCAACACGCAGAGTGGCCCTTTCTTTGACTGAGCTGCTGAGGACATAGTGAGTCCCTCAATCATTCTTCCAGTGATTCTTCCTTGTGCCCCATTTCCTTCCCTGTTATCTGTCCCACTTGGCCTTTGCCCATACTACTGGCGTCTTTCTAACTACAGCTACATTTGGTGTTCTATTTCAGTTCTGGTGACCAGCCTTGCAACTGCCTAACAAAGAGCTTTTCTGTGGTCATAGCGTCTTGTCAAGTTCGGCTCCCCTTTATTACATTCTCACTGCAAGCTGCAATTCAAATAGAGAATATTTATCCAAGTAGAAAGAATTTTACAACCCCTATAGTGGTACTTTAGGTTAAAATTATAGTCAATTCATTTGCCCCTACATAAAGTGATTCCCTTATTACCAATAACTTCAATCGCATCAAGTAATTCAAAACTGTGTTTTCCTCCTCGTTTTTTCCATCCTCGTGGCTTTTTCTCAGATGATCCTTCTGAAAGTGATCTACTATTATTGTTCTAGAACAATAGAACTGGAGGCATCTGAGCACACCACAGTCCATTGGGGCCACCTATGTGGATCTCAGTTATGCTAAGGGCTTTCCCTTTTGCCCTCAAATAAAGTCCTTTTTTATTTATTTATTTTTAAAGCAAAAGGTCACTGCTTAATTTCAAGAGTTGTCTTAGGGTTAGTATCCATTCACCAGACAGTAAACATCCACAGTATTCCAGGCACTCTGTTACACTATCACCTAAATTACTTTAGAGGATACATTTAGAATATAAGAAAATGTCTGATCTTAGAATGTCCTTTGAGATTGTTGCTTTCAAGGACAACTGGTATTGTGATAAAGGTTCGGATGGAGTTTGATTTGAATCTTTTATTTTTTCTTGCTAAACATTAATTGTCAGACTTTAATGAATTATTTACTGTCCAAGTCTCAGCATTCTCATATATATATGAGTCTCAACATTCATATGTAAATATATATTCAAATCTCAAAATTCTCATATAGTGGGAATATTATTGTTTGAGATTTTTTTGTATAGATTAAATTACATAGTATTTCTGGGCTTTTTGTTGTTGTTTGTTTTTTGCTTGTTTGTTTTTGTTTTTATTTTTGAGATGGAGTCTTGCTCTGTTGCCAAGGCTGGAGTTCAGCGGCACGATCTCAGCTCACTGCAACCTCTGCCTCCCGGGTTGAAGCAATTCTTCTGTCTCAGCCTCCCTAGTAGCTGGGATTACAGGTGCATGCCACCACTCCCAGCTAATTTTTGTATTTTCAGTAGAAATGGGGTTTCGCCACATTGGCCAGGCTGGTCTTGAACTCCTGACCTCAGGTGATCTGCCGGCCTTGGCCTTCCAAAGTGCTGGGATTCCAGGTGTGAGCCAGCACGCCCAGTCAAATGACATAGTATTTGTAACATGATACCTGACACATACTAGGTACTCAGTTAATATTATTATTAGCATTGTTACTGTTTCAAAAGGATTTCTTACATAGTCATGTTCTTTGATTCCTTTCTTCATGAATATTTTGGTTTTACATAGTACTTTAATATGTTTGTGGGTATGGAAGGAGGTAAAAATGCTGATCTGGTCCTCAGGGGACGTGGATTTTTGTTCAAGCACTAACAGTAATTAGCCCCATCAGAGTTGAGTATCATGTCACTTCTCTCATATTTAATTTTCTTTCAGTAAAATATCTTATGTCTCACATTGTTGTAGTTATACTGATAATGATGGTGTTTGCAAATGTCTTAGAAACTGTACTGCCAATGCATTTTGCTCAACTTTTATTATCCTGATCACTTTTCTAATTCTTGCTTTTCTCTTCTTTGAAGGTTTTGTCTCCTGAAACAAAAAAAATTAATAAACCACATGAGTAAATTACATAGAAAAGAAGTTACAGAACATTTTCAAAAGAGTTTATTGATAGACCATACTCCCTATGATTTCCTTCCAACTAAAACAAACAAAAAAAGCTCTCAAACACTCGATGTTGCTTTTTCTCCCAAACAAAACTATTTTTGTTCCCACCATCATGACTTTTATGTCTTCCATTTCACTCCAAATGTCGCACATATTTTTCACTCCACGGGACTGTGTTAAGTGTTATTCAAATGGATTGAGTTTCTAAGACCCAACATACCACCCTTCCTGCTTAGTTTACTGTCCCCTGAATCTTGATGTTTTTGTCACATTTCCTCCCTCAATGTATTGTCACCTTCTGAAAAACATTTTTTTAAAACCACACACTCATGGGCTTCAGGCAATCCAGCGCCTTCACACTTCGTGAAAGGGGGACCATGTCATTGCTAGGAGCATAGCTCTTTGTAGAAACTTGACCCTTAATTACTACTGATTGCCTGTTTGGCTTGAGCTCAGTTCTGTGCTCTGCTTGCCTGCTGTCCCCCTCCACATTGTGTCATTTTCGTTTTCAGATCCACACCCCACCTCTTTGTCCTGCTCGCCAGCCATTAACTTGCCTGCCGCTACCTGTCCCATACTGCTTAGCAGCTGTTATCTCACTGCCAGGCTCAGACCTCGAAAGCCACTCTTGAATTCACCTGCCAGACTCAGTCTGGGTCCTTGCCCAGGCTGAGGAGAATGAATGGACAGGAATTAGATGGCCTGCCACATGCTATCAAAGGTATCAAGTTCTCCCCGTGTCCCAGGCTAACCTGAAATATCAACATAAAGCTTTTATGCCTCAAACAAATACAACCTTGGAGTACCTGAGAGTTTGCATAATTTAAGAAGTATAAAAACATGTGTTGAAAAATTTTCACCAAGCCAATAGAATATGAATTACTAGGACCCAGGTATTGAATAAAAAACTGAAGCTCCTTCAAATTACTTATAATGCACTTATTAATGCTCTGGAAATTTTCAGAAAAATCTGGAAATCTGGTAAATTCTAAGTTTGAGAGCTGAATTCTGTTACTCTTCATATTTCTATAGAAAAAGTCCCATGAATGTGGTACAATCTTGTTCCAAACTCAGTTCATGTCACATGAAATTCTCATTGTTTTCTCTTCTGTCTACAAAAATCCTCAGATGTCAAGGCACAGTTCAACACCTTATCACGTCCACAAAACCTCTGATCAGTTCAGCCTTAGTGTAGGGGCCTAAATGTGTACTAGGCTTAATCTAGATAATCTGGACTTTTTCCCAGGCTTTTCCACTTGCCGATGAAGTGACTTTAACTAGGCCACTTAACCCCCGGTTCTCATTTTCTTCCTGTGTACACTGGGAGTGATATAGGCTCTGTCCAATTTGTAGTGTTGTTATAAAGACCAAACAAGGTAATCTATAAAAGTGTTTGGTATACTGTGATGATAGAGAAATGTAGGGTAGTCTTTCCTCCAAATGTCCTTATTCTCTCTATTATCTATCATGTACAATTATAGAAAATGTGGTAACTCTAAATTGGAAAAAAATAATACCCAAAGAGAGCTACAGTAAGAACCTGGTCATTGTTCTACATTCTTTACATTTTTTTGTGTTTTTTAAATACTTTCTTTCACATATAGATCAGGAGCAACATTCTTCACATTGAACCCCTCAACACCCCAGGAAGTGGGTAATATTATTCCCACTTTACAAATAAAGAAGTCAAGGCCAAAAGAGCTTAACTTACCTGCCCAAGAACACACAGCTAATAGTTGGTGGAGCTAAGATTCTAACCCAGGCTGCAGTTTGCATTCTTTTCTTTTTTTTTTTTTTTTTTTTTTTTTTTTTTCTTTTTCTTTTTGAGACAGAGTCTTACTCTGTCTCCCAGGCTGGAGTGCAATGGTGCAATCTTGGCTCACCACAACCTCCAACTCCTGGGCTCAAGTGATTCTCCTGCCTCAACCTCCTGAGTAGCTGGGATTACAGGCATGCACCACCACACCTGACTAATTTTTGGGTTTTTTTTTTTTTTTCTTTTTACTAGAGCTGGGGTTTTGCCAGGCTGGTGTCAATCTCCTGACCTCAAGTGATCCTCCTGTCTTGACCTCCCAAAGTTCTGGGATTACAAGAGTGAGCCACCACATCCAGGCCGGCTTGCATTCTTAGCCACTACATGTTCTTACCTCTCAAAATTCTCTTGGTGATGGAAGGTATATGGCCCATTAATTTTTTTTTTTTTTTGAAATCTCCCTTAAACATACTATGTCCCTCATTGTCTTCTCTGATCTTGTGAGATAGAAGGCAGAGCAACAACAGCAAGACATGGTACTTTGCTAGTCTTTTCAGTGACTGCCTCTTCAGGTTGTACAACATTCCTTCACTGTGGCCTCCCTAGCCCTCAATGGTCCAGAAGGCAAGTTTCTGGCTACCCCAACAGTTAGTGCTGTGCCATGTGGCTTATCTCCTTATGTCTTGTTTTATTTTTGTCTGTGACAGGTTCTGAAATTTACAAAGTTCTCTAGGAGGCAAACACTCTCTTATCTGGATTCTAGACCTGGCTTTGGGGATCAACCAATTTCAAGAAATCAACTTCCACTGAGCGCCTGGGTGAATCTGTAACTTCCAAGGAGGGAGGCTTCCCTTATGTGGGATATTCGGAGATTTCCTAGAATCATGATGCAGCTTCTGCCTGAGACTTATATGAATGAATGTGGATGGTATAAAGGGGAACTTCCTACTTCTCTACTAGATGGGGTGTTTGACTGACAGTTTCACACACAATCCCCCTGCCAATGTTTCTGATTGTTTTCTTTGACTTGACTTTGCATAACCTCTGCTGCTTGAGTTCCAGCCATGCCCATACCTGTCATCTTTTTCCCACAGGCCTTTGTTTGGGAGGTTCCTCTATCTCTTGGAGAGTTTTGCTTGATAGAATGATATGCTAGTACTTGGTAAAATGAATTATCTCTGTATGTAAGACCCATCTGAGAAGATTGTGGTTAGTTTTGTTTTAAAAATATATTTATTCTCCAACCATGTCCAACATTTCTCAATAAATTCTAGCCACTTGTGGGCTAAATCACTACTGCTTCCTCAGCTATAACTGAGAAATTAAAGATACAATCACTTCCTTTCAGGCACCACAAGTAGCTGCTTCTAATCTGCAAGGTCAGGCCTGTCAGTTGACTGAAGGAAGTATGATTTTATGGATGCAGATTAGGTAATGCTTAGTGTCCACTGAGTGTATCAAACCTTGTTCCCAAGTCCAGTGGACAGGAGTGTCAGTGATTTTCCTAGTGCAGGTAGAGCAAGATGGTATAATGTAGCAGGCCCTGTGCGTCACATAAGGATAGTCTATATTGTTACTACAGTCTTAAAATCTCAGTGGTTGAAAACCACATGGGTTTGTTTCTGCATGGTCTTCATGCTACCTGTTCATCACAGGTCCTCAGGGTGTTCTGGGTACTGTAGTCATTCACAGACCTGGATGATGGCTGCTACATTTCAATATTGACACATCAGGGGAGAGGACATCTTCAGCACTGGTTCTTCAATTTTTACCTACCAATGGCACATCACATTTGCTTGCATACCATTTCTTAAATTTTACCTTGTAGGTATTAGCAACCTTAGCAAGAATTCAGAAACAGCATAATGATGTGTGCATTATTGCTGCTCATCAAGAAAAAACTGATTTAATTTGCTGTATGAAATCTAAGCACTGCAATGAAATGTATTGGTTCAAACAAATCACAGAAGAAAATAGGAATTTCTGAAAATAGACTGACTAAATTTTTCAGAACATTGAATCTGTTTTGTGTTGCATACATGCATTTCATGTGTATAGAAAAAGTCACAATTCTAACAGAAGAGGCATAATGGATAGATGATAGTGGGAAGTGGGTGAAGCCTTCAATTTTGTCTCTCCACGTAGCTTGAAAGCAATCTTTTTCTACAGTAGTCATATATTACTTGTGTAATTTTAAAAGACAAAGAAAATGTATGGGGTGAAGGAAGGAATAAACTGATTTTTCTTACCTCATTAAATGTGCCTTGACATATATTTAAAGCACACCGGTCGGAATGGGTACCCCTTAGTCTACCTATCTCAGATTCTGAGAGGTGTTACCTCACCTTCCTTCTCCGTTTAGGATCAATCTGCTGATGCTCGCAGTCATATTCCTTTCTGTATTGTTTTCAGTAACAGCTCAGTAATTTACCTCTATTCTCCCCTTCCCTATCCCCATTGCCTCTCTCTCCTTCCTTATGGGATATTAATTTCCTAATTTCAAAATGGCCAACTATGCCTTTGCCTTTCCCACTATTCCTATTTTATTTAGTGAAAGAGAAAACATAGTAAATGCACACTGGTACTTGTAGCTTCACCTTGGTAATGGCATATGTCACTTCTCACATTTCATTAGATAAAGCAAGTCATATAGATACTTTGACAATGGGTAAAATGGTATGTGCCTTCAAAAAAAGTATATATATATATATGTGTGTGTGTGTGTATTTATGTGCATGTGTGTGTGTGTACACAGTAAAAAAATCATGGACAGTATTTGTCATGTGTACATCTTCTCCTCCAGACACCTAGGTCAAATATTTATCTTTAGACTATGTTATCTAAAGTGGTATACACATTTGATGATCTCATGTCCAGTACTTTTCCTTTAGTATTTATTTTCCTTATTTTAATTCACTGGCAACCAAAATGTTAAATAGAGGCAGTGGTAGTGGTGGCTTTGTTCCACTCCTGATTTTAACAAAAATGCTAATTATTATAAAGAAGGTTTTTATTTTTCATGATGTTAGTTGTTTTCTTGCAAATGACCTATGTTAAGTTACAGAAACTTCTTTCTGTTTTTAGTTTGTTCTGTATTTTGGGCCTAAATAAATAAATCCTTTAGTCAGGATTTTGGTCCTAAATAAATCATATGAATTTTTCCCTTTAAGGTATTTTATGGTCAATTATAGCAATAGATTTTCTAGTTCAAATCAGTTTTGCAAATCAAACCAGATTTGATCAGGAGACTTAATCATTGTATACATTCATTGATTCAGCTTGTCTATGTTTCATTTAGAATTTTTTTTTGTATTTAGGTGTACAAATGGAAGTGGCCAGTAATTTTTCTTTCTCATATATTTCCGTCTTTCCTAAATATCAAGGTTATATTAGCCTCATCAAATAAGTTGCGAGAAAGAGAAAACAATATAAATTGGGAAATAGTCCCTCCTATTGCTTTAACAAGAGGGTAAAAATTGGAATTACATTTTCCCAGAATGTTTGTTATAACTAATTACACCACTATCTGGACCCACTGTTTTCTTTCAGGGAACAAATTTAACAACAGACTGCTTATTTAGTGAATAAAACAATTTATGTTTAATATTTTCATTTTTAATGTTAATTTATTTTCTTGAAGTATAATTGGCATGAAGTGCATACATCTTAAGTGTATAACTTGAAGAATTCTTTTCAAATGTGTCCACCTGTGTAAATGCAACCCATATTCAGATACAGAATACTCTTCCCAGTGCTCCCGCAAGCTTCCTTGAACCCATTTCCATTTGATCCTCTGCCCTAAAGAGAATATTATTCTGACTTCTGCCACCAAAGATTAACTTTGTCTATGTTTGAACTTCATATAAGTGGAATCAAACAGCATGTTCTTGATGCGTCTGGCTTCTTTCACTCACACTGTGTCTGAGATTTATCCACGTTGTTGCTTGTAACAGTAGCTCGTTTTTCTTTCATTGTGTTATGTTATTTAAATGTATGAATATACTATAACTTATTCATGCATTCTATAGTTGATTGATTGATGTTTGGGTTATTTCCAACTTGTTCTTCTTAGAATTAGCTTAGGTTGGAAATTGTTTTAGGAATTTGTCTCATTTGTTCAAGAATTCAAGTTAATTGTCATAAAATTATCTACAATATTTTCTAATATTTGTAATCACATTGTATCTGTAGTTTATGCCTCTATTTTTATATATAATATTACTTATACATCCACTGTTTTTTATATTGGTTAGTTATGCCAGAGTTAGTCAATTTTAGTAGTAAATCCATGGGTGCCAAAATACTCAGGAATAGGGGATACCCCTTGTTTTTTCTCCATTAATAGAGCTAAGCCTCAAGCACTTGAAAAACTAAGCTGATTATAAGCTTATTATAGTAAGTTTTTCCAGACTAATGAGCAGAACTTGCTTATAGTTATCTAACTGAAACATCGTTTTCTTGACTTTTTCAAAACAAGGAAATCCTGATGCAATGTGACTTGGTGTTTTTACAACTGGAAAAAGAAGTTGCTAGTTACTCTGTGGTAGCTTGCAAAATATTCACAAATTCTTTCCGTTCCTGTCAGTTATGTTCCCCTTTGCAGTGTGACTTTACCATTCAGCCTTTGATAAGTGGAGTTTATTTCAAAACCCTTGAATCTATGCTAGGTCACACGACTTGCTCCGGCCAATGGAACATTAGCAAATGTGATGTAAGCAGAGGCTTGAAAATATTTTCACATTAGGGCCTCCCACCTTATGTTGCTGGAAATTTTTCTGCTGCTACCAGAATGAACCTGGAGTAGACTCCAATGCCGGTCAAACCAACTGCTAAATGAGTGAGGACGAGTCAGATCATCCAGCCTCAGACAAGCTTATGCAGACCAGAACTACCAGGTGAATCCACAGAAATGTCAAGAAAGGAAATAGCCCATGGCTACATATGTTTAACTAGACGTGCCCCCCATATACATCTACTTTCCTTTTAAGAAATCTGTACTTATTTCCCGGCACTTATAGGGGTGATGGAACTCTTAGTGTCTAATTCATTTATCAGTGCACCCTCAGGATTGATAGTCCTGAATTGCAAAGGTTGAGGGATCTGTCAACCCACTGTTTGCCTTTGCAAATAATAGACAGAGTTTCTTTTTATTATTATTATTATTATTATTATTATACTTTAAGTTCTAGGGTACATGTGCATAACGTGCAGGTTTGTTACATATGTATACTTGTGTCATGTTGGTGTGCTGCACCCATCAACTCGTCAGCACCCATCAATTCGTCATTTATAGCGGGTATAACTCCCAATGCAATACCTCCCCCCTCCCCCCTCCCCATGATAGGCCCCGATGTGTGATGTTCCCCTTCCCGAGTCCAAGTGATCTCATTGTTCAGTTCCCACCTATGAGTGAGAACATGCGGTGTTTGGTTTTCTGTTCTTGTGATAGTTTGCTAAGAATGAGATACCATCTCACACCAGTTAGAATGGCAATCATTAAAAAGTCAGGAAACAACAGATGCTGGAGAGGATGTGGAGAAATAGGAACACTTTTACACTGTTGGTGGGATTGTAAACTAGTTCAACCATTATGGAAAACAGTATGGCGATTCCTCAAGGATCTAGAACTAGATGTACCATATGACCCAGCCATCCCACTACTGGGTATATACCCAAAGGATTATAAATCATGCTGCTATAAAGACACATGCACATGTATGTTTATTGCAGCACTATTCACAATAGCAAAGACTTGGAATCAACCCAAATGTCCATCTGTGACAGACTGGATTAAGAAAATGTGGCACATATACACCATGGAATATTATGCAGCCATAAAAAAGGATGAGTTTGCGTCCTTTGTAGCGACATGGATGCAGAGTTTCTTAACGTGGAGTAGAGTTGCTAATCTTAGATTATCCATTTGAGTCATGATTTCCTACTATACAAAGCAGGAGTTGTTATGGGGTAGAAGAATTTTTATCCCAGGAATGACAAAGATAAATTGAAGCACTACAGTAAAAAATTAGAATTAGACATGGACACATAGAAGGCAACAACAGACTCTAGGGGGTACTTGAGGCTGGACGGTGGGAGGAGGGGGAGGGTAGGAAAACTAGCTATTGGGTACTATGCTTGTTACCTAGATGATGAAATAATCTGTACATTGACCCCCCATGACACACAATTTACCTATGTAACAAACCTCCAAATGCACCCCTGAACCTAAAAGTTTAGAAAAATTTAGAATTAGTTCTTGGATTCACAAGATATAAAGAGAAGCCAGCCATTGAATACTTTGTTTGAAAAATAGGTTGACCTCATGTTGTGTAGCAGGTCTGAATAATCCATTTGTCTAATTCACTGTGCTCTCTATACCTATTTTCAAAGATAGTTTCCCAAGTTCTGAGAAGTCCTTATGTATTAGCTGACTTTATATTAAAATTTGGGTTAAAAAAATTTTTTTAGAGACAGGGTTTCACTCTGTCATCCAGGTTAAAGTGCAGTGGTGTGATAATAGTTTACTGTAGCCTTGAACTCCTGGGCTCAACAACCCTCCCTCAGCATCCCAAGTAGCTGGGACTACAAGTATGTGCCACCATGCCTGGCTTAATTTTTTTTTAATTTTTTTTTGTAGACATGGGATTTCACTATGTTGCACAGCATGGTCTTGAACTCCTGGCTTCAAGCAACCCTCCCGCCTTGGCCTCCCAAATCCCTAGGAGGCACAAGTGTGAGCCATTGTGCTCTGCCCTAAAATTGGTTTTAAATAAAAATTGTTCCGGTAAGAATGTAATAACCCATTTTGACAAAAGGTGAGAAAGGTTTCTTCTGGAAGCAACTGATGCTAATTGATAAAATTGTTATATAAATGGATTGTGGTTTCCAGCTCTCTTCTGGAAGAGAAATAAAAGGGAATCTGAGAAAGAACAATGTTGGTTTGTCTCTGGCTGCTTTACTGAAAAGAAACACTATAAAACATTTCTAAACATTACTATAAATAAGATAACTTATAGAGAACAAAATCACAATTGACCAGTTATTTCCCAAATTTTTCATTTTTACAATACTAAGGGAAAGCTACAAGTATTAGCTGGTTTAGAATATTTCTCATCTAGGATGAGATGTCCCAGATGGCAGAGAAGAGAGTTTTGGATGTAATTGAAACTCTATAGAATTGACGGCAAACGTGTACATACACACACACACATGTTCCCATCCAATTAAGCAGCCAAAAAGTCAGCAATTCCATTGCTTGTTTAGTTTAATCGAAGTCACTGATTTTCCAAACCCAACATTTAGAGATCACATCATTTGCTACTCATAATCTAAAGAAACATGTATTATGGAGAGGGTATCCTGGGTGAAAGATACAGCAACAACTGAATAGTCAACAGAAACTTCTATCGATGGGCCAAGCTTTGGGAGCATCAATACATAAAATTTTAGAATTCCATTTTGTATCCTCTTCTCCCCCAAAAAGAAAGAACACTGGAAATTACTCCTTGTGTGGTGTTTAATAGTGGTAGATCATTTCGATTAAGGAATTAAATGGATTCAGGTGCATGACAGCAGGAAAGAGGAGGGGCAAGAGAGGGGATTATAGGATAAGGTGTACTGCTACTTTAAAATTATGTATGCATGGTCCCATCCATGTCCCTCCCACTGCTTGAGGTACCAGCGGAAAGCTTGGGCAGCTCAGTTCCAAGAGGGCCACCAAGCAGACTACGCTCTGAGTTTCAGGTAACCAAGTGTTTGCTGTGCAGAATACTTTACCTGGGCACCCAAGTCTTCCTTCCAGCATTCCTGCTGCTACAGCCTATTTGCTAAGAGTAACCAGGGGTTACAGCAGTGTTGCCAGGCAACAAGGGACAGCGGTCCTGTTGAAGAGCCATTTGTCACACTGAGGGGACTGGTTGAAATGCAATAAAGAAATGGTAACTCAGCTTATTTATCAATACAATTACTTGCACAATATTAGGGATCCATATGTAACCTACAAATTCATAGTCATAAGAGGAAACACAAACATTTTGCTAAATATTAAAATAGGACAGACAGATGGTGTTGGGTTTCTAATCAGCTTTACTCTGGGCTTAAAGTTGCTGCACATGCTGGGATAAGGGGAAAGGCCCAAAGTGCTTTGCCAGCTTTATTTTGGGCATCTGCAAGTTAGCTCTGGGTTACAATGTACAGTGCATTCGTAAAGAAAATCTACAAGATTCTTTTCCTTGTTAAGTAGAGCTGGTAATGCTATTGCTAATTCCCTGGGGTGAAGTAACAACATAAACTTACTGTATGTGTAATATATTATTTATAATTATATATATATAACTGGTTATACATATTACTGGTTGTCCTGTGGACATATAAAGTGCTTGATTTGCCCACTACAATCAAGAGATTTACTAAAAGAATGAGTATTTTACTCTGAGCACTGCGCTTCAAAATGTTTTCTGAGTTCAGTAGTGTTGCTTCTAGGAGCTCAAAGTCTTCATGCCTGAGATGAGCTTCAGTTTTAAAGATGCAGCAGCTTTCCCTTGATGCTCTGTGTTTTTGATTCCCAGATATCAGCTGCTACTCATGTCTTCGCCGTTGCTAAGAACATCGTTGGTATTACCTTACTCTGAAAACGTGTCTGCAGTTTCCAGAAAATGGAGCATCGCAACATCACTTAAAGTACCCTGCTTTAAAGTACTGCTGGCAAGTGGCGTGGGCCTGATTATTTCTTTAGAAATGCTTTATCAGGAGGAGAATGCTTTTTTGTAAACATGAATTGCCCGGTTCTTTCACTGGGCTCTGGCTTCTTGTTTCAGGTCATTGACATGTTGATCTTTGCCTATTTTGCTTCGATATCCTTGGCTGACTCACGAGGTCTTTTCCCAAGGCTGGAGAATGTGGGAGCTTTCAAGAATGTTTCCATCGTGCCAACCCAAGCAGTATGTGGACTCCCAGACCGAAGCACTTTTTGTCATAGCTCTGCTGCTGCTGAAAGTATTCAGTTCTGTACCCAGCGGTTTTGTATTCAGGATTGCCCATATAGATCTTCACACCCTACCTACACTGCCCTTTTCTCAGCAGGCCTCAGCTGCATCACACCAGACAAGAATGATCTGCATCCCAACTCCCATAGCAATTCTACAAGTTTTGTTTTTGGAAATCACAAGAACTGCTTTTCTTCTTCTCCTTCTCCAAGGCTGATATCATCATTTACTTTAGCTGTATGGTTGAAACCTGAGCAACAAGGTGTAATGTAAGTAGTAGTGTGGGTATAAGTTTTCCTAGGTTCCAAAAGCCAGTAGTAGTGAAGATCATTGCAGTCTGAATTCAAAACCAGAAGTGAAGGCTAACAATATAGAATTCATGCTATTGAAGACTCACTCTTCTAGTTGTTTCCCCATTTAAATTTTTTTCTCTTCTATGGTTGAAGTAGACCATGACAAAAAAAATGTGTTAAAATAGTTTATTGCAGGCAAATGTGTTTGTGCAGGAAATCGTTTATTTTCTATAGCTTAGCTTGACCTTTGGTCTTAGCCTCCAAAGCCTAAACCAGACTCAGAGTGAGTTTTAAGGCCTGGAAACTCATAATGCAAATAATTAATATTTTCAAAGTCTTGATCTGGGTTTATATAAATACCATTTCCTTACTAGGGTATAGCATTTTCATTGGCCATGTAGTTCTCTCAGGCCTTGGGACTGTTTTCTTCATCCTCGTTTCCCCAAGAAGAGCTGTTTTGTTTGACTCATGGAAGATGTTCAGTAATATAAATTGAATGTATAAAAAACCCTCCATCTCTAAAAAGATATAGCTTTTAGTTCTTTATCTTGTGGTATTTTCATTTTCCAATTAGTTAAGAAATATGTAGGTAATGTGAGAGATTCTCAAAAGCTTTCATGCTGTTCATCCCAGAGAAATGCCTTCAATGAGTCTGGGTCTTATTACTGCCATTTTTTGTTATTTAATCACCAGTTTTCATTCTGTAATCTGTTCTCAAGCTGATATCTAATGAGTTTCTCCTAAATATTTATTGCCAACTTGGAGATTTTAATATATAGGACCATTGTGAGGAATTTTTGCTTATCTTTTGTCTTCCTAGAGGGCTTTTGGCCCTTTCTCTTGTGACATTTTCTTTGTATGACAGCGTTGACTGGATATCTAAAAACTTGTGAAACAAACCAGAAAAGTATTACAATCTCATAAGCAAATAGGACTTAAATGTCTTTGGTGTTTAGTTTCAATTTGCCAAGTGAAAGTTGGCATGTCTTCATTTTGTTTTAAATTTGGATTAATCAGAAAATTAATCACAAACCATTCCAATTTCTATATCTCTCCTCAAAGAAAACCTTGTTTTCTTACTGTTTGAAATTCTAGTAAATTCAAGCTACTCAGTTTATATAATTAGTATCCAACGAGTTTTAAAACATTGTCTTTTGACAAGTAGGGCTAAGACAAAATATCCTTCTGAGCTTGTAGGGGCATATCTGTACCAAATTCATCTTCTATTTACATCATTTTGTATAAATAAGAGAGAGAAGTATTTACAGGGTTGGAAGAACATGGTTAATGGTTTTGAGAGTTCCTTGTATCAAGGTCGTTTCCATTTTCAAAATTAAAATACCTTTGGGAATTGGGGGAATTTCGGGGTGTTTGCACTAGATAAGTAAAACAAACAAAACATGGATTATCCAATTATTGTTTATTCAGGAGCAGAATAAATCCAGTTCCTAAATATTTTGCTACCTGCCTTCCTCTCACATTTATTATCTACCAAAGCTGGTATGTTTACAAGCAAACAAAATAGCAAGGAAGATAATCAATAACATATTAAGAAATGCATTTTCAGTAAGCTTGGGGAAATAAGTCTGCATTTGGTAAATACATTCTTGAGTAATGGTCGAATTCTCACTCGTAGATTTAAACTGAAGAAAAATGAATAGGGGAAACTCTTTTCAGGTTAAGACCTGATGGGTAGGGATAAAAACAAACTCACTTCAGTAAATTAGAAATATTCAACTACTGAAGGGTTTAATATACAATTTGCAGAATTTATATAAAATTTTTATTTCTACTTATATAAAACCTTTATTTCATCTAAATCTATTTACCTAAATTAAAAATATACTTGCACTTATAACTTTATTCCAAATATACATACAAAATACAGTAAAATTGTGACAGTAAAAGAGGGACTATTAGTGTTCTATAATCTTATTCTTACCTCCCAACTCAGGAAAAATTAGATGCAAGTGACAGATGCAAGTGAGAAGAAATTATCTGTGAAAAACGTACCCTTTAAGGAAAGCTTTAAACCATCTTTAACAGTAGTTCTTGATTGGCTCAATTTTATACCTTTGCCTCTCTGATACTTCCTACCAAATTTTATCACAAACTCATCATTTTCTGAGAGACTACTGTACACTAGGTGTCTGTGTGTATCCTCACAATACTCATGATCTAAATGATCTAATGGAGGGTACAGATGGATGACTGCTATTACCTAGGCAGTGCGGTGTGTTCAGGGAGCACAAAGTGATATACCTCAACCAACCCTGAGCCAGAAGAAGGGTGCCAGGACCAAGCATAATCATTCAGATGCCAGTGCTAAGTAGGAGGTAACCAGGTGAAGAAAGGAACCCAAGGTCTGAAAGGTGTGTCACTCTAATAAGGATAGAGATAACTTAAAATAATTTGATAACTGCCCTGACACAAGACCTAGAAGTTCTCTGAAAACTCGTCTACTTTTTCAAAATCGCATTTCACTGTGTTCTAGAAGGCTGAATGACCTTTCACCTCAGATATTTAACCTGATCTCAGTGCCTCAGTGGACTGTATGGTCATAGAGAGGTAGCCAGTCATCTTACAGACACTGGCTTTGGCTTTGGGCCAGTTGATGGGGTGAGTAGAGACTATAGCTGTCCATTCTTTATTTCACCATGGGAATTAAATAGAGCAATTCTGACTTCAGGGCTACCAATTTAGAGTCTTCCATAGACAATAAATTTGCTTTACATTAAAAAAAGAACAATTTGCACTGATGACTGACCACTCAAGCGACCTATAGTGTGTTGCACTACTTCCTCTAAAAGAAATAGCAGGAGAACTAATGAGTCAATAGCCTAAATGTTAGTTTTGTGGAATGATTCAACCACTTTAGTTTCCATCATGAATCTTTAATGAAGGGTGCTGAGGCTTTGGGGAATATATTGTAAATAAGAATTCTATTTTTATTGAAATAAAAGGATTTCTTCATTGGCATAAAGCTTGCATTGAATATAATGACATTCAGGCACTTATTCATAGTATACCATTTTGAGCAAAGTTTGGGGTCATTTTAACACCACTGTAACCGCACAATACTTTAGCATGTATTTTTGGTTGGATACTGACCTTTTCTCTCTTTTCTGGTTGCTTCCTAAGGTGTGTTATAGAAAAGACAGTAGATGGGCAGATTGTGTTCAAACTTACAATATCTGAGAAAGAGACCATGTTTTATTATCGCACAGTAAATGGTTTGCAACCTCCAATAAAAGTAATGACACTGGAGAGAATTCTTGTGAAGAAATGGATTCATCTTAGTGTGCAGGTGAGTAAAATAAAAAATACTTAACATTTGGTTAAACACAAGGATTTGTCTTCCTTTCTCTCCTTTAAATGGCATCTACTCACAAAATCTCCAGCAGTATCTTTGAGATTTCAGGTGTGTATAAATGATAACTAAAGAAGAAAAATATTTAAATGACCTAATGACGTATCTCTTGATATATTAGCATTTTCTCCCCCCAAATTGTTGTAAAAGCTCTCACAGAAACTTAAAGACAAGGCTGTCTGTAATTATAATATCCTCAGAAAATTTTTGTTTTATTGGGTTAGCATATTCCCTTTTGTTTAAAAATGTGTAAGAGCTTATTTGATGTCTGGTACTAATTTTACTAGTCATGGATATATTAATACCCCAGCTTGATTTTTACAGCTGTCTTTCTCAGATAGCAACTGATGACGTGAATAAAATGTGTCTGTTGCATTAAAACGGTGACCTTAGAACTAATGAACTTTACACTTGAGGCACTCAAGAGGTGTTATATTACTATTTTAGTTGTCAACCACAGTTTGTATGAGCCTTAGAAGCTGCTAAAGGCTGAGAGAGCTGTGACATGTCTGGTATTTACAGTCTCCAGAAGAGAGACACGGTTCATCCTTTTGCTTTTTCAGGGCACTGGAATGGCCCAATACAGTTAAAGCCACACTTGCCTTTCAAACCAGGTGTATTAGTCTGTTCTTGCACTGCTGTAAAAAATACCTGAGACTGGGTAATTTTTTTATAAAGAAAGGAGGTTTAATTGGATCATGGTTCTGTGGGCTATACAGGAAGCATGATTCTGGCATCTGCTCAGCTTCTGGAGAGACCTTAGGAAACTTACAATCATGGCA
This sequence comes from Rhinopithecus roxellana, assembly GCF_007565055.1. Taxonomy (NCBI): domain Eukaryota; kingdom Metazoa; phylum Chordata; class Mammalia; order Primates; family Cercopithecidae; genus Rhinopithecus; species Rhinopithecus roxellana. The sequence continues at coordinate 66,384,794 of NC_044556.1, forward strand.
GCAGACAAAGGCTTAGCAAGCACTTCATGTGGCCAGAATAGGAGCAGGAGAGGGTAGGGGAGGTACTACACACCTTAAACAACCAGATCTTGTAGTGAGAACTCTATCAGGAGACTAGCACTAGGTGGATGGTGTTAAAGCACTGATGAGTGCTTTATGCCTCCATGTTCCAATCACCTCCCATCAAGTCCCACCACCAACGTTGGGGATTACAACTGGACATGAGGTTTGGGCAGGGACACAGAGCCAAATCATGTCACTCGGGGTGCTGGGTACCACAGTTTCCAGTGTGAGCTCTCATATAAGCATCCATCCAGTGGCTAATGTGAACCTCATTTGAAGTAGATGACACTTACACACTCATTCATTTTATAAAAATTATCTTTGATTTCTCACTTTTTTTAAAATTGTGAAGCAGATAATGAGTGTGCATCCTCAGAGGGTCTTGATAATTGTTATGTGGCTTTCAGATACTAAGGTATGAGTTTAGCAAATGTGATTGGCAGGGGTCAGTGTTTTCATACACAACTAGAGTTGAAATGATATACAAAGGGGACGTCATGTCTGACATCAAGCCTTGTCCATAGGACACGATGGTTTCAGACTCTGAATGCTTATGCTCCATGTGTTCAGTAGTTAACAGATAGGAGACCGATTTGTCCCAGTCTTGAAGTTTCCATTGTCTTGAGATCTCCATTCTTCCCACTGACCAGTCCTATGGAATTGGGTTTTAATATTAAAAAAGTAGAAATAGAAACTGTTAAAGACAATGCCATCTTTGTAGAAGATGCCAAATAGATATGTTTGTTGCATATTTTTGTATCAACAATGACAAAAAATTCTCTTTACTTGCCTTTATTTTGTGTTATCTGTGAAACTGTGCCATGTTTTGGCAGGCAGTAGTACATTAAAAGCTTTACAAAGAAAGTTTAAAATCTAAATGCAGAGAGGTAACCATGACTGAATTACTCTCTTGGGAATAAAATGCTCTTAGAGTGCCTATTGAAATCAGCATTATCATTTCAATACATGTCAAATATGAGTCATTTCCTAGTTTAGGCAAAATTTCTTCATAAATCTTTAAATCTTTCCCTTCTTTCAAGAAAAGGTTAAAGTACTTATGATTTAATGAGACTGCTTTATTTCATAACTGTTTGACTATCAAGAGAAAACTTGTCCTTTCCGATTTGTACACTCTTTTATTTATTTTTTTGCATAAGTTTTAAACTCTTCTGAATTTTATATTAAAACTACAGAACTAGACAGTCACAAAATGTTAGAACCGTTCAGATCTGTCATTTAATCATCTAGCACTTATTAAATATTTGAGTGGTACCCAGCATTATGGGAGTCTGTATACACTCAAATGAAAATTGAAGAGCAATTATTTACTCTAAAATGGAGATCTATATAAGGTTCCTTTATATTGGATACCAGTCTGAATATGTTTAAGGTATCATGAAATTTATAAAAATCTATATTATAGTTTTTTGTTTTTTTTTTTAGACAGAGTTTCTCCCTTGTTGCCCAGGCTGGAGTGCAATGGCATGATCTTGGCTCATTGCAACCTCCATCTCCAGAGTTCAAGAGATTCTCCTGCCTCAGCCTCCCGAATAGCTGGGATTACAGGTGCCCACCACCACACTGGCTAATTTTTTAGGTATTTTTAGTAGAGAGAGGGTTTCACCATGTTGGCCAGGCTGGTCTCAAACTCCTGACCTCAGGTGATCCACCTGCCTTGGCCTCCCAAAGTGTTGGGATTACAGGCGTGAGCCACAGTGCCCCGCCTACAGTTTTAATAAGGAATGTACTAATTGCTCAAAAGTTGTTAAAAGAAGTAATGGAATTAGGTCTAACATTTAAGTCTCTAATCCATCTTGAATTAATCTTCGTATAAGGAGTAAGGAAAGGATCCAGTTTCAGCTTTCTACTTATGGCTAGCCAATTTTCCCAGCACCATTTATTAAATAGGGAATCCTTTCCCCATTTCTTGTTTCTCTCAGGTTTGTCAAAGATCAGATGGCTGTAGATGTGTGGTATTATTTCTGAGGACTCTGTTCTGTTCCATTGGTCTATAGCTCTGTTTCGGTACCAGTACCATGCTGTTTTGGTTACTGTAGCCTTGTAGTATAGTTTGAAGTCAGGTAGCGTGACGCCTCCAGCTTTGTCCTTTTGACTTAGGATTGTCTTGGCAATGCGGGCTCTTTTTTGGTTCCATATGAACTTTAAAGCAGTGAACAGACATTTCTCAAAAGAAGACATTCATACAGCCAACAGACACATGAAAAAATGCTCATCATCACTCGCCATCAGAGAAATGCAAATCAAAACCACAATGAGATACCATCTCACACCAGTTAGAATGGCAATCATTAAAAAATCAGGAAACAACAGTTGTTGGAGAGGATGTGGAGAAACAGGAACACTTTTACACTGTTGGTGGGATTGTAAACTAGTTCAACCATTATGGAAAACAGTATGGCAATTCCTCAAGGATCTAGAACTAGATGTACCATATGACCCAGCCATCCCACTACTGGGTGTATACCCAAAGGATTATAAGTTATTCTACTACAAAGACACATGCACACGTATGTTTATTGCGGCACTATTCACAATAGCAAAGACTTGGAATCAACCCAAATGTCCATCTGTGACAGACTGGATTAAGAAAATGTGGCACATATACACTATGGAATACTATGCAGCCATAAAAAAGGATGAGTTTGCGTCCTTTGTAGGGACATGGATGCAGCTGGAAACCATCATTCTTAGCAAACTATCACAAGAAGAGAAAACCAAACACCGCATGTTCTCACTCATAGGTAGGAACTGAACAATGAGATCACTTGGACTCGGGAAGGGGAACATCACACACTGGGGCCTATCATGAGGAGGGAGGAGGGGGGAGGGATTGCATTGGGGAGTTATATATGATATAAATGATGAATTGATGGGTGCTGACGAGTTGATGGGTGCAGCACACCAACATGGCACAAATATACATATGTAACGAGACTGCACGTTATGCACATGTACCCTAGAACTTAAAGTATAATTAAAAAAAAAAAAAAAAAAGAAGTAATGGAGGCCAGGTGCGGTGGTTCATGCCTGTCATCCCAGCATTTTGGGAGGTGGAAGGGAATGTATAGCTTGAACCAGGAGTTCGAGGCCAACCTGGGCAACATGGCAAAACCTCGTCTCTACAAAAAAACACCCTAAAAAAATTAGCCAGGTGTGATGGTGCATGCCTGTAGACCCAGCTACTCAGGAGGCTGAGGCTAAAGTGGAAAGATCACCTAAACCCGGAAGTCAAGGCTTCAGTGACCCATGATCATGCCACTGCATTCCAGCCCCGATGAAAGAGCAAGATCCTGTCTCAAAAAAAAAAAAAAAAAAAAAAAAAAAAAAAAAAAAAAAAAAAGCGATAGGAAGGACAGGAGATTAGGAGTTGGGAAATCTGATTTAGGTTATGCTACTCTGTAGTCTTAAAAATAAAATTTATAGGAATCCATATGATAGCTGTCTAATAAAGAATGTACTAATTGCTTAAATATTGTTATAAGAAGTAATGGAAGCTGGGCACAGTGGCTCACACCTATACCCTGCCCGTCTCAACGTCTCAAACTGAGTCATTTGACTCAGTTTCCCCAGTTACATAAGAAGATTGAACTAGATGAACAAAATGAGGGCCTCTTGAATTCTTCATAAAAAAGTAAGTGGAGTGTGGAGTGTAGCACAAGTCATTAAAGTATGGCAAGCTGTTGAGCTGTGTAGGGTTATTTAGATAGTAAGTGACAGAGCCAGCCCCATTAACCAATGACCAGTCTATTCTTCTTCTGTCTTCTCCCATGCTGTCTGGTATTTACATAAAAACATTTGTTTTTGCTAGCTTTTATGGGCAAAATACGGAGAAATGTAGCTTGTTACTATTCCATTGTATAACTGCAAGAACATTTGCAGAAAAAATATTTAATGCAAAATGTAACTTACTGTTAAATGATCATATAATGCATCTAAACTCCATTTAATTTGGGGATTAGGGACTTTTATCATGCTAGGCATAGGATAGAACAAATGATTAATAATCTTGTTTAGTCAAGTTTCAAACTACAAACCTGAACTTTATGTATATGTGTATTTTCAGCCATCTTCCAAATGGCCACAAATTGATGAATTTATACAGTGTGTATATTTCTGTGCATGTGTAAAACTAAAACATACAACTCTATTCGTGGAATAGCCCAGAAACCAGAATTTTACTTTGCTGTTTATAGTGATTTTATACTGGTTTGCTTATACCTGGTGACATAAAATTAATTAGCAGATCTCAACTTATGCTTTCTCAGACAGTTCACTTGGTACCAGCTTCCCATCAGTAAAATCAGAATTCTGATTTACCAAAATCAGAAAAAAATGGTTTTAAATAGTTAAATCTCTGGGGGAAATGATGCCAGGAAATCCAGACATACCAAAATTGGAAATTGAATTTCCTAAACAAACAAACAAACAAAATGCTCAATATTGCTATGGTAATGAATCTCACAGCTTTCATTCTACAACTAGCATTTTAAAGCCTCAACTTGTTGGAAAATGATTCGTGTTTAAATTAATATTCATTTAGGGACTTCAATCTGACAGAATTGCCAATTGAAATTGTACTTTGGGGTTTAATATATTGGCTATTTCAAATTATATCAAGCTAAAATTCATTATGTCATCTTTTATACTAAAACTAGAAAAAAATCAATTCATACTTTTTATTATCATATAGGGAACACTGATAATATTAGCAAAAATTTTAAAGCTTAGTTTTCATATTGAATCAGCACATGGTGTAGTTATAAGATTTCCTTCGATTACTCTTATAAAAGTTTTAAAATACGTAAAAAAATTTACTTTAGCATTTTGTTATGGATTGGTAAATAAAACAATTTGGAAATAAGTAGATGTGTTTAGTGGCATTTCGTTTAAAAGTAAAACTTTATGGTTTTCTTTGAAAATATATTTTGCCTTAAGCAGTTCCACACATTTTATAGTACAAATAGCATCAAAGAATCATCAGTATAGTCATCCTTCTAGTAATTATGCAGAATTGCAGTAAGACAATTACTACAATTTGAAGCTGATGAAATACTACAGCTGTGGAACTAAGAAATGATTTAGCGTTGGGCTTGTTCACATTTTCTATGCTCTTTTGAGGGCTCATTGATACATTGACGATTCAAGAGCCATAGATGACTCTAGCTACAATAGTGTGATAAAGAGCAGTTCTAATATGATACAATGAAGAAAAAAATGCATGGGTAAATAAAGTTTTAGGGATCAATAGATGAAGGATAGGAGTTTCATAATCATAGTTTGTTCATGAAGTATGCTCTTTTGATTTATGTATTCAATCTAAGAAAGAAAATCTATTGATGGTTCTGGAGGAAAAGAAAATGCAATTTAACCAACATTTGTTAGAATAGATAAACCAAGTCTCTCAATTAATCTCTGAACTGTATGCCCATGTGCACACTTTATAAAGGTGTTTCCGTGTTCCTATTGATTGAGGGAACATAAAACAACCATGTCACCTTATGGAAGCCTCCTCATTCAGTTCAGTAAGCTCTAGGGTGTAGAATTCTCATAAGAATAACATCCCAGCCCCACTCCCACTCCAAGAGAATCTCAATCCATATTACTTCTTTAATATATCATTGCATTTAACTCTGACTGTGTGTGTGTGTGTGTGTGTATGCATGTGTAAGTATGCATGTATGTGTGTGCTAAATGTTTCTGTGTGCAAATCCTTCTCTTTATTTCTAGCCAGCTGAGTTAACAGCTCAAGTTAGCTGAATAGTTTTGGGTTATTCAAAATAAAGGAGTTAAGATCTATAGAATATAATGAAGTTTTTCAAAACAATCAGTTACAAATTATCATAGCTGCTATTAATCGCTGATTTATGTGCACTATATTAAACATGTTACATACTTGCAGTTATACAATGAAATAGTGACATACTTGTAACATGTTTAATATAGTGTTAATAATAGTTATATGCCATTGACTTATATTATCTCCATTATAGAGATTTTAAAAAATTAGCCTTAGGAAATTTAAACTACCTGCCTACATTTATAGTCTCAAGTTTCTCTGACCTTAAACTAAAAATAATAACTTGCCATGAACCTGAGTCACTGAGCAGATCTAAACAATAGTTTTTAAAATTCTCCAAACTGAAAGAAAAAAAAAAATGGCACAGAAACCCAAAAGAACTGAAAACATGTATTTGTAATGTAAATGTAATTTTGTATATTTATACAAACATTTGTAATGCTTCAGATATTTACATGATTTATACAAATAATTAAATATATTTTGTAACTATGCCCTTCATTGATACAAGCAGTTTAACTGTACAACAGAATGTAATTTTGTATAAAGTTCTGCTCAATATTTCCATGTTTTATGGCAGTTGGGATAGACTACAATGGCTTAAAGAAAGAATATTTCCCTTAAGCCAGTCTGATCACCTGACCCATGCCATATAGAATCAACCCTTATTATGATAAAATATAAAGAAGGAAGCACTGCTACTTGATTATGGAAGAGGTAAAACCATCCAAGTAAAAAAGTATTCTCTGTGAATTTTTGGCATGTGATTTTAAAATGCAATATTTAAGCAGAAGGCAAGGCTTTAATTCTTGATCTTTTAGTAAAAAATTGTGTAACCCTGGGAAAACTATGTAACTCCTCAAAATGTTAGGATACCCATTACAAATTGGAAACAAACAAACTTGACCTATTTAGCTTACACCATAAATTTGAATATGTAAAGAAAATAATGTCTGCTAAAACACTTTATAGCCTGTAACTTCCTGCTATGATGGAGCTTACAGTCTATTCAGAGGATAAGCAATCAAATAATTATACCAATAAAAGCAAAATTATAATTGTGGTAAGTGCTACATGATCATATGAAGAATGATTTGGTCAAACCACTGAAGTCAAGAAAGGCTTCCTTGAGTAAATGTTATTGAATATGTATATTAGTTTTCTAGGCCTGTACTAAAAAATTATCACAAACTGGTGACTTAAAACAATAGTTAATTCATTGTTGAAGAGTTATGGAGGCTAGAATGCTGAAATCAAAGTGTTAGAAGGGCCATGCTCTTTCTGAAACCTCTAGAATCCTTCCCTGCCTCTTCCAGCATCTGGTGTTTGCACAGACACCTGAGTATGTGATTGTGATACCTCCTGGGATTTGTCTGCCCACAGCAAGATTGGGAACCCAGAAAGGGAAGCAGGAGTGCCCAGGGTAGCCACCACCTACCGCATGAGGAACAGAGCTGGCGGCAATCCTTGACGCTCCTTAGCTTGTAGCAGCCTCTGCCTCCATTATCGTATGGTCCTCTCCTCCGATCGTGTGTGCCTTCCCTTCTTACAAGGACATTAGTCGTAGTGGATTAGGGTTCTTCCTAATTCAGTAGGACTCAACGTAACTCAATGACAGCCAAAAAGACACTACCCAAATAAGGTCAGAGTCACAGACACATAGGGTTAGGGCTTCAGTATGACTTTTGATGGGACACAATTCAACTGATTGTAAGATTTATTCAAAAGAATGCATAGGATCCAACTGGGCAAGAGAGTTGATAAGAACATTCCATAAATGCATAGCAAATAGTGTAAATGCCCTTTTGTAAAAAGAAATATGTTACATAGACTAAAAGACCAATGTGGTTAGAGTGTAGCTGGCAAAGTGGGACATGGTGTGAAATGAGGACAGAACAGTAGGAAGAGGCTATGTGTTAAAGAGAATCATTGGATATGTTAAGATTTTTTAAATGGGACTCTATTGAAATGTTTTATGTGAAGGACAGGAGATGAGGGATGAGGGTAATGAAGGAAAACCTATGACATGCACAGATTATCTTTTCCTAAAGACTACTTGGCTGCAGTGAGGGAGAATGGTTTGCCTGAAGACAAGTGAGAAGGGTTGTTTTGGTATTTTCATGGCCCAAGTCAGACGTAAGTGTTACTTACTTAGATCATGAAGACAATAGTGAATACGTAAATGAGTGGTCAGCTTTGAGAGAAGTTTAAGAATTAAACTAAAGGGCGTGTTGATGAAGGAATGTGTAATTTGAGGGAAAAGGGAGTTGATGAATCCCAGCTTTCTTGCTTATATAATTGTAGGTGCAGTGATTTCTTGTTCCCAAATAGAAATACTGGAAGAGAATCAGAATTTGAATATGCAGCACATATGAGTTAGATTCCAGTTTAGGGTAATAATTCTTAACTATAGAAATTATTAGCATTATTGGGAAACTGTAAAAAATATTCTGATGCCCATACCCCTTTGGTCTAGGTGGGGCGCAGGCATTATTTCTTTCTTTCTTCCTGCCCTGATGGATTTAAAAAGGGTGTAACAAAAGAAAATGTCAGTCTACCATTGATGAGCATTTAGGGTGGCTCCATATCTTTGCTATTGTGAACAGTGCTGCAATGAACACATCTGTGCATGAGTCTTTATGATAGAATGACTCGGATTCCTTTGGGTATATATCCAGTAATGGGATTGCTGGGTATAATGGTAGTTCTGCTTTTTGGTGTTTGAGGAATTGTCACACTGTTTTCCCTAATGGTTGAAGTAATTTATACTCCCAAAATCAGCATATTAAACATTCCTTTTTCTCTGCAACCTCACTAGCACTGTTGTTTCTTGACTTTTTAAAGAACAGACATTCTGACTGATGTGATATGGTATCTCTCATTGTGGTTTTGATTTACATTTCTCCAATGGACAGTGATGTTGAACTTTTTTCATATGCTTGTTGGCCACATGTATGTCTTCTTTTGAAAAGGGTCTATTTATGTCCTTTGCCCACTTTTTAATAGGGCTGTTTGTTTTTTTCTTGTAGATTTGTTGAAGTTTGTTATAGAGGCCAGCTATCTGACCTTTGTCAGATGCATAGTTGGCAAACCTTTTCTCTCATTCTATAGGCTGTCTGTTCACTCTGTTGATAGTTCTTTTTGCTGTGCAGACTCTTTAGTTTAATTTGAGCCCATTTGTCAATTTTTGTTTTTATTGCAATTGCTTTTGGCATCTTTGTCATGAAATCTTTGCTGTTCCTATTTCCTATGTCCAGAATGCTGTTGCCTAGATTGTCTTTCAGGCTTTTAGTTTTGGGTCTTACATTTAAGTGTTTATTCCAACTTGAGTTGATTTTTATATATGGTATAAGGAAGGGTTCCAGTTTCAGTCTTCTGCGTATGGCTAGCCAGCTATCCCAACATTTATTGAATAGGGAGTCCTTTATTCATTGTTTGTTTTTGTCAGCTTTCTCAAAGATCAGATGGTTGTAGGTGTGGTGGCCTTGGTGGCCTTATTTTTGGGCTTTCTATTCTTTTTCATTGTCTATGTGTCTGTTTTTGTACCAGATTCATGCTGTTTTGGTTACTGTAGCCCTGTAGTATAGTTTGCAGTCAAGTAATGCAATGCCTCCAGCTTTGTTCGTTTTGTGTAGGATTGTCTGTCAATTTGGGCTCATTTTTGGTTTTATATGAATTTTAAAACAGTTTTGTTGTTGTTGTTGTTCTTCAAAGAATGTCATTGCTTGTTTGATAGAAATAGCATTGAATCTGTAAATTGCTTTGGGCATTATGGCCATTATAACGATATTGTTTCTTCCTATCCATGAGCATGAGATGTCACACAGACCGATGACATTTGTTTGTGTCATCTCTTATTTATTTGAGCAGCGCTTTGCAACTCTCATTGTAGAGATCTTTCCCCACCCTGGTTAGCTGTATTACTAGGTATTTTATTCTTTTTGTGGTGATTGTTTCACCTGCTTCTAATCAAATCTATTTAGTAGCTGTTATTAAACTGTGTAGCCATTAGTATATAGTAGAACTCCATTATTCTTGGTTTTGTTTTCTGTTGTTTGTTACCCACAGTCAACCACAGTCTGAAAATATCAAATGGAAAATTTCAGAAGTAAACAATTCATAAGTTTTAAATTGAGTGCTGTTCTGTGTAGTGTGATGACATGTCAGGTGGTCACAGCTACCTCCTGCCTGGGAGGTGAAGCATCCCTTTGTCCAGCAGCTTCTCCTTATTGTCTATGCCCCTAAACCTTCAGTCCATAGTAGCCCTCTTAGTAATCAGATCAGCTGTTGCTGTATCACAGTTGTCAGTTGTGTTCAGGGAAACTGTATTTTACTTCTTAATGGCCTCAAAGTGCAATAATAATAATGCTGGCAATTTGGCTATGCCAAGAAGCCATAAAGTCCCTCTTTTAAATGAAAAGGTAAACACTCTCAACTTAACAAACAAAAGAAAAAGATCATATGCTGAAGTTACTAAGAACTACAGTGTAAGAATGTATCTTCTGTCCTTGAAATTCTGAAAAAATATATTGTTATAATTGTTCTATTTTGATAGTTATTGCTAATCTCTTACTGGACCTAATTTATAAAAATTAAACTTTATCTTGGGTATGTATGTATAGGAAAAAACATAGCATATATAAGCTTCAGTACTATCCACGGTTTCAGGCATCCATTGGGAGTCTTGTAACATATCCTCAATGGATAAGAGGGGACTACTGTATGCACAATATATGTAAATACTCAAAAAGAGTTTTGTTTAGCTAGTGTGTGTAAGAAGATTATCACAAGTCACACCATAGTGTTTGCCTTTTGCTAGTCTGAATGTTATCAGTCTAATATTTTATAGCAAAAATTTAAGTTCAGTGAAAACTTCCCTACGGAAACACTTCCAATCAAGATCTACAGCAAGCCATGAATAAATTAACATTTAAACTTGAAAACTGATAGTTGAAGAAGAATTTAGCAATTAATAATTTCTGCTAGAAAATGGTGGTTTCTCAGCCAATAGTTACAAAGTATATAATACATGTAAAAGGAAATATATACAAATATCATATTGGACATATATTACATATACTACTAAAATTGAAAATTGCTATAAATATAAGAGTATGTTCCAATGTCCACTTATTTCTTTTTTAACAACCTCTAGTCTTGAAAATGCCACTATGGTAATTCTGTCAAATTTGTAAAGGTTGGAATTTGATGGTAGTGGTTTTGAAAACCTGTATTATCTAATGGAATTGTCATTTGTATTATATCATTTTCACCTAAAAGCCAAATACAATAAGACTTAAATTATTTTTGCTTTTTTTGTGGGTAGTCATTTTTGTGCCCAAAGGGCTAACTGATGCCTTCAGTTATACATGAACAATTCCCACTAATGCCAGAAAGAACAGTGTGCATATAACCTAGGGCAGAATTTGGCCTATGGAATGTATCACTCAGTAATGGAATGGAGAATATGACTTTATTTAAACATGGACTTGAATAGTTTTATTTTTCCTTACTGTTTCCCTTGGCATTTCTCTCTGTAAAGTGCAACATTCAAAAGTATTCTATGCAGCTGTAGTGCCCTGGGATGCATAATAAGGGCATATGTTCAACGCAAGTTTAAATATCCATATGAGCCAAAGACAGAGTAATCAACATTTAAAAAATTAAGACCACTTTTCCAAGAATGAAAACCTTTAATAGGTTAGCTAATTTTAGAGTTATTTAACAACTGTGAAAAATTATTAGTATTTAGAAACATGCATATATAATTATATACAATGTCTTATGTCAGACAGCAATTTCATTCTGCCCTCTAATGATCACATGACATAATTCTGAAAAAAGTCAAACAGTATGTTCTAGAAGAAAAAAAAAAAAATTGGTTCATTTTTGCTTATGCTTAGTGTTCAATTGTTTTCAACCTGGGGAGGGAGGAAGGGAAAGAAAGAAGGAAAGAAAGAAGAAAGCAAGAAAGGAAGGAAGAAGGAGAGGAAGGAAAGATGGAAGTCATGTGACATAGCTAGGGATTTGGGGCAAAATTCAAGTCCCATGTTTTCCTTGATGGAAAGCCGAGGAACCCGAGGAAGAGAGTCAACCCACGCCAATTTCACTGTGGTAGAAGTGACCAAGAAAGTTTAGATTATGGATGTATAGTAGGTAATTTTAGGTTGTTTGTTGTCTGGGATATAAACCCATTGTGTTATTCCAGTTATTTGGCCAAAATGTTCCATGTAACCATTTTGGTGTGCTGGCACTTTAGGGAATTTGTAATAAGTGGTTGTGTTCAATGTTTGGGTTGAATACAAGGTAGGTAGAAAAGGACAATCAAAGGAATTAGCTGCAAATGAGATGAAATCTATGGGAACACATATTGAGAAAACTGGTGACCATTATATTTAATCCTCTGAAATACCTGCAACAATCTGAGAACAAGGTAGGTGGCAAGACACACTTATAAATATTAGAGAAACACAGGACTCCATACATTTTGAAAACTGGGGAGTACTGAACTTGGAGAGGCCTAGTACAGGTAGTGCTTGTTGGTTTGCATATTTTTAAAATCACTTGACTGAGATCTGATTGACATAGAAAAGTCTGAACATGTTGCATGTATGCAACTTAATGAGTCTAAAGATAAATATATGCCCATGAAAGTATCACCATAATCTGTGACATAAACATATCCACCTATTGGTTTATTTTTAATTAAACTTTTTTTAAAGATAATCATAGGTTCACAGGCACTTGTGAGAAATAATACAGAAATCCCATGTCCCCTTCACTCCTTTGTTCTCATCAGTAACATCTTTTATAATTATGGTACAATATTGCAACCAGGATATAGACATTGATATAACCCATATTATTCACATTTCCCATTTTTCATATATTCCTATGTGTATATGTTTATATACATACGATTTTTAAAAATTTTATCCACCACAGCTGAGTTGCAGAAAAGTTCCATCACTACAAGGACACCTCAAGCTGCCTTTTTATAACCATGTCCACTGTTTCCCTTCCCCTACTGCTGCCCCAGGTGTCCCAAACTTCTGGTAACCACTCACTTGTACTCTATTTCTAAAATTTTATCTTTTCAAAATGTTGTATACATGGCATCACACAATATGTACTCTTTTGGGATTGTTTCTTTCTTTTTTACTCAACATAATTCTGTAGGGATTCATTCAAGTTGTTAAGGGTATTGATAGTCTACCTGATTGGAGCATAGCATTCCATGGTATGTGGGTACCATGGTTTGTTTAATCCTTCACCCATTGAAGGACATCTAGGTTATTTCTAATTTTGAGTTGTAACAAAGTTAAAGCATTCATGTGGATGTTTTTGTTAATATGCATATTCGTTTCTCTGGAATAAATGCTCAAGAGTGCAATAGCGTATGGCAGTTACATGTGTAGTGTTTTAAGAAACTCATTTCCAGAGTGGCTGTGCCATTTTAGAATTCTACCAGTGACATATGAGTGCTCCAGATTGTGCACATCCTTTGTAGCATTTGGTGTTATTACTATTTAAAATAAAATTTTAGCCATTCTGATAGACAATATATCACTGTGGTTTTATTTTGCATTTCTTTAATGACTAATGGTGTTCAGCATATTTTCGTGTGCTTATTTACCATTCATGTGTCCTATTCCGTGATGTTTCCCCATGTCTTCTACCCATTTTCTAATTTGATTGCTTATTTGTAGCTTGCTGTTTTTATTCTTTTTACAGGGTCTTGTTGAGATTGATTAGGTCCAGTTTATCAATCTTTCCTCTTATGTATTGTGCTTTCCATGTCAAGTCTATGAAGTCTTGCCTAATCTTAAATCCTGAATATTTTTTCTAAAAGTTATTTTATTTTATATTGTTAAATTTAAGCCTGTGTTTCAGGCCAGGCATGGTGGCTCATTCCTGTAATCCCCACACTTGAGGGTGCCGAGGTGGGTGAATTGCCTGAGCCCAGGACTTCGAGAGCAGCCTGGTTACCTTGTCTTTACAAAACATTAGCTGGGCATGGTGGTGTGTGCCTGTAGTCCCAGCTATGGGGGAGGCTAAGGTGGGAGAATCACTTGAGCTCTGGAGTTTGAGACCAGCCTGGGCAACTTGGTGAAACCTCATCTGTACTAAAAATACAGAAACAATCAGCTGGGCATAGTGGTGTGCACCTGTAGTCCCAACTGCTCAGGAGGCTGAGGTAGGAAGATCACCTGACCCCAGGAAGTTGAGGTTGCTGGGAGCAGCGATCATGCCACTGCACTCCAGCCTGGGCGACAGAGTGAGACCCTGGCTTTTTTTTTTTTTAAGCCTATGTTTCACTTTGAGTTAATATTTTTTTAAGATGTGAGATTTGGTTTTGGCCAGTGGATGTCCCAATAGCCCTTAGTTGAAAAGGTTATATCCTTCCTTCACTGAATTGCGTTTGCACATTTGTCAAATTTAGTAGAATATATTTATGTTGATTTATTTCAGAATTCTGTGTATATCCTTCCACCAATACCACATGTTCTTGAGTACTGTGAACTGTATTACCTAGTAGAGTGACTCCTTCTACTTTATCCTGCTATTTCAATTACAAAAAATAAAAATCCTTTTAGGGCCTATGATTTTCCATATAAATTTCACAATAAGCTTGTTGATGTTTTCAATATATCTTGTTTAGATTTTGATAGGAATTGCATTATATCTATAGAAGAATTTAGAGTGATTTGAAATCTTTTACTATGTTGAGTCCTCTAATATATAAACATGGTGTCAGTATCACCATTTAGGTCTTCTTTTATTGGCATTTTGTAATTTTTAGCACATACATTATAGTCTGTTCTCACCCTGCTATAAAGATTCTACCAGAGACTGGGTAATTTTAATTGACTCAGTTCCACATGGCTGGGAAGGCCTCAGGAAACTTACAATCATGGCAGAAGGTGAAGGGAAAGCAAGGACCTTCTTCATGTGGCATCAGGAGAGAGAAGAGTGAAGTCTGAAGGGGAAAGAGCCCCCTATTAAGCCATCAGATCTCATGAGAACTCACTCACTATCATGAGAACAGCATGGGGGAAACTGCCCCCATGGTGTAATTACCTCCAACCTGGTTTCTCCCTAGGCAGGTAGGGATTATGGGGATTATACCGTTCAAGATGATATTTGGGTGGGGACAAAGCCAAACTATCATACATCCTGTACCTGTCTTGTTGAGCTTACCCATTAAGTGTTTCATTTTCTTTTTAGTGATTATAATTGGTTTTGTGTTTTAAATTTTGGCTTCCGCATGATTATTGTTGGTACAGAGCAATGTTATGGATTTCCTGGGTTGATCTTGTATTTCAAAACTCTGCTGAACTCACATTTATAGTAGTTCTGGAAATTCTTCATTTGTTGGAATTTTCTGTGTAGACAATCATGACATCTGAATTTGGAGCAGTTTTATTAATCTTCCCAATATGTCGTTTTTATTTCTTTTTATTGCAGTGACTAGAATTTTTAGTAGTATGTTGAATAAGAAAGGTAAGAGCAGAGATTCTTGCTCTTCTTGTTCCTAATCTTAGGGGAAAAAAGAGTTCAACCTTTCACTATTAAGTATGATGTTAGCTGTAGATTGTTTGGGTAAGTGTTCTTTATCAAGTTAATGAAGTTTCTCTCTATTCCTAATTTCTTGGAGTTTTGAGTGTTGAATATTGTCACAAGGCATTTTCTGATTCAATTGATATGATTACATGATTTTTCTTCTTTAGTCTATTAATGTGGTTCATTACACTGATTGATTTTCAATTGTTGAACCAACTTTACATACCTGGAACAAATCCTACTTGGTCATAGTATACAGTTATAGTATATATAGTATATATAGTGTATATATAGTATATATAGTATATATAGTGTATATATAGTATATATAGTATATATAGTGTATATATAGTATATATACTATATAGTGTATCTTATATATATAGTGTATATATAGTGTATATGTGTCTATATATATGTGTATATATAGTATATATATATAGTGTATATCTAGTATATATGAATTATATAGTATATATAGTATATATAGTATATTAGTATATACACTATATATACACTATAGTAATATAGTGTATATATAGTACACTATATATACACTATATATATATATATAGTGTGTATATAGTATATATAGTATATATATAGTATATATATAGTATATACAGTATATAAAGTATATATAGTTATAGTATATATAGTATAGTATGTATAGTATATATAGTATATAGTATATATAGTATAGTATATATAGTATAAAAATTCCTTTTATATGTTGCTGCATTGATTTGCTCTTCTTTCTCTGGTTTCTTGAGGTAGAAGCTTAATGTTTTAAGATCCTTCCTCTTTTCTAATATAAGGATTAGATTTAGCTCAGTGTTGTAATTTAATGTGTAATTTAATTTAGTATTTAATTTAGTTTAGTGCAATACATTTCTCCTTCCACGCTGCTTTAGCAGCATCTGACATATTTTATTATGTTATATAGTTGACTCTTGAACAACGTGAGGGCTTGGGGTGTTGAATCCCAATGGAGTTGAAAATTTACATTTAACTTTTGACCACCCCAAAATGTAACTACTAATAGCCTACTGTTGAAAGTCTTACCAATAAGATAAATGGTCCATTAACACATATTTTGCATGTTATATGTTTTACATGCTGTATTCTTATAATTAAATAGAGAAAGAAAACATTGCTAAGATAATTATAAGGAAGATAAATATATATTTACTATTCATTAAGTGGGAGTGGATCATTATATAAATCTTCATACTCATTATCTTCACATTGAGTAGGCTGAGGAGGAGGAGACAGAAGAGTTGGCCTTGCTGTCTCAGGTGGCAAAGACAGAAGAAAATTTGTCTATAAGTGAATCTGTGTAGTTCAAACTTGTGTTGTTCAAAGGTCAACTATATTTTCATTTGCATTCAGTTCTATGTTTTTAAAATTTCCTTTGAGGTTTTTAAAATTTTCTTTTACAACTTTCTTTTTCACTCATGAATTATGTAGAGATGTATTGCTTAGTTTCAAATAATTTGGAGATTTAAAATATTATAATTCTGTTATTGATTTCAAATTTGAGTCAATTTCAATCAGAGAACACATTCAGTGTGAGTTCAGTTCTTTAACATTTGTTCAGGATTTTTTAATGGGCCAGAATGTAGTCTATCTTGGTGAAAGTGTCATAAGTATTTGAAATTAATGTGTATAGTTTGTTTTGTGTTTACACACATATACACAAACACACATGCAAACACTTGTAAATCTTCTGTTATCTTTTTATTTCTATTTAAAGAACTTCTTTTAGTCATTAAGAGTAGGTGTGAAGAAAACCAATTCTCTTATAAATAACTAAGTACGTCTACTTTGTATACTTTTTTTGAGTGATTCTATATTGTAATGATGTCCTTTTTACTAGTTCTATCAATTGTTGAGGGTTTGCTGTTGACGTCCCTGATTTAACTGTGGACTTACCTATTTCACCTTTCAACTCTGTCAGTCTCGCTTCATGTATGTTAAAGTTCTGTTGTTGGGTGCATACATGTTTAGGATCATTAGGTCTTTCTAGTGGAGATATCATTTTATCATTATGTAATGTCCCTCTTAACCTCTAGATATTTTGTTTGTTCTAAAGTCTATGTTATTTGCATTTAACTTTTGACCACCCCAAAATGTAGCTACTAATAGCCTGCTGTTGAATGAAAGCCTTACTATAGTTATTCCTTTTTTCTTTTTTTTTTTTTTTTTTTTTTTTTTTTTTTGAGACAGAGTCTCGCTCTGTCACCCAGTCTGGAGTGCAGTGGCTGGATCTCAGCTCACTGCAAGCTCCGCCTCCCGGTTCACGCCATTCTCCTGCCTCAGCCTCCCGAGCAGCTGGGACTACAGGTGCCCACCACCTCGCCCGACTGTTTTTTTTTTTTTTTTGTATTTTTTGGTAGAGACGGGGTTTCACCAGGTTAGCCAGGATGGTCTCAATCTCCTGACCTCGTGATCCGCCCGCCTTGGCCTCCCAAAGTGCTGAGATTACAGGCTTGAGCCACTGCGCCTGGCCTCCTTTTTTCTTTTGATCAATGTTTGCAGATATATTTTTCTGATTATTAATTTCAACTGACCTGTGTTGATGTCCATGAAGTGAATTTTGTAGAGATAGCATATTTTTTGGATTCTTTTTTTTTTAAATTAAGTTTATATTCTAATACACTCTGCTAATCTCTCATTTATTTGTGTATTTTGACCATTTACATCTGAGATTCTTACTGATATGCTAGCCTATGTGTGCAATTTTATTTTCTGTTTCTTGTCTATTTTGGGTTTCTGCATTTCTCTTTTCTCATCTTGCTGTAGGTTACGTGAACACATTTTAGGATTTTATCTTGATGTTTTAACAGCATTTTGGGTATATCTTTTTTGTATAGTGTTTTTAGTGGCTCTAGGTATTAAGTATATATAAGTCACTTATCTACTGACATGGATGTATTATTACTTCCATTAAAGTGTACTTTTATTTCCACTTAGGTCCTTTACTCATTTTACCTTTTCAATATAATTGTCTTAAATGTTTCCCCTACATACAATGAGCACACCACATTAAACAGTTGTAATTTTTGCTTCAACCACAAAATATTATTTAACAAACTAGTAAGAGGGAAAGCCTAACTTATTTACACCTAATTGTATTCATTCTGAAATTCTTATTTTCTTTATAAGGTCTAAAGTTTTTATTATGATTTTGTTTCTATTTAAAGAACTTCCTTTAGTCATCCTTTAAGAATGGGTTTGATGAAAACAAATACTCTCATTTTTCACATATCTGAGAGTGTCTTGATTTTTCCTTCATTCTGAAAGGATATTTTTGCTGGATATAAAATGTATGATTGACAGTTAATTGCTTTCATCACTTGATAAATGTTGTGCCACTCCTCCTGGCTTCCATTGTTTCCGATGAGAAATCTGTTGTCATTTGAACTGGTACTTACTTATAAGTTTTACATCATTCCTCTGGCTGCTTTCAAGATTTTCTCTTTGCTTGTTTTGTATTTAGCACTTTAATAGTGAATGCCCTAGCATGAATTTCCTCAGTTTTATCCTATTGTTTAAGATTTGCTCAGCTTCTTGCATGTGTCTGTGAATATCTTTTGCCATATTTTCAGTATTTTTGGACATTTTTTGTTGAATACATTTTCACTGCCATTCTCTTCTCTTATTCCAGGATTTCAGTTATACAAATGTTAACTCTTTTGTTTTTAACTCACTGGTTCTCGAAGCTCTCTTCATGTTTTTTTTTTTTTTTTTTTTTTTTCTTTTAATCTCTCTTTTCTTATTTGTTCAAATTGGGTAAATTGTTTCGATTTCCTTCATGTTCAGGAATTCTATTCCTGTCAGCTTCATGTTACCCTTGAACTCATATAGCAAGTCTGAGTTTGTTTCAATGGTTATATGTTTCAGTTATTTAGTTTCGATTTGGATTTTTTTTAATAACTTCTATTTCTATGCTGGGATTTCTCTCATTTTTTATTTCTTGCTTAAAATAATTTGCAATTGCGTGGTAATGCATTTTTATGATATCTAGTTTAAAATCCTTGCCTGATAATTCCAACATCTGATTCATATCACTGATGGCGTCTGTTGATTTTCTGTTTTCATTCAAGTTGTGATTTTACTGGTTCTTGGTATGACAAGTGATTTTTATTATATCCTGGATGTTTTGGGTATCATAGTGTGAGACTCTGGATTCAAATTCATCTTCTTTTTTTATTCAGAAGCTGTCCTTACGTTGAGGTGTGCACAGAGGCCAGGTGGGTGTGTATGTTCATTCATCACCCCGTTGTCCCTGCCAACATCATCCAGCAGAAGTGGAGCACTGACTCACACTGCAGCAGATGGGCAGGGTGGAACTTCAGCTTCCCTGCTGACCCCCTCCCAGTGAAAGTGGGCCGCCTATTGCTGCTGCCTTGTTGCCCCTCGAGATGACATATTCCTGACTTTCCACTGAGCCACGGAAGGGAAAAACTCATGGCTTGTTCACAGTACTTTGCTGCCGCAGGGAAGGGGTGGAAGCTGAGCTTCCTGCTGGTCCCTGTGATACCAGGGGAGGTAGGGGAGTGGAACGTCAAGTAACCCTCCTCCTATCACTTTATTTTGCCTCACTGATGCTAGGTGTGAGAGAAGGTACTGCTTCCCACTGGGTCCAATTCACAAAGAAGGGAAGAAGGATGTGGAGTATTGATTGGCCCTAACACCTGGCACACCCTCAGTCTCACTAATACCACTGGGAATGGGGACCCAGCTCCCCACTAGGCCCTGCTCACTTAGTGAGGGTGGGGTGGGAACAGAATGGAGACTAACCCTGATGCACACCACTTCATGTGGTCTTGTTCTGTGAAGAGAGTGGAGAAGTTCATTCCCTCCTTGGTCCCACTGACACAAGAGGTTGGAGTAAAGTAAAGTGCTGATTACCCCTGACTCACATGTCCTTGTTTAGTCTCGTTAATGTTGGGTGAGTGTTGTGCTTCATCTCCTGACTGGGGCCATACCAGAGCTGGGGGAATGTAAAGTGCTGACTAGCCCTGCCTTGCACCACTTCATTAAGTCTTGCTGCTACCAGGTAGGGGTGGTGGAGATGGTTCAGCTACTTGCTGGGCTGAGGTGACACTAACTTGGTAAAGAGTTGGAGCACAGCTGACTCCTTTCAGACAGGGGATGAAGGATCAGCCCCTTGCTCACTCTGCCAATACTACTTAGGAAAGAGAATCAGAGTGGCACAACTTCCACTGAGCAGAGGACAGAGAATAAGCTCCTTATTCAGTCTCATCAAAACCACCCCTACCTACAGTTAAATTAGACAGCTGCCTGCTTCAACAAGTGGAGAATGGAAGATCAGCTCTCTGTTTGGTTTGTTGGAACCACCAGGCAGGGGGAATTGGAACACTGACTACTTCTGCCAGTGGGAATAGAAGATTAGCTGCCTCTTGTCCCTGTCAACACCACTGTGAAAGGGAATCAAATACTACTGCTTACTTTTGTTGGGTGAGAGGGTGGGGTGAAAGACTAGCTCCCTGATGAGCTCAGCTATGAATGTGTGTGGGCGGGGGGAGAGTGTGTGTGTGTATGTGTGTGTTTGTGTGGTTTTTCCATTGGAGTTTGGCTAAAGTAGGACAGGTACTTTTTGCTAAAAATGTTTTCTCTTTTAGGCCAACATTTTCCTGATCCTCTGTCTAGGAAAATAAGCCTTTCCTTGGAGCTTATTTTATCTGTGCCTGTTGGTGGTTCTAGGTTAGACGCTTCTGGATATTAAAACAACAACAAAAACTAGGGAATTTCCCATGTTGTTCCTCAAGTCCTCAGATTCCTAAATTTTTTTCTTTTTCTACCTACTTTGCAAAGTCATCCTACATTTATTTGTTTTGTTATGTTCAGGGCTTTTTAATTACAGAAAGAGGAACTGGGAGGAATAAGGCTGCTTCATCTTTGTCAGGATCAGAAGTCATGTAATGTTTTAAAAAGGACTTTGTCTACCATTTTTAAATAGCTGTTGGCTATAAGCTCTTTATTATATTTAAAGTATATTGGCTAAAATTGTGGGAGGTAAGGAAAACTCTTTGCAAAGTGAACTGACATGGTGAAAAGAGAGAGAGGATATGCTTGTCAAATATTGCAAAGTCTATTCTGATCAAGCTAGACATGGTCTGTATTCGTCAGGGTTCTCCAGAAGAAAAGGACCAATAGGAGCTCTGTGTGTGTGTGTGTGTGTGTGTGTGTGTGTGTGTGTGTGTGTGTGAAAAGGAGTGTATTAGGGAGAATTGGCTAACATCATTATAAAGGCAATGTCCCACGACAGGCTGTCAGCAAGGTATAGAATGATAAAAGCCACTAGTATGTCTCCCAAGGAAAGTGGTACCATGTCTCAGTCCAAGTTCCAAAGCCTCAAAACCAGAGAAGCTGACAATGCATCCCATAGTCTAAGGCTGAAAGCCTGAGAATCCCCAGATCCCCCAGAGACCACTGCTGCAAGTCCTAGAGTCCAAAGGCTAAAGAAACTAGAGTCTGATGTCTAAAGGCAGGAGGAAGAAAGGGCATTCTGCACTGGAAGAGAGAGAGAGAGGCAGCTCGCAAAGCAAGAAAAGCCTGCAAGCTGAATGTTCCCCTTCTTCTGTCTGCTTTGCTGTAGCCACACCTGCAGCTAATTGGATGGTACCCACCTACATTGAGGACAGGTCTTTCTCCCAGTCCACTAGCTTATATGTCAATCTCCTCTGGAAACACCACAACAGATACACCCAGAAACAGTGCTTTACCAGCCATCTAGGTGTCCTTCAATCCAGTCAAGTTAATATTAACAATCACATGGTCCTATTCACAATTTAAAAATTTGGCATAAATTGCAGCAGTGGTCAAGTGTATTGGCTAGTTGTAAAGTGCCTATGAGAAACCCATACATGAGCATTTGCAGATTCACTTAACACTTTTCAGCAAATATTTTGTTATAATTGAAATTAAAAGGCAGTTTGAAATTGTTCCTCTACTAAATATCACACTGGACGTGAATAAAACAACTAGATAGACTAACAAGGTATGTACTTTATTGCCTGTGATTATTGCAACTACCACTGCTGGTGGAGAGCCATTCTTCTCACATGCACAAATAGAAGATTAACTCTCAATCAGGAATACAGATTTGATACAAGGGCAGCATTTCACTTGGCCTTAGTGTGTCAACATTTCAGCTAATTTGCCTAACCACAAATACTTCAGGGGGAAGAGGAATTGCTAATGCTTTATATTAAACATCGGGTGGAGCTTGGGGAAATAATACAATTTGTACTTTTTTTTTTACATAGTTTCAATTAATTTTGGCAGATATGTCTTTCTGAGACAACTTTAGATGTTGAAAAGCTGCTTGTGGATCCTCAAGACTTGTCGTTTTTTCATGTTACAATTATCATCACCATAGTATGTATCTGAATTTTTGTTTGTTTGTTTGTTTGCAAATTGAGGAACGTGGAGTCATGATGCAAAAGTCATTGCCATAATTCTTTGCAGATCTTATGACTGGAAATTCTTGTGTTACTATATGTAGTTTGATATTCATTTGTAACACACGTAACTGGTTTGTGTAGTGATTAAAATAGTAAGTAATGCTTGATCATGGTTAAAATAAATACCAAGGATAAATTCTTCTTCTATTAATTAGTGTGAGCTTATCCAAATTAGCATCTTTATTTATGGGCCGTTGCTAATTTTTGTCACAACCTTTTAGATATACTGTCCTAAATCATTACACTAGTGTAAATGAGCATAAAGTATAGGTGACTCACTGGGACAGTGGAAGTGCCCATGGAAAATATATACTTATAAGTACACAGCTTAGATAATTTCAAGCAGAATCAGAAAATTTGTGTTGAATTCTAAATTTAGTATAAACAGAAATGTATTAGATTTGGTTATTGAGCCAAGCTTTAGACATTGAATATCGGAATTGTGTCCATTTGCAATGAGTAAGTCTTTGATTCAAGATTTTTTTTTTGTACTCAGACTCATTTTTGTATATCTTTCAGTTTAAGTCATATTGTATTTGCCTCGATTACAGATTTTTTACATATTCCTTAAACTGGTTCTATGTTATGCCATTATATAACAAGTGATAAAGAATGTACTGTTACTGCCCCTTGACAATGAAAAGGGGACATCTCTTTCAATGTATGTGTATGTAGCTGTGTAGTAGTTGAAACAGTATAAGTGAAATGCCTAGAAATTGTCCTGAGATTTTATTTTGTTTGTGCTTACATTTTTGTTAGTATATGTACTTTCACGAATAGATCATTGATTTGGGGCAATATTTCTCAATCTCGGCACTATGGACATTTTGGACTGGATAATTATTGGTTGTGCCTAGCTTTCCTGTGTATTGTAGGATGTTCAGAAGAATCTCTGGCCTCTACCCATTAGATGTCAGTAGCAAACCTCCTATCTCTCTGCCTACTTCCGTCCTCTCTTGCAACAGTCAAAAAGGTCTGCAGACATTGCCAAGTGTCCCCTAAGGGGCATCAGCCTTGGTGGAGAGAAACTGCTTTAGAGTCTCATTCTTGGCTGTTTCATTTCCTTATAATTTGCATAGTTAAACATTTTTGTGTTGAGGAGCATAAGTTGTGATACCATACCTGTACAGAAAAGGCTTGGATTTAAAGTTAATCATATTTAAATGAGAGAAGTTTATCAAAACTTAAAATAAGAAAAATTGGGGTAAAAATGAAATTCTAAAATGGCTTATGCAATTTCTAAGGGTGGTTAATAAGAATTCTGAATTGGTGGCATTGCTTTAAGAAAAGTAAATCATTAAAAGAATTTCAAAGATAAAACATATTTTGGGGGGTGTGAACACTGTAATTAGGGAGACCCAATAATGTTAAGTTACTTAAACTATATATTTTATTTAAAGTAGGATACAAGTTGAAGAAATTAACATTAGGTTGGTTGTTAAATATTTTGATTCATAGAAAGTACATAGAATTGTTAGCCTCAAAAAATGTGCTTAAGATAGAAAAATAATTTTGGTTACATGAAAAGAAAAAGATTTCATAAATTGTTGACTTGAAAAGGGGAACTATTTGACAGAAGTCTCAAAAGTGTTTTGGAGTGGCATAGTGATCGGGGGTGACATCAAATGATTAGAGTTAAAAATGACTGGACCTGCTGGGTGTGGTGGCTCAAGCCTGTAATCCCAGCACTTTGGGAGGCCAAGGCGGGGGGATCATGAGGTCAAAAGATCGAGACCATCCTGGCTAACACGGTGAAACCCTGTCTCTACTAAAAATACAAAAAATTAGCCGGGCATGGTGGTGGGTGCCTGTAGTCCCAGCTACTTGGGAGACTGAGGCAGGAGAATGGCGTGAACCTGGGAGGCAGAGCTTGCAGTGAGCTGAGATTGCGCCACTGCACTCCAGCCTGGACAACATAGTGAGACTCCATTTAAAAAAAAAAAAAAAAGACTGGACCAATTATTAGGACATTAAGTTGATATAAACTATATGACAAATTGACAATTTAGAGACATTATGGGAACATTTCTATGAAACATCTGTTTATTATTCATTCTTGTGATGATTGTGAAAGGGCAAATAAAATCATAATCCCATATTGTATAATGCTTTTTGTCTTTCAAAAACATATTATACATTAAAAATGATTTATATAAAGCAAAATGTACCTTGCGGTGCACTATTCTATTGGTTTTGGTGAATGTATACTGTTGCATAACCAGCATCCAACCAATCCACAGAAGAGTTCTGTACCTTCAGAATATTCTTTTGTGCTACTCTTTTATAGTTATTTCCGTCTTCCCACTCCCACCCTCTATTGACCCGTGAACTGTTTTCTGAATAAATATCTGGGAATAGGATTGCTGTGCCACATGGTAGGTGTATGTTTAAATTTTCTCAGAAGTTGCCAGACTTTTTTCAAAGTGGCTGTACCATTTTGCTTTCCCACCAGCAAAATGTGAGATTGCAGTTGCTTTGCATCCTTGCCAGCACTTGGTATGGCCACTTCATTCATTTATTTAGCTCTTTTTCTGATAGGTGTTTAGTGGTATCTCATTATAGTTTTAATTTGCACTTCTCTGATGATTGATGATTTTCCCCTGTGACTGATGATGATTGAGGATCTTTTCAGGTGCTTATTTGCCTCTCGTGTGTATCTTCTTTAGCGAAATGTTGTTCAAATCTTCCCATTTCAAAAATCATGTTGCCCTTTTCTTATTATGAAATATCTATGGCTCTTTATATCTTGTGCATTGAAGTCCTTTGTCAGATATCTGTTTTGCAAATATTTCCCCAATTTGTAGCTTGTCTTCTTAATCTTTCAGCAGTGTCATTTGTAGATCAGAACTTTCCAATTCTTCAGGTCTGGCTCCCCTTCATAATCTATTTGCTTTGGTTTACTTTTCAGCATCCTCAGGTAGTTGCTTTTTGTGTTTTGTCTGAGATTTTACTTGTGATTGGCAGGGAGAGATAGGCTGAAGTTGGCTGAGTGGAGTAAAGCATCAGAAGAATTGCATAATTTTTTTTTTAATTTTCAATATTTTACAAACATTTTTGATCCATTAATAATGTTAATGATTGCCATTTTATATATGAGAAAATAAAGACATCAAGAGTCATAAGAGTTTAAGTTCATAAATAATAAAAAGCCACATGGAAATAACCAGTGATCTAAATCACCTGGAACAACTAAAACCTTAAGGTATTATATCCTAGTTAGTGTGCTCTGACTGCAGTCCCCTAGAATGCAAATTAGTTATGTACCTTATTTAATTATGTCTGTTTTACATACTTTTTGGTACTTTAGGAACTTCCTTGATTAAATTTCAATTTATACATTTGCTGAAAAATAACAAATTTTAAAACTAAATAAGGTTATTAAGTAACTTTTTTCCATACGGAGGAGAATTGTTTTTGTTCAAGATTCTTTACTGGCACAATAGTAGCACACTCAAATAAGTGCATAGTGCACTTCATGGAAGATCATGTGTGAAAGCCAGGCTTAGTCAATGTTTCTTCTATTAATACATGTGAAAAGGTGAAAAAAATCTTTATGGTTATTTTCCCAGTAAGCAAGTCAAATCCTTTTGCTTAAAGCATTTAAACTTCATTAATGTAAAAGACAATAGATATCTACTATGTACACAACACTTTTTAAGAGGTCTTGAGGTTATAGAAGATAGTAAAGCCATGGTGTCTATCCTCGAGAAGCTATACATAACAGAAAAGAAATAAATGTCACTAAGATATTGAGTATACATTTTTGGAAAGTAATTTTTGAATAAAATGAGATTTTCTTAAAAAATCAGAAAAAGTTTTGAATCGACATTTTCAAATATTTAGAAAATAAATAGGAGAAAAAGACAAATCCAACCAATTCCTTCCAGTAATTTTGCTCTAATATTAATGTAACTCCCTGCAGCTTTTGTGTGCATATTATATATGTTAATAATCACAGTACATCTTTAAAACATGTATAATTTTGTCTGCTCACTTTTTTAAAAAACAGCATTGTATTACAGTGTATCTTCATGTACCTTCATGGTTCAAGGTACAAGGGAAGTAACAGAGATTCCCTGAGAGAAGACAATGATGTTCCTAAGAAAGACCTAGTGTGAGAGTTCAGGGAACTGCTACACTTTGGATTGGTTTTCTAAAATAATGTAGAATGTTTTGGATTTGTTCTTGCATCCTGTAAAGATTTGTCCTTAAAAGTGCAATTTGTCTTTGGACTACAAGCTCTTCAAGGGAAAGGACAGTACTTACATAGCATGTTAAAAATTCAAGTATCAATCTACCCATCTAGGTCTATTAGCTCTTTACTGAGTCAAGGGTTTTACATGTATCGTTGAATGAATGCCCTTATGAAGAAGGTACAGATGAGACTACTGAGGCATAGAGAGATTGAGGCTATTTAACAGGCAAGCAGAGCATCGCAAGCACTTTGGAACACAACACATTTTTCTTGTTTGAAAATATGCACAGACAAAAGAGGGATGGATAGAAAGTTGGTTCAATATAGGATTAAGACCTGGAAAAAAAGCATGTGGGCACTGCAGAATCTACTTGAGAGGTCACAGCACCTAAGGGGAAACAACCCTAGGCAAGTCACTTAACCTCACTCACCTTAGTTCTCTTGTTGGTAAAATGCAGAACTTATGTAAACTCAATACATGTCAAGAAATATCTGCAAGGCATTGTTTAAAATTGACCCTCCGGATTTTTTTCCTGCATGCCTGGTTATTATTTATTAAGATGTACTAGGGGCAAGTCTCAAATAGAAGACAAAAGAAAAGGCACATCTGCTAAGTGAAGAAGTGAGGTTAAGCGCAATGCAACAGAAACTCTTATACTAATCCAGGAGGACTTTACCTGTCAATCAAATCTATATTCATTATTTTTTTTTAAAGATTAATAATGATTTGTTAACTGAGTAAGCTGGCAGATGGTAGAGTAATGCAATGAGATCTTGGGACGTCTATGACCAGTTGATGACTGACTGACCAATTTCAAAAGATGCTATGAAGGATCATAAAGTTTAGTTCCATGTGGATTTTGATGATAGTTGCATCTATATTTAAAGCTTTCTGTCACTGGAAGCACTCTTGGTGTTGTCAGACTGTCTATTGGACTGGATGAGCTGCAACTTCTCGCAATTGAATGTCAATAAGACCAAAGCAATTTTGGTTGATTCATAGCACCAGCTTAAGCATATTCACTTGCACAGATTACATTTGACAGATAGTTACCTTCAGCTGAACTCTGTGGTTAGAAGCTTGGGCGTACTCTTGACAGTGAGCTTAGAGTTGATGTCTAATGTTTATTTCATATCCTGTTTTTACCTTCCCTAATACTGCATGTGTAAATCTATATTTAAATATATTCACAGTTGATGTTCTTGTCGGTCCACTTGTTATCTCTGGACAGAATGCTGTAATGTTTCAATTTCATTATTTTAATAAAAATAACTTGCACGCTTCCAGTTTTAATTTCAACAGATCTGATTAATTTTAAGGAGTCTTCTTGATGAGCAATTGCAACACTATAATGCAGGAAAATGCCCAAGTGGTGGGAACATTCTTACGTCTATAGTAAACTTAAAACCTTCAAAATTTGGTATGTGATTATGAACACTGAGGAAATACATCCACATTTATTTACCAAATTATTGTTCCTTTATCTTTTTTAAGTTATTTAGGTCCATCAGTTATCTTCAAAGTTTAGGTTTAAAACTATCCATTTCAAGAGTATTTAGCCTTTTAAGATGAATATAACTTAAATAACATATTCTAAAATGTTTTAATTGAACAGTAGAATGCATGTAACCCAACATATTATAAAATTTAAAAAATCATGACCATTTTTGATTATTTAGATTGGTAAAATAATTAAGATGTGCTTTTATGTTCAAGAAGAGGTGCAATTATGGTATGGATTCATTCATCATTATGGTATTGTATTGTCAACTTTTCAATTATGTTCAATTGTTAAGATGCTAGGTTGGAAATTTAAGGGACATATAGATCTAATAATTTGAGCCTAAATCTCCTGCTCTATACAAATAACACTGCAAAGCTTTGGAATCCCTTTATTTCACTAGGTGAATGGCAGTTGTGTTTGCATCAGCCTAAACCTATCTTGGAAATCGTGATTTTAAAGCAAACACGTTTTACTCATGCATTACCATATTTCCTAGAATCTACGATTTTAAGACATCAAACAATTCAAATTATGTAGTTATACATTTCACACAGGACAAAAACTCATGCTGAAGTAGGTAAAATATTTTTCAAAATTATTTTCTCTACATTTACTGGCATACTTTCTCTTTCTTACTCTCTTTTAAAACTGACAGTCAATTTTTTTTATTTTTCTCTTTTACTGACAGCTAGTAAATGTACTGGCAGTTCAGAAGCAAGATGTAAATGTAAGTCACTAATATTTTGTCCGCCTGATACCTGAGCATTAGTAGAAATGCTTGGCTATATTTTAAAATAAAAACTAAATTATTACCAGTGGTTCTGAAGGGAAGATGTATAGAAAAACCATTCTCTGTAAATAAAAACGTGTTTGAGGTAAGATTGCATTACATTTAGAAATAGCATACTTTCCTCATTAGGATGTGATTGGTATTTGCACTAAAGAAAATAGGCTACTTATTTAAGGTGTATATTTACTTTCTGTTTCATTAGCTGTAAATCTTTATAGCATATAAATCTCCTTTAGAAATTAATGGGAAGTATATAAGTGAGGGAAAGGAAGCAGGTTCTGAAGTTAATAAATACCATGTTAAAAATTAGTTTCTACTTAAATATAAAGTTCAAGATTAAAAATTAAAAATTGTTTTATTTTAATTAGAAAAATCTTGCTTAGTTAATTTCTTCTGGAAGAAATATATAAGCAATCATTAAATGTGGAGAATTATATTCTATTGATAAAAGTATGTTGGGCCAGACTGAACCAACAACATCATGGAAGGACTAATTCCTTACTTCCTTTAAAAAGTGATCTGTCATTTATCTACATTGTAAATAACAGCTGAGTTTTAAAACTCAAGGAGATTTTGAAAAAGTGGTAGCATTTATTTATTTACTGCTTAGACAGTATTCACAGTATTTTATTTCCTCCTTAAAACTCTTTTTCTTGTTTTGTTCCCACATTATTGTTACACATATGGGAATTGGTAGAGTGGGAAAACTTAGCATTTATAGATTTTTATACTGAAGGATGCGATGATACTAAGCTAGTCACTTTCATCCAATAAACTTTTCCTCTTTTCACTTACGGTATCTCTTCCAGAAATGGCCCCTTTAGTGCCTTTAATGGTTTTATTCTGCTTCTGTCACTATTTTTAATATTCTTATTCTTACACTGCCATCATATATAACTTTGTGAAAATTTGTCATATAAGGTCCAAATTGATTTGCCTTTAAATATAGTAGTTTCCATTTTCTGTTAACTGTTTGAAGAACACCTATTGAGAGGCAAGGAAAGACCTGTGGGACAAGTTACAAAAGGCAAGGATTCCTCACAGAAAAAGCAGCAGGAGCTTACTTGGCAAGAGCTTCAGCAAGTAGTGTCAACAGCTTAGAAGTTGCTATTGGACTGTTGAGTGTTATGCAGGTAAATTGTGGCTCTAACTTGTCCTCCGATGTCACTCTTCGATTTTTCTCTGTTAACACTGCATTTGCATTTGGGTCTGACTGAGAACAAGGACCTGTGCAAATGCCTCATGGCATGTGTAGAAAGCTGCTTTTATGTTAAAAGTGATATGTTTTCTTGTTCACTGTGTTCACAATAAAACTTCATCTTCTGAGTCTTGGAATTCCCTTGTGCATTTATAATTTTCCTTCCAAGTCATAATATTCACATACGAAGAGTGGAAAATTTCCTTTTAAAAAAACCTACCAAACAACAAAAACAGTAAAGTTAGTTGGTTACTAGCAGCAACAACTGAAAAGCAGCATCACCAAAACACATGCAATTAATGGGTTTCTAGCAAAAGAGGAAACCTGGAAAGAGAAGATTCTTAAGTATTGCTTTAAAGTGAGCACTGAATGACAGCCGTTAAAACAATCTCAATTTTTAGAAAAGGTATTATTCCTTGACATTTACTTGTTTTATTCCCTTCTCAATCTGAAGACACATTTTGGACAGACGCTCTTGTCTTACATGAACATTCAATTCATTTGAGAAAGTAATGGTTATACTTAAACTCGTGAAATGAAATGGATGGAAGTCTGTTGCTTTATAAGTTTAAATAGCCAGGTAACTTGTTCATGGCAGAATATAGTCAAGTCCTGGGCAAGGACTTTCTTCTCCTCTCCAATAATGCTATTCAAGGGGAAGCTAGTTACTGTGTGACACATGCTTGATTCTCAGGAGGTTTGGACAAAAGAGAGGGTTAGAGGTTCAGGAGAGCCTGACGCTATTCAACTAGATATTTGAGTAGAATTCCCACACCAGAATTTTGCCTCATACCTAATTCAGACAGCGTAATAATGGGGGAAGCGTAGAGAGAGGGAGGGCAGATGGAGGTGTCCTTTCAGGTTAAATGTTAAAATAAGGGTCTTCATTTCTGTCTCTGGTGGCACAGAGCATTAAAAACCCTGTGACACATTTTGGAAGTGTTGCTATAAAATAGATTTTAACGTTTGAGAATCTATAAAGGGTATTATTGAGTACTTAATAGATTCTGTGTTTGCCTACTGAAATCACTACACCGCTGATATATACCTCATTAATTTGTAAAGCACTTTGGCCCAACTGGAGACAATGTGCTATATTAAAGCAAAGTCTATATCCCAAATTTTCATGGCTAATAATTACAAAATGTTCAGCATCTGAAGAAAATTATCTAAATGTGAAAATATTGGTCTTGGGTGGTTTAACTTGCATAAAATATTTCACACAGAAAAATTTGATCTATATTGAAGACTTGCTTCTTTTTTTTTTATCAGATCAGCTATATCACAGTAAATTGTGGAAATAGAAAATGGAAACTAAATTGTTAAAAATGCATCTGATTGTTTGCTTGTATTGCCAAAATGTCATTGTCCTTGAGGTCCATCACTTTGTAGCTTAGAAAAAACAAATTTAGATATTTCAAGTGAGAAGTAGTTGATTGCTTTCCTTATAACCAATTTCTTTTTCAAGTTGGTAAGTTTCAGAAGTATTCCCAGTGTTCAGAGTATTTCTTCATTTTTCTATTTTCCATTATATCCTATTACTTCAAAGATGTATAAAGTTCACACATTCTGGATTCTTTATCTCTTTTATTGTTTTCTCCTTCAAACAAAGTAATTAAACCATGTTCTTGAAGTAATTCCTCCTATCTTACTTAAAATCACCTTCATGATCTGTCAGAGTTTTCAAGTTGTTCTGTGATAAAGTTCTTAGGGTTTGAGAAGCTAAATGGTGGAGGTGGTGTTTAAGCTCTTCACAGAAAGCTGAAATAGTATGAATAAAGTCGTCAGAAATTACTATTCTTTTTTTTTTTTTTTTGAGAAGGAGTCTCACTGTGTCACCCAGGCTGGAGTGCAGTGGGGCGATCTCAGCTCACTGCAAGCTCCGCCTCCCGGGTTCAAGCCATTCTCCTGCCTCAGACTCCCTAGTAGCTGGGACTACAGGCGCCCAGCACCACGCCCGGCTAATTTTTTGTATTTTTAGTAGAGATGGGGTTTCACCGTGTTAGCCAGGATGGTCTCGATCTCCTGACCTCATGATCCTCCCTCCTCAGCCTCCCAAAGTGCTGGGATTACAGGCGTGAGTAAGCGTGCACAGCCTTTTTTTTTTTTTTTTTTTTTTTTTTTTTTTCTGAGATGGAGTCTTTGCTCTGTTGCCCAGGCTAGAGTGCAGTGGTGTGATCTCGGCTCACCGCAAGCTCTGCCTCCCAGGTTCAGGCCTCAGCCTCCCCAGTAGCTGGGACTACAGGTGCCCGCCACCACACCCAGCTAATTTTTTTTATTTTTGGTAGAGAGGGGATTTCACCGTGTTAGCCAGGATGGTCTCCATCTCCTGACTTCGTGATCCACCCACCTTGGCCTCCCAAAGTGCTGGGATTACAGGCATGAGCCACCGTGCCCAGCCAGAAATTACTATTCTTTTTAATAACTTCTATTTATTGTTTTGTGTTATTCATAATTGCTGGACAATTTATTTCACTAGTAGAACACTATATACAGGACACTGTACTGTGTAGAGGTTTTAGAAGTGACAAAACCATTAACTAGAATCTTAGTCCAAAGGAATTTAGTGGAAGAGGTAAGACATAAACACTAATGACTGTAACATTTATGGAATAATAAATAGCTGATGAAAGTTGTGATTTCTTCTGATTATGGTAGTGCTTCTTGGATTATAAGGAATTTAACCTAGAACATGAGGTTTCAAGAGGCAGAGATGGTAGAGAAGAATTCCAGGTTTGGGACTAGGATGTAGAAAGGCAGAAAGATGATAATATTTTTATGATGATTGGCAGACAGTGACTGGTCAAGTTTGCCAAGAGTAGGTTTTATGCAAGAGCATAATAAGATGAAACCCTGAAGGAATTTTAGTGTCAGATGATAGAAACCGGAATAAAGCTGAGAATACAGTTCAATAGTCAAAGGGAACCAAATGAAAGTTTTGAACAAAGAAGGGATCCTATTAAAACAGGCTTTTATTATTTATTTTAAACTGGAGGTAGTTTGGCTCTATCTGTGCCAGCTCAGAGCGAACTTCTCCCCAGAATTCTAGTTGGATTATGAAGCAGTTAATCTTGCAGGCTCTAATAATTCTGTCACCCTTTGTTGTCATCCTATATCTGTGTCCCTTTGGTTATGTGTCTTCTCCCATATTCTCATACCATTATTTCTCTGTCTTTCATTTCTTTACTTTCATCTTCCACATCAGGACTTTTTAAAATTATTATTATACTTTAAGTTCTAGGGTACATGTGCACAACATGCAGGTTTGTTACATATGTATATATGTGCCATGTTGGTGTGCTGTATCCATTAACTCGTCATTTACATTAGGTATATCTCCTAATGCTATCCCTCCTCCCTGCCCCCTCCCCACAGTAGGACCTGGTGTGTGATGTTCCCCTTCCTGTGTCCAAGTGATCTTATTGTTCAATTCTCAACTATAAATAAGAACATACAGTATTAGGTTTTCTGTTCTTGCCATAGTTTGCTGAGAATGATGGTTTCCA
Source organism: Rhinopithecus roxellana (assembly GCF_007565055.1). Taxonomy (NCBI): domain Eukaryota; kingdom Metazoa; phylum Chordata; class Mammalia; order Primates; family Cercopithecidae; genus Rhinopithecus; species Rhinopithecus roxellana. Next base: position 66,418,929 of record NC_044556.1, read on the forward strand.
GCTGCATCCATGTCCCTACAAACTCATCCTTTTTTATGGCTGCATAGTATTCCATGGTGTATATGTGCCACATTTTCTTAATCCAGTCTGTCACTGATGGACATTTGGGTTGATTCCAAGTCTTTGCTACTGTGAATAGTGCTTCAATAAACATATGTGTGCATGTGTCTTTATAACAGCATGACTTATAATCCTTTGGGTATATACCCAGTAATGGGATGGCTGGGTCAAATGGTATTTCTAGCTCTAGATCCTTGAGGAATTGCCACACTGTTTTCCACAATGGTTGAACTAGTTTACAGTCCCAGCAACAGTGTAAAAGTGTTCCTATTTCTCCACATCCTCTCCAGCACCTGTTGTTTCCTGATTTTTTAATGATTGCATTCTAACTGGTGTGAGATGGTATCTCATTGTGGTTTTGATTTGCATTTCTCTGATGGCGAGTGATGAACACTTTTCCATGTGTCTGTTGGCTGTGTGAATGTCTTCTTTTGAGACATGTCTGTTCATATCCTTTGCCCACTTTTTGATGGGGTTGTTTGTTTTTTCTCTTGTAAATTTGATTGAGTTCTTTGTAGGTTCTGGATATTAGCCCTTTGTCAGATCAGTAGATTGCAAAAATTTTCTCCCATTCTGTAGGTTGCCTGTTCACTCTGATGGTAGTTTCTTTTGCTGTGCAGAAGCTCTTTAATTTAATTAGATCCCATTTGTCAATTTTGACTTTTTGTTGCCATTGCTTTTGGTGTTTTAGACATGAAGTCCTTGCCCATGCCTATGTCCTGAATGGTATTGACTAGGTTTTCTTCTAGGGTTTTTATGGTTTTAGGTCTAACATTTAAGTCTCTAATCCATCTTGAATTAATTTTCGTATAAGGAGTAAGGAAAGGATCCAGTTTCAGCTTTCTACTTATGGCTAGCCAATTTTCCCAGCACCATTTATTAAATAGGGAATCCTTTCCCCATTTCTTGTTTTTGTCAGGTTTGTCAAAGATCAGATGGCTGTAGATGTGTGGTATTATTTCTGAGGGTTCTGTTCTGTTCCATTGGTCTATATCTCTGTTTTGGTACCAGTACCATGCTGTTTTGGTTACTATAGCCTCGTAGCATAGTTTAAAGTCAGGTAGTGTGATGCCTCCAGCTTTGTTCTTTTGGCTTAGGATTGTCTTGGCAATGCGGGGTCTTTTTTGGCTCCATATGAACTTTAAAGCAGTTTTTATTTTTATTCTACAGTAGTTTGTAAACATGTCACGTTCTTTAGACCTTCAAGCTCTTTGTCAACAGTTTTACGAAGTTTTTGGCTTACATAAACACTGATTCTTTCCCTTTAGGGACCCCTTTCCTGGCCCTTCCAAGTGAAGAGTGCTCATACATCCACTCCTCATTCACCTCATTGCTAGGAGCAAGTAGAGATGTAGAGATTGTATTCTTCTTTTTCTTTTACCTCATATTGGAAGCAGATGTTTCCTTTAAAGCTCACGTTAAGTAGTTGTATACCTTTCTTCAACACCTGCATCATTTTTTGCAATTGCTGACGCCTTGGGTACCCCAGCCACCTGCTTGCCAGATGCAATGAAAAATTTCACCTCTGACTCATAGTGTTTCTCTGCATCATTAACAGCTTTCAGTTAATGACCATGAAGCTTCACCTTTTCTTTTTCTTTTTTTAAATTTTTTATTATACTTTATGTTCTAGGGTACATGTGCACAATGTGCAGGTTTGTTACATATGTATACATGTGCCATGTTGGTGTGCTGTACGTTAACTCATCATTTACATTAGGTATATCTCCTAATGCTATACCTCCCTCCCTGATTCCCACCCCATGACAGGCCCCAGTGTGTGATGTTCCCCACCCTGTGTCCAAGTGTTCTCATTGTTCAGTTCCCATGAATGAGTGAGAACATGTGGTGTTTGGTTTTCTGTTCTTGCGATAGTTTGCTGAGAATGATGGTTTTATAGATTCAGTGCCATCCCCATTAAGCTACCAATGACTTTCTTCACAGAATTGGAAGCTTCACTTTTTCACCTGTAGATAACTTTTGACTACAGAAGCTCTTAGGTGCTTATATGGTCTTTGAGTCTGTTGGGTCCCTTCTAGGTTCAGTTTCTTCACTTCTAGCCTAGCCCACAAGGAAAATAGCTTTAGTAGTCTTTTAACTATTTTCTTTTATTTCATTTTTTTCATTCTGTTGCCACCAGACACGTATTCTCAAATCATTCACCTGACTGCCTTCTTAATTCCTGTGTATAGATTGCAGAATATTACTGAAAAACAAACAACAACAACAACAACAACAACAACAACAAAAAGGTGTGTGGATTGTGGTCACTAAAAATTAATGATTTCCAACTAGAACTGGACCTGTAGTGCAGCCTTAGGGTAGATTTCAGAGGTGCAGCTGATTCAAAGAGTATGCACAATTTCGGGGGTATATATTGACATACTGTCTTCAGAAAATGTTTGAATAATGCAGACTCTTACCAAAAGAGAATCAGAGTGCCTATTCCTCAAATTATTGTTAATATAAGGAATTATCTTTTTTCATTTTTTCTAATTTGATGGGCAAAATAGTATGAGTGTATTCTTATTTCATTTAGCATTTCTTCTCCTACCTTGTACTTATCTTACCTTACATAGGCTTATTAGCTTGCCACATGTATTTTTTGCTTCTGGGTAATAGCTGTGCATTTTTCTCTTATTTTTTAAATACAGGGGTCTGCATTTTTATTGATGACTAAGAAATCTTGATATATTTAGAAATTATATGTAAAAAAATAATTTAAAATTTTTTTATTATACTTTGAGTTATGGGATACATGTGCAGAACATGCAGGTTTATTACATATGTAATAAAGAAAGAAAGCATAGGCAGAGAAGGAAAATCACTCTGGATAGAAAACAATAATTTGTTAAAATATTAAAGAATAAAATTTGTATGTAAAAATAATACATTTTAAAATGACAATTTAAAAATTTATATGTAGGCTGAGTGTGGTGCCTCATGCCAATAGTCCCAGCACTTTGGGAGGCCTACGTGGGAGGATCGTTTGAGTCCAAGATTTCAAGGTCAGGTTGGGCAACAGAGCAAGACGTCAAAAAGAAAGAAAGAAAGAAAGAAAGAAAGAAAGAAAGAAAGAAAGAAAGAAAGAAAGAAAGAAAGAAAGAAAGAAAGAAAGAAAGAAAGAAAGAAAGAGAAAGAAAGAAAGAAAGAAAGAAAGAAAGAAAGAAAGAAAGAAAGAAAGAAAGAAAGAAAGAAAGAAAAAGAAAGAAAGAAAGAAAGAAAGAAAGAAAAAGAAAAAGAAAGAAAGAAAGAATCAGCCAGGCACGGTGGTGTATGCCTGTAGTCCCAGCTACTCAAAAGGCTAAGATGGGAGGATCACTTGAGCCTGGGAGGTCAAGGCTGTGAGCCATGATCGTGCCACTGCACTCCAGCCTAGGCAACAGAGCCAGATCCTGTCACAAAACAAACAAACAAACAAATTATATGTGAAAAGAATTATATGTGAAGATAATAAATTTCAGACATAAAATCCTATGTTAACTCCCATAGAAAATTAAGGGAGCTATCACACCTTTGCTTTTAACAATTATTTCTCTTCCCACATTCCAGTTTTTGTTGAAATAAGCAGGGCTTCTTATCCCAGCTTCTTATGGCAAAATAATTACAGTAAAATGATATTTTTATTTCAAGCACTATAATAGCACTTTATAACTTATTTAAAAATTTATATGATGTGTAAAAGGATTCAATACTCAATGAGTATCCTTTTATAACATACATCTCTAATTTCTTAATTTGAATTGAGCTTTCTATTTGGTGAGACTATTTCTATTTTCTGAAAAGGAACATGGCCAGTGATGTACCTTCTGAATCCTTGCATAGTTGAGCCTATCTTTCTAATGCCTGTACTCATGAACAATGTCTGCATGATGATGGAATTTTTTTCTTATACCCTTTCATTTGTGAGCTTTTAATACATTGCACTGTGTTTCTGAAGAGAAATCTGAGACAAGCTTGGGGATTATTTTTCACTGTGGGTGACCCGTTTTTGTGTGTGTGAGTGAGATTCTTATAGGTTTCTTTCTTTATCCTTAAAATCCCAGGACTACCAGCCTGTATCTTGGTGTTAATTAATCTTTGTTTTCTTGAGAATATGGTAAGCTTTTCTTAGCTGAATATTCAGGTCATATTTTTAATCACTTGATGTTGGTTTCTATTATGTCTTTGAGTTTATATTTTAATTATTTGTTTTCTTCCGGCTTTCATCCTGTGAAATTTAGTGACCAATATAGTTTTATTCCTTTTATATCCAAGATACATAAGAAGTTGTATATACTATAATGTTCATTCATTCATCAACTTATTCTAATTACCCCAAACCCCTTTTTCCAAGGGCTTTGCTTCTTCTGTTCAGACTCTTTATTTGGGTCTTTTCATGGTTCCTTGCTTAACACTATGCACTTTTCATGGCACGCACTTTTCACGGCACACACTTTCCCTGGGAATTCTTACTCACAACCATGACTCCTCGTACTATTTTTATAGGCATAATTATAAAACCTGTTAATTTCTAAATTTATATTGCCACAGTGCTGTCAGTGAGCTTTCAAAATTCAAATTCAAGTATGACTTTTCTCAGTTTTAAGATTTTTTTGGTTGGAATGGAGACTGTTAATGACTTCACTCTGACAACTGCTTGGCCTCATGTTTTGTAAGGTCTCCTCTAGGACCTTGCATTCTAGAAACACTGAGCTGTCTAGTCTTTAATTGTATCTGTCTTTCTTATGTTGCTACAACTGTACATGTTCTTTACCAAGAATACTCTCCTTTACTATTTATTCCACTTAATCCTACTTTTTCCTTTCATTCATTTGGCATCAACGTTTTCAGGAAGGCTTTTCTTATCTCAAAATCTGAGTAGACATGCACTCAGCCTTTCTATGAAATTATCACGATTTACTCAATGTAATGTGCTTTATTTGTGTCTATCACTAGACTCCAGAATTTTTAGATCAAGAGTTTTACCTTATTTTGTGTTGTTCCCTTCAGAGATAGGCATCATGTTTGAATGTGATCCATTTTCAATAAACAAAGTTTGATTGAATGAGTGATGTCATCATCCAGTATTAGAACAAAGTTGATAGGATAGTTTGTTTAGAAGCTCTTGCAAGAATGCAGTTGACTCATGAACTACAAGGAATTGAATTGCTCAGGTCTGCTTTTATGTGAATTTTTTCAAACTAAACACAGATTGAAAATATAGTACTTGCAGGACGTAAAATCTGACTATGCCCAGGGCCAACTTGGTTCCACAAGGCCAACTGTGGGACTTGAGTATGATTAGATTGTGGCTATTTATACCTGGATCCTGGAACCAATCCCTTGAAGACTGTACAGATGAGAGATATTAGTTGATCAAATATGTAGCAGGAGAAAACTGAAAAAGGAAAAGAAATGTATGAGGTAAATTGATGAGAACGCTGAATTTCATTACTACTTTGGAGATTAGAAGAACGATAACGGTGACTTTAAAATTTGAACAAACTTCTTTATAACATGGCTTACAAGTGGTAGCTAGAAAGAGGAGGCTTTGTTACCTTTGCTTTGTATAATGCAATACATTTCTGATTGTTCCCTTTCCGCTTTTCCCCCTAGTATTGTTGATTACTTTGTCTTTGTAAAAAACTTCATTGTAAAAATTTCTTTCTAAAATGTAAATGTTATTACATCCTTCCTCTCCTTAAGTAAACACTATGCTCACCATTGCTCACACTCCAGAGAATGAAATTTCCTTCCCTTAGCAAGATGTTCAAGATCCTTCAAAATCTGTTAGATGGTGCCTCTATGGCTTCATTGGCCTTGTATGTACTTTGAGCTTTAAGGGCTCCCAAAATCACATACTTTGTGGTCTTCATGCAAGCTCTTCCTGTTTTCCTTCTTCAGTTTCTTCTGCCTTGTACACTTTTCCCTTTCCCTCTTCGACTCCATTTCTTTGTGTACATATCTCAATGACCAGCACAAATACAACTTCCTCCGTAAAACACAGTAATTTCCTCTTTCCTTTTCTCCTCTCTGCTCCTATAGCACTTTTTTTCTTATTGGCTGTATGACATACAATACATAGGTATATTTTATTAGATATTAAGTAGGTTTTGCGTTAGGTATATTTTTGAATTTACTGAAGGCAGATACTTTATTCATTCATATGTGCTCAGAACAGCAAAATATATCTTATGTAGTGTATGTTTAATATAAGTAAACATATAAACAAACAAATATTGAGTTTGGCAAAAGATGATATTGAGAAAAAGTGATATGTGATAGAATGAAAAGCTAAATGTATTTTCTAAATGATGGGTGGACATTTACAACTTTGCTAAATTATATAACAAATCTTCTCTTTATCCTGAAAACATTATCTTTTCCATGATTAGTAATTACTTTACAGTCTCTTCCAGGTTATAAGCTCAGTACTCTAATTAGCTTTAGAAAAACTGTGGCTAAACTTGAGGTTCTGTTTTTTTTCTCCCGTATTTTGTCTCACACTGAAGTCAATGATATTTTTTTCTCTTCACAGATATATTCAGTCTTAGCCTTCCCTGAGCTCTATTACAGCCTGGAAAATAACTGGAATTTCCTTTAAAATAATACATATTTTCTTAACTTTTCATATTAAGTGAAAAACACACAAACACTGGCCTCCTTTCACATTCCCTAGAACGTTTTGTTTTTCCTATACTGACATTTCTGATGTCTTTAATTTTTTGTGATTCTGGCTCTGTATTCTGGTGCCTGGAACAGTGTTGCTTCCAAATAAATATGCAATACTGATAGTAATAATACTCATAAATATTTTAAGCTACTTGGAAAGAGATATTATTTAGAAGGTGTGTTTTGAATGACCTTCCATTTAACTACAGTGAATTTTATTCTTAGTACTTTCCCAATATCTACCTTCTTGCATCTTCTTTTATGTTGTTTCTAATGTCTTTTGCAGTACCTATCAATTTACTCTCATCCACTGTTTTCCTTAAGATTGCTACTTGCTGATCATTAAAGAAAAGGTGAAATAAAACTAAATTCCTTATCAATTCTCTCCTTAAGTCAATAAATATCCAGTTTTACATGATGGTGGTTGAATTCAAGTTCATATAAAATGTTACTTCAAGTAAGTTTGGGATTTTATGTACATATATGGCTCTTTGGTTCAATTATATTTGTCTTATTTAGTTTTGTTTTCTGTTCCTTTGTAGTATTCTTTGATAAGCTTGTCCTTTAAAATATATATTCCAACTAAACTCTGCTTAGAGCCTAAATGGTGTAGCCCTCTGGGGAGGGTCGCAAATGTAATTTGTTTGATTGGATACTCAAGCTTTTCAATTGTTTTCTTTTCCTTAGAGAAATAGAACCTTTCTAGCTTTCAGGTCAATTGATGTAATGGTTCGATTCAGATGGAATGACACTTTCTGCCCGTTGTAAGTCTCTAGCTCCTCAGAGAAATCCTTGGGAAATCTGTTGACAACTTGCTGCCATCCAGCTGGTCTGATGGTATAAATGACTAAGACACTGATTCCTGGTAGTGTAAAAGTCTAATGGAACAGTGAAATCTTGAGAAGATCTCAAGTGCATCATGAATAAAGCACTTAAACAGCACTTGTATGTGCTTCTTCTTACAATTTGTTTACTGGGTTTCTGCTTCTTTTTTTTTTTTTTTTTTTTTTTTTTTTGCTGGAGAAAGAGATTTACAGTTCTAATCTGATTAGACATTAGCAGCTGACTGAAGATGTTATTACTGTGAAGTATAGAAAAGAACACAATGATGATGAAAACTTTTTAAAGGAATCCTTAGAAGAAGAAAGCAGATGAAATTAGGTTGGCAAAGGAAATCACGGTTCAAAGTACACACAGGAGAGAAATGCAGTAGAGGAGAGTACTGAGTTGGTGCTGCACACAGAGAGCTGACAGCCTCCATGGGCAGGGGACATGTGGGTGTGACTGACAGGGACGTGAATTGCAAACAGCATTTGGAGTGACAGTCTGGGTCGGCTTCTCATGCTCTTTCCCATCACCAGGCATCAGCGAGTGGAAAGATTTGACCTTAATTTGGAGCACAGAGTGTGGGCTCTCAGGCCACAAGAAGGCAGGTGGATGGGACTAGGAAGTAGTGGAGTCCCCATGGCAAAAAAATAAGTTGTATTGCGCACCTGCCTTTGCCCCACAATTATCAAATCCAATCTAGGGTGAACAGATACACATCTGCAGACAGATCCAATGCCCACCTACAAAAAGTTTCAGAAGATGAAAACAGAGATGGAGAAAAAAATTATAAAAAATATATAAAGAATTCTGGTAAAGTTGCCAAAAGAAATGCATTTTCTAGTCAAATGGGCTTTGTTCTATTAGTAGATGTTGAGACTAATGCAGTGAATTGATTACAGCTGATGTTAGTTGTTTGTGTGCATACATGTGTGCATGTTGAGGGGTGGGTGAGGGAAGAAAAAAAACCCAAATAAATAAGAAATATATTGAGAGAAAAGTAATACCCAGAGAATTAAAATAGTACAATATAACAAAGTTTTTGAGTGATTATTAAGGCCTGTGTGGGTATTTGGGGGTTCTCTGAGGTGTCAATATGTAAACTGAGATCTGACAGTAAAGACTCCGCTACCTTATATCTTTTTATCCCTACATTTTGTTCTAAGAAAACATTAGAAGTCCTGTGATCTCAGCTTAAGATGAAAACTCGTAAATAGTCATTCAAAGGTGTATTTGCGGAGGGTAGAGGTAAACTACCTTGATCATATTTACGTAGAACAGAAGTGATACTAATTTAGAAGTGTCCATTGCTATAAGCCTTAGGAGGTATAAAGTATCATAGAAAGATCCTAAACATTATTATGTGACAGAAAATGAATATTACGCTTTGAAAAAAATATTAGATGTTATAACTTTAGTCATTCTCACCTTTACCTTTTAAGTATTTCACCATTTAATATTGACCTTTGTTATTTATTTATTTCTAAAGATAACACTGAACATAGTTTAGGCTCATTATTTTTCTTCTTAAGGAGTAAAATCAGCAGGCAAATGTTTCTCCCACCAAGAAATTTTTTTCCTGGACTTCACCTTCTGAGGCATGTCCACTTTTGAGGGAAGCTAAACCAGGCTTTGCGAAGAGATAACTATCTGAAGCACACAGCCCCATCAAATTTCTCTCCCCGTAATAGGAAGGAAGGGGCGGGAGGAGGGGGAGGAGGGAGGGAGGGAGGGAGGGAGGAGAGGGAGGGTCGTCGTGGGAGGGGAGGGAGGAGGGAGGGAGGGAGTGGGGGAGGGAGGGATGGAGGATAGGGCGGTGAGGGGAGGTGGGGAGGGAGCAGGAGGAAGGAAGGAAGTGAAGGAAGGCATACGCCTGGAAGTGAAGAAGGACGGCAGGAAGTAAGTCGGACGACTCTTCTTTTCTTTCGTTTTTTTCTTTCTTTCTTTCTTTCTTCTTTCTTCTTTCTTCTTTCCTTTCTCTTCTTGCCTCCTTCCTTTTTCCTTCCTTCCTCTTTCTGTATTTCTCTTTTCTCTTTCTTTCTCTCTTTCTTTTTTCTTTCTTTCTCTCTCTTTCTTTCTTTTTTCTTTCTTTCTCTTTCTTCTCTTTTCCCCTCCCCTCCCCTCCCCTTCTCCCCTTCCCTTCCTTTGACTTCCCTTACCTTTCTTTCAGCTGCTGCTTACCTGGGGTAACATGGTTTGGGAAGAAACATGTTAGAATTGGACTGAATAAATATAAATGATAAAAAGACAAAATGAATATTATTTTCAATAGTAATTGCCAGTATGACGTTCTTCAGATGATAACAAAAACTATTGACTTATGTCTAAATTGATGCCACAATCTTATTTTTGTGATTGTGAAGGGAATCAAGGAAATTGTTCACTGAATATTCTGCTTTTGACCCGTAAATACCTACTTTTGTATTTAGGGATGATATATTCTTACCTTAAATTAATGATTGTTTTCTACCGTTCTTTTTTGGTCCAAACAAATTAAGTGTGTGCACTTCTCCATGACTGATTGTGCAAAAACTGCTTAGACAATTACTGGCTCTCCAGCGTTTGATCAGAAAGGACTACCTTTAAACAATGGCCACAATAAAGGTATTATTCTCAATTCTAGAATTTTTAAAAAATAATAATCCAAATCATATTTCATAATACAGTTCTCTGAAGGAGGTTAAAGAGATTCAGATTTTTTCTTTTGTTTAAAATGGCTCTTCGTTTAGTTTTTGAGACATATTTTTAATAAATTTTGCCCAGTACTGTCTACTGGAGCTGAAAAAATCTAAGAAGACACAAAATGGCTGAAGCATAGGTACTTACAGTAAAGCATGCCTTTCTTTTAAGAATATAAAATTAATACATAATTTATTTATTATATAATGGGATGTTCTACCCTTGTTGAAGATTTTAGCCGATGTAACTCATGCACTGTATAAGTGAGCATTCAGGCCTGTTTTGTTTATGTGGCAGGACCATTTCTACAAATTTTACAAATTACTGTTTAGGATCTTCATGATATCTATTGAGTGCTTGCATGAAGTTTAGTTTTTGAACTGTACAAATAAATGATTTTCTATATATCTGTCTACATATTGAGGGCTTGACTGATGCCCTTCTGACTTGGGGTCAGCAGTGAGTTCACATCTCTTGGAATATTTTGGTTTATTCCCTGGAAGCATAAACAGAAATCCTGTGTTCACTATTTTCATTATTTTCCTTCAGGCATAATCTGACCTAATGATATGTAACTGTATTACTGTGATTTAAGAGATTTTTTTAAAAACTATAAATGTCTTGAGGAAAAGTGAAAATGGTGATTTTAAATTTAACACATTTAAATATTCATTTTATGAAAAGAATATTTGAAAGAATAGGGATTTATCAGGATCAATAGAAGGCTTGGAGTAACCTAATCATTTTAAATTTTATTGCTTCTTTTCTTTTTCTGTTTTCCTACAACTTATTCACTGTCCTCTGCTATTCTCATACTTTGATAAATCATATTAATCTTTCAAGAGTTGGTTTAGATGAAGCTTCATTCATTTGATAAAGATTAAATTAGTGTCCAGCAGTTGCTAGTGGCAAGCTTACCTTGTTCTACTATGCTTCACAGACAATGTGTTTTTTATTTCTATTTTATTTTTTACAAATTGAAGGTTTATGGCAACCTTGCTTCAGGCAAACATGTCATATATCAGTGCTATTTTTCCAACAGCATGTGCTTATTTTGTGTATGCATCACATTTTGGCAATTCTCCCAAAAATTTAAACTTTGTTCCAGTTATTATAGCTGTTATGGTGATCCGTGATGTTATTATAATTTCAGGGGGTGCCATGAACCACACTAATATATGAGGGCAAAGTTAATCAATAAACGTTGTGTGTGTTATGATTTCTCCACCAGCAGAATGTTCTTCTGACTCGCTCCTTCCCCTTGGGCCTCCCTGTTCCTTCAGACCCAACAATATTTCAATTAAATTAGACCAAGGCCACTACAGTGGCCTCTCTGTGTTCACGTGAAAGGAAGAGTAACATTTCTCTCACTTGAAATCAAAAGCTAGAAATGATTAAGCTTAGTGAGGAAGGCATGTAGAAAGTTGACTGGCTGAAAGCTAGTCCTCTTGCTCCAAACAGCCAAGTTGAATGCAAAGGAAAAGTTCTTGAGGGAAAATTAAAGTGCTATTCTAATGACAACAAAAATGATAAAAACGGAAACAGCTTTATTGCTGATGTGGAGAAAATTTGAGTGGTCTGCATAGAAGACAAGACCAGCTACAATATTCTCTTAAGTCAAAGTCTAATCCAGACAAGGCCCTAACTATTCCATTCTGTGAAGGCTGAAGGAAGTGAGGAAGCTACAGAAGAAAACTGGAAGCTAACAGAGATTGGTTCACAAGGTTTAAGGAAAAAAGTAGTTTCCATAACATAAAAGTGCAAGGTTGAAACAGCAAGTGCTGTTGTAGAAGTTGCAAGTTATCCAGAAGATCTAGATAAGATCACTGATGAAGGTGGCTACACTAAACAACATAATTTCAATGTGGATGAAAAAGGCTTCTGTTGGAAGAAAACACTATCTAGGACTTTCATAGCTAGAGAAGAGAAATCAATGCCTAGTTTCAAAGCTCCAAAAATAAGACTGAGTCTCTTGTTAGGAGCTAATGCAGTTGGTGGCTTTACTGCACAGGTGGTACATGCCCTAACCCCCATATTGTTCAAGGGTCAATGGTTTATAGAAATAATATAGAAGTAAGTGTGTGCATCGAATCTAATCTATCTAGTAGTATCTATTTATATTCATATTCTCTATATATCCATATTCCCTACAGCTAACCACTGAGGGGAGAGAGTGGGCCCGGGAACAGTAACACTGAAATAGCATGAATCTACTTAGCACTGAATCTTTGTTCCTAAAGACCATTCATCTCTTAGGGGAACCAGGATTCCTTGGAGAAATGGCTGATTCCAGGGCTGTGGTGGGGAAGTACAAAATGAGCCTAGAACATCTTGTGTCATAAAGTAAGAAGATACTCAAAGAACTATTAGAACATGTCAATATGACCCAGAATGCAGCTGTATGGGGTCTATACTGTCCAAACCTGGAACAACTTGAACATTGAAATACATATTGAGAGTAATGAATTATATCCCACTGAATAAAATAGAGACTCGTGAGTCTATACGGATAAAAATAAGCATATGCATGCATTGAATTTTTAATAAGCAATAGGATATTTATACAGTCTCGAAGTATCTGCTCACAAAATGTTTGCTAATTGCAAAGGGGAAAATTGTATTTTTACAGTGTGGAAGCTTGGCAGATATATTAATGCAAATGATTGAAGTTAACATCATTGATAATGGAACAAATAGAAATGATGTAAGGCATGATAAAATATAATATGATCACTGTATCACCTGAATTTAATCACGAGGAAAAATTAGACAAACCCAAATTGAGAGGCAATCTACAAAATAACTAGGTGGTCCTCTTTAACAATATTAAGATCAAAAAAGCCAAAGAAAGATTGAGGAACTCTTTCAGATCAAAAGAAACCTTAGAGTCATGACAACTAAACGCAGCATGTGATTTGGAGCTGCAGGTGTTTTTTCTATAAAAGACATTTTTGGGGTCATTGACAAAACTTGAATGGGCTTTAAAGATAAAATGGTAGCGGTGTGCCAATAACTTTGATGTTTACATCATGCTTATGTAAAATAATGTCTTTTTGTAGCAAATACACACTGCAGTATTCAGGGGGAATGTGTCAGTAAGTCAAAAATTTAGTCTCAAATGGGTCAGAAAAAAATTCTTTGTACTATTCTTGTGACTTTCCTGTAAGTTTGAGATAGTTATTTTTTAAAGTAATAAAAAACAGAAACTACAGATTGAGCTGCATTACAGACGGAATGGGAAAAGATAAAATGGACTGAGGAAGTACAAATAACTCATTTGAGGAACACCTCAATAGAGAGAAGAAGAGTAACAGGGAAATATTTGGTGGAGGAGACTTCCAAGATATTTTCATATGCTCATCTTTGTTCGTAAGCACTTTATTCATACTTATTTATTATATTGCCTCCTTTCATTGAAAGTATTTTATATGCCCATTTCTATTATAGATTGCAAATTCCTTGAAGAAAAGGTCTGTGTTTTATATACTCCTTATGTGTACGTAGCATCACACTTAGCATAACATAATGTGCCTGTCTGATATTCAAACAACAGGATCATTTTCAAACAAGTGATCGGATTTTAGTAAGAGTATGAAGAGGAGTTTTCTTTATAAACATGGGAGACAAAAGAGGTTGACTCACTTTTAAGGAGAGGACATTGTAGTTATAACAAGTAACTTCTAGATCATTGGGATGTAACATACTGAAAAAGTTTTCTAAGGTATTCTACAGCTAACTTGATAATCTTTTGAAAATCATCTGTTGTCCATGGGTAAAATAGAAAAAGGAACAATGATATATTGAAATAATTAAGGGTATCTAATATTGTGATCAAGTATGCACCAAAAGCTTTCTTAAATGTAGAATTGTGCATGACACATCTTTAAGCAGTATCTAGAAAAAACCGGCTGGAACTCTCCCTATTCCTTAGGAATTCAATAAATCAGACTGTTTGCAGATTTTCTATCATGTATGTGTGTAAATTAATAGCTTTTTTTTTTTTTTTTTTTTTTTTTTTGGCAGTAGACAGAAGAGAGTAATTTAAATGTGTAGGAAGAAGAGGCCATGAGAATTTCACATCCAGTCAAGACAGGACAAAAAAAAAAATCTACTTGCATTCCTATGTTAAATTTTTAGAGATCAATTAAATGGGGACTTGTTTGGTGGAGGTTGCAGTATATGAAGAGCTTTAATAGAGATCAGGGGAGAACAGCAAATCCGGAGAATCATACGCAGGGTGCAAATGTAATACGCTTAGGCTTTTCCTGTAGATCACTTCAAGAGCCTGGCTTGTCTTGTCTGAGTTACTCAGAGACGGAAAAAGGATGGTGAGTGTATATGTTGGCTTGGGGTGTGTGAAGGTGTGGGAATGGAGAGAAGTGGACAGAGGAAAAAGTGTTGAAATAAAACACCAGGAGCTCATGGAAAACACAAAGCTGAAACAAAACCAAGAAAAAATCTTTGGGCAGTATACCAGCAGTTACTCAGTCAATCAAACTAGAAGCGGGAACACATACACATTCCAAACACTACAAATGTTTGTGGGCCACCCACCTGGTTAATTTCTGCCAAAGCAACTATCCCTGAATAATGTCCTTAGGTACTTATTCATATCGTTTGTATAAACATCACTCAATAGAGAATATTTAATAAACTGGAGCATTTATAATTATATAAAAATTCATGTCAGTAAACAAGGCCACTCTGAAAAGTATGTGAAGAATCACGGTATGACACATTTTGTTAGAAAACGGTGCCTTTTCTTTATTGCTTAGAGTTGTAACATCACGTAGTTCATGATGTTTTCAGAGTATCAATTAGCCAATCAATCAGTTAGTGTTTATTAAGCTTCTGTCCAGCATGTAAAGCATGCTCATCAAATTTGCAAATGACATAAATCTTAGAGGGATGGTAAATGCACTGCATGACAGATATAGCATCCAAAAAGATTTTGACAGCTCAGAGCAATGGGCTGAATCTAATAAGATGAAATATAACATAGATAAATATAAATGCCAACCCTTGGGTCCACAAAGCCAACTGTATATGTATAGAATGGGGTAGACGTGAGTTAACAGTTGATGTAAGTAAGAAAAAAAAGGACAGTATTTTAGTTAATAGTCAGCTCAACTTAATTTATCAGTTTTAGCTGCATGATGCCATTGCCAAAAATCTAACCTGCAATTTTGAATTGTATTAATGTGACAATCCTGTGCCACTTTGACAGGTCAGACCACATCTAGAGATTGTAGTATTTCTGGAGCCACGTTTTAAGAAGAGAGACACTAAAAACTATGTCATATTTAGAACACCACAGAAACTAAACACATTTATCTTGAAGAAGACTTAGGATAGGAATGACAACCTTCTTTATGTTTATGTAAGCTCTCACGTGGAAAAGTGATTAAATTTGTTTGGTGTAGTCTCAATAACTAGAACTGGAACTTATGAATGAAGTTATAAGGAGATACCTTTGGGTTCAATCATTTATAATAAATAATTATGTGTAATAGTAAAAGCTGTCCAAAGAGAAGGGCATTCCCAAAATCTGCAGAGGTGGAATACTAGAACAGTTTAGCCTGAGTGTCCTCCTTTGTAATGTGGGGACAACACCATTGTGAAGCAGCGATCTGGGAAGGCAGTGCGATGATATAGGGAAAATGTTCAGCACAATGAGGGGCACGTAGTAAGTGATTATAGCACACAGGGGATGTCACCTTTCCTATTGTGGGAAGTGTTGACATCAATCCTGAATCATCACTGGGTAGAGGTATAGAAGAGATGCTAAATGGATGGATTTGACAAACTAAATGACTATTACTTCAAAACCCTAACTGGCTATAACTTGTTAATTAAATTAGCTGTTTAAAACTGTCTCTGAAACCACTAGTCACCCTTCTATAGCACTCTGATTTATTTTTTTATTTTTATTTTTATTTTTGAGACAGTCTTGCTCTGTCGTCCAATCTGGAGTTCAGTGGCTCGATTTCGGCTCACTACAACCTCAGCCTCCCGGGTTTAACCAGTTCTCTGCTGCAGCCTCCCACGTAGCTGGTATTACAATCTCGTGCCACCACACCCAGCTAATTTTTGTATTTTTAGTAGAGACGGGGTTTCTTTCACCATCTCGGCCAGGCTAATTTCGGACTCTACCTACCTCGTGATCCACCCACCTTGGCCTCCCAAACTACTGGGAATACAGGCGTGAACCACTGTGCTAAGCTTTTTTTTTTTTTTCTCTCTTTCTTTCTTTCTTTCTTTCTTTCTTTCTTTCTTTCTTTCTTTCTTTCTTTCTTTCTTTCTTTCTTTCTTTCTTTCTTTCTTTCTTTCTTTCTTTCTTTCTTTCTTTCTTTCTTTCTTTCTTTCTTTCTTTCTTCTCTCTCTCTCTCTCTCTCTCTCTCTCTCTCTCTCTCTCTCTCTCTTTCTTTCTTTCTTTCTTTCTTTTGTTTTTTTTTTTTTTTTTTTTGACAGTCTCACCCTGTGGCCCAGGCTGGAGTGCAGTGGCGCGATCTCGGCTCACTGCAAGCTCCACCTCCCCAGTTCAAGCAATTCTCCTGCCTCGGCCTGCCAAGTAGCTGTAATTACAGGAATGCGTCATCACACCTGGCTAATTTTTTTGCATTTTTAATAGAGATGGAATTTCGCCATGTTGGCCAGGCTGATCTAGAACGTTTCACCTCAAGTGATCCGCACACCTCGGCTTCGCAGAGTGCTAAGATTACAGGCGCGTACCACTGTGCCAGGCCAAATTTTTGTTTTCAATCGTCTGTGCTTTTTTTTAATTATATTTAAAATGGAGAAAAAAATAAACCTGTCTTAGGTAGCTATAAAGTTAAAAAGAATGAATATGCATACATATTTTAGAACAATGGCTGACATAGTAGCTTTTTTTCTTTCTTTTCTTTTCTTTTTTTTTTTTTTTTTGGTGGAGTCTCACTCTGTCACCTAGGCTGGAGTGCCATGGCACCATCTTGGCTTACTGCAACCGCCACCTCCCGGGTTCGAGGGATTCTCCTGCCTTAGCCTCCCAAGTACCTGGGACTACAGGCATGTGCCACCACACCTGGCTACATTTTTTTTTTTTTTTTTTTTTTTTTTTTTTAGTAGAGACGGGCTTTCACTATGTTGACCAGGCTGATCTCAAACTCCTGACCTCATGATCTGCCTGCCTCGGCCTCCCGAAGTTCTCAGATTAGAGGTGTGAGCCACCATGCCTGGCTCATACTAGCTTTTTAATATGTTAACTAATTTTGCAATGCCAAAGTAAGTGGCAAAGAATTATTGGAGAATAGAGGACTTGAGATGTGTGTTTTGAAAAATACTAAAAATTTAGGTAAGTGCCTATATGGAAATAGCTTGAACACATCATGAGATTAAATGATGTGTGATCATCAGACAGTGAGGAAACTTTACCAATTAGATTGGAGGTTGGCTGTTGGCGAAGATTAGAAATAAATTGGGTGAGATGAGTGAGGAAAAACTCAGAAGGCCTTAGGTTTAGGATGGTAACCAATTGGATGGGACGTGTGGGGATTCCACGTGTTCCTAGGTAGGGTAATACAACATACATGTGATATTTTAAAATAAACTTATAGAGTTTTCAGGATACATTGCCTTACTTTAGCTTAAAAATTATGGATGGAATAGTGGAATCTTTTTATGCAAATCTTTCTTTCACTTAGAAATAGAAATTTCTATTTCAGGGCAATTTCTATTTCAGAAAGTCCAAGACTTTTCTCCTCCATAAAGTTTTCTCTTCTGATTCATATCACAGTGGTTTTTCTTTTTTGTTTGAATTTCTTAGCATTCAAAATTATTTTCCTTATATTCGTATCATCCATCATGATCTTTTGAGGGTAAATATAAATTTAAGATATGTTGTCAAATCACTTCATGTTAATCTATTAGAAAGGTGTTATTCTGAATGCACAAAAAGGTTTTGCTTTAAATGAGGCCCTCCAAATTAATAAAACTGCTCTTCCTGGGAAGCTTCTAAGTTGGTTCCGGGAAAGCAAGTTACAGAGAGAAGGTCCAAAAATATGTTATACACCACACATATTAACAAATTAAGACATAATTTCTCAAAGCAACTCCTTGGAAAAGATAATCCTTCTTGACTGCATTAAGATTCAGTATTTAAGTTAGAAACAATCATCATCATTTATTGTGATTCAAACACTATCTAGTATATTAAAATGTATTCTGTTGTTATCATACATACAAGCTCCTTGAGAGAAAGGATGACAACTTAACTTTTGTTGGTGTAGGTCATAGGGCCACTGTGGGTACTGAGTTGATGCTTTATGAATTCAATTTAATTTAGAAGTATGTAGGCAATGGGAATGCCATTTATCCGGTAAGATATTCAGCACTGGTACTCTGTCTCTCTATTTCTCAGCCTGAGTCAGCAGTTTCTTTCAGTTTTGATGGCCAGCAGGAGTAAAATGGCACCAAAGATCTGGCATTTCAATGGAACAGATGATTGTGGAAAATTACTCTAGTCTAGGTGGACTTGATTCTATTTTCCCCTTGGTAGCTACTGAGTTATTATGTAACTTTCTGGACTTTTGAATTATATTTCTCACTAATCAAACATGAGAGTGGGAGGATAGTGTCAAGAATTCTACTTAAAAAAAATCTAGTGTACTCTTACACTCAAAGGGATGAGTATAATCTATCACAGGGACACAAATGTGACCAAAAAGGTGGTTAAAATAAAATATGAACCTGAAGAGAATGAAGATTTGAGCATGACCTTCTCCGTATCTTCTTTCCAGAGTGTTTTTTGATCTCTTATGAAGGGGATTTAAAGACTTTTCTACAACTGCTACTGGTTTTGTCAATTCATTCATTCAAGACACACCAATAAACATGTACAAGCGCCTCTTATCCTCATAGGGCTAGTGAATGAGATAGGTGCGAAGTTTATTGTAGCAAAAGGCTTTCTTTTCACAAATCAGAAATTCCATTGTATGTATTCCCTTAAATAACTAGCAAGGGGACCATCAGAATGAGCTATTGCAAAAATCCACCTCAGTCTTTACAGCTTCAGGGTGATGGGGCCCCAGATCAGAATTGTAAAGTAGTTTAGAGAATCTTGGAACATAAAACATGGTGCAGAAAAACCAAAGAAGATTTAATCTTATACATGGAAAGGTGGTTGGTAGGGGAGGGGGCAATGGAAGAGAGTGGCTTGGGATCATCATTAATCATTATTTAAGTACCTACAAAGTGAAAATATCCTTCTGGAATTCACTGCAAGTGACACAGAATTCTTCTACTAAGCAAATATGTGATGAGTTGATAAAAAAGAAGGTCCTGAACTCTTGACAACAGATATAATACGGTGAATACAGAAAATCAAAAACATGCTTTCTATCTGACTCAAAATAAAGGTGCACTTAAACTTGTAAAAGACAACATTTTTATTTGAATGATATGACAGAACTGTCACAGGAGTGTTACCTGCTATAAAGAAAGCCTAAGAATTATTACCTTTATTAGACCAGTGACACTGAGCTTTAGCCATACATTTCTAACTTCTGTCCCTCTACAGAGACAATTTTCTTTTCTTAAATAAACTGTCATGCTAGTGTTAATATATTGTTGGCTCTCTCATGCTCTGAGAATACTGCTGATATAAAACATGTATATGTTAGATTGGTAATAGTATCTTTAGTGTAGCTGACTAGAACAAATGTGTTTCCCTCATGGCTGTGCTAATGTGATAAAGGAAAATTGGCTGTTCATCAGCTTTTGGCTGGGTAAAGACAGTAGAGATGGAACCACATTCTTTTTTATGCATTAATACCACCGAGAACTTTTCACTAGTTATATTTCATGTGCCTGCATGTTGTGCAAAGATGTTGTAAAACATGAGATAATGCTACAAATAACAAAGTAGAAAAGCCTGTATCTTTTATAATGATAACAGTCAAACACCAAATGACAGTAACAGGCTGTAAAAAATGGGATGCAAAAAAAAAAAAAAAAAAAAAAAAATGCAGCCCCACTACCCAACAAAGCGGAATATATCCAGGCCCTTGAGGACTTGGCATATGATTTGAGGTATATTAAAGCTTTGTTTTAAAATTAAATCAAATGCAACACTAGATCAATGGATTTAAGAAAGAACATGGTTTAAATGAAAGTAGGGTAGTTAGAATGGAGAAAAGGCATTTTGGGTAACTTTTTGAAAAAATCAATATTACCAAGTAATTATTGTATTAACTTCCTGGTTTTTTATTTTCTTTTGTTTTGTTTGTTGGGGGGGATGTTGAAAAAGATTTTTAAGACAATAGTTCACATAATGATTTTAAGATGTTTGAGAATAAATGTTTATCTTCATTAATTATTGCAAGTCTTTTTAACATAAAAGCATTAAAAGTATAAGTAGTTTCAGGCTCACAGCAACATTGAGTGGGAAGTACAGAGATCTCCCAAACATGCTGTACCCCCACGTACCCACAGCCTCCCCCTCTATTAAAGCCCTGCACCAGAGTGGCGATATATTTGTTAAAATTGCCGGACCTACATTGATACATCATTATCATTCAAAGTCCATAGCAGAATAGCATGTTGAATGGTTTGCTATCATTTTAATTAAAATGTTAGCATCCAACCTTTCCATTGCATGACCTTAAATCTCACTCTCTCCTCCCCCTCTCAACCCCTCCCCTTTCCAGACCCTTTTATTTGCCATTTTAGCTTCTTCACTAGAGTACCAATTATTCCTTTTACATTTAAGCTAAAAGCATTTGAACAAAAAGACTATTTGCAGAGATAAAGTTGATGTCCAAACAGCTGATTAGTTTATTTAGAAGTGTATGCAATTAAAGATTTTGTGCAGGTATCTATGGGTGTTTTGCATAAAAGTTTGATAGAATTGGCTATTCTGGGCTCCTGTCACGTAACAAAAATCCCATAGCTTTTTCATCATGTAATCCAAGAGTTACTAAACTACAACCTGTGGCTCAAATTGGCTGGCCACTTATTTTTATAAATAAAGTTTTATTTAGACACAGCCATGCTCATTTGTTTGTATATTGTCTGAGGATGCTTTTGCATTACAGCATTAGAGTTGGGCAGTTGTGACAGCAACCATTTGGCCCACAGAACCAAATCATTTGACTTGCAGAGAAAAAAACATTCTCTAGCTATTTACAGGAAAAAAAAATGCTAATCCCTAATATATGCAGTTATTAGGCTACTTGCTTGATTGATTAGTCTAGAATATGATTGGCACATTTTTTGTTATCCTACATTGGGAAAGTAGACCTGAAAATCACCAACCGGATACCAATACCCAAGACAGTAAATTCAAGAAATATTTGATCCTAGTAGCTTGAATTATATCCACATATCATTCTTTGTTGTTATATGTGGTTTTAATTATTTCTCCCCCTTGTACTCATTCTGCTTTATTTCCAAATATAGCCATAACAAATTTAATTTGTGTATAAAGAAGTAACATATCCTCAAAAACCCTGTAAAAGCATGACAATCAGAGCTGTTATATGTATTGGACCAACTATTATGTACACCTGTGAGCACACTGGGAGATATCATCACAGCACAAAATGACACTATATAGGTTTATATCTAGATAAACACAAGGAGATATCATTGAGCTATTAAAATACTGTTTTCAGTCTTCCCAACTGAACAAAGTAAAGAAGAAATAAAGTTAATTAAGAAAAACTGCTGAAATGTATTTATTATAAAATAAAAGTTTATGCACTTAAAATAATAACGGTAGTAATTTCTTACAGGTGCATCAGACAAAAATCAGTTTCTTTATCAATGGCGTGGAGAAGGATCATACACCTTTCGATGCAAGAACTCTAAGTGGTTCAATTACAGATTTTGCATCTGGTACTGTGCAAATAGGACAGAGTTTAAATGGTAAGTTTCCGACTTCAGAATGTTTTTTATTTCATCCAATTACATTGTTCTTAAAAATGCGTCAAACAAATAATATTTTAAAATATTTACATGTATTCATCTTCTAAGGCTACTGAACAAATTACCACCAACTGGGTGGCAGATTAATACAAGTAAAACTTTTTTTTTTCACAGTTTTGGAAGCTGAAAGTCAGAAATTAAGGGTTCAGCGGTGTTGGTTCCTTCTGGAGGCTCTGAGGGCAAATTCACTCCATGTCTCCCTCTTCGTGGTGGCTGCTGGCAATCCTTAGTGTTGCTTTACTTGCTGCTTCCCAACTGCAATCTTTGCCTCAGCCTTCATGTGGCCCTCTCCTCTGAAATTTCTCCCCTTTACCTCTGTTATAAGGACACTTGTCATTGGATTTAGGGCCCACTCACAGTCAGGAGGATCTCACCCTGAGTTCCTTAATTATACTTGCAAAGATTCTTTTTCCAAATTAAGGTCACAGTTCCAGGTTCCAGGTGGATAATAGATCTTTTGGGGTCTACTATTTAACTTACTACATTTGGGAAGCTTTCAAATAGAAACTTCTTTATTCTGATTAGTTTTTAAGTAATTTCAATGTGTAATAAATTATATTTCCTCTCTGTCTCTCTTTTTTGAGGGGTTTACATTTTAATGTACAGCATTGTTAAAGTAGGACTACAAAGTATTAGATGAAACCTGAGAAATAGTATTAATATGTAATTAACTGGACTAATGTTTACATTGATTACATTAAAAATGAGCCATATAGTTTAAGAAGATATCATATACTATATATTGAATAAAACCAGAAGTTGAAATAAGAAATTATCTTGAAATGCCTAGTACAATGGTCTTTAAAATGCCTACATATTAAAATAAAAATATTATTTTATATTATTATATAATATATGCTCATTATAAAAAAATCTAAACAATACAGAACTCTGTGAAATAAAAAGTATTTTTCATATTTCCATCTTCAGAGATAGATATAGTTGAACTTTTTTATACTCCTCCAGATTTTTAGTACATTTTTAGCTAGAGATATAGTTATAAATATATTTTTCCAAAAATAAAATTACAATACATATGCTTTCTCTGAGCCCTCTAAAAATAAATACTTCTCCTTCAAATGTCATAAACAGCATTCCATGTCAATGTATCTTCTCATTTAGATATATGTTCTCATTTAAGATGGCTGCATTGTGTGCAATTGAATAGTTGCTATCCATATTTCTTCAGTTCCTATAGTGAACATTTAGGGTTTTTTAATGTTTCAGTATAATTAGCAGTTATTTTATAGAAAATATTATATATATCTACATATATGTATATATCTGTGTCTATATCCACATTTCTATTTATATATATCAACTATCAACCTATCAATCATATACATAGACATATACATACATACATATGTATTTGAGCAGTTACCTGATTGCACAGTTCCTTAATATTCTATACATTGGTGCCAACCTGCGTGAGTTCATATCCCATTTCCTCACTTACTAGCTATACGGCTGGCAAGGTATTTTAATGTCTCTGAAGTGTAGTCACCCTGACTTTAAAATGATGATGATGATAATATTGATACCCCATAGAGCCAATGTAAGGATCAAATGAAGCAACGTCATATAAAACATTACTGTGTTTCAAGCATGTGCCATGTAGTAGATACTCAATATTTATTTGTTAAATGATTGAATGAATGAAGTGCTAAGCACAATGCCTGTATATAAACTATATTTTCTCTCTCGGGCATAGGGCTGGATTTTAATGTACAGCATTGTTAAAGTAGGACTATACAGTATTAGGTGAAAACTGAGAAATAATATTAACATACAATTAACTGGACTATGTAGTTTATATTTTCTCACACTAAAAATTTGCCATGTAATTTAAGAAGATAACATACATGCTATATATTGAAAAAAACAAGAATGTATACTAAACTATATTAGTAAATAATAATATTATTATTATTCTATTATTATTACTATTTTGAGATGGAGTTTCGCTCGTCCCCCAGGCTGGAGTGCAGTGGTGCAATGTGGGCTCACTGCATCCTCTGCCTTCCAGGTTCAAGCGATTCGCCTGCCTCAGCATCCTGAGTAGCTGGGATTACAGGTGTGTGCCACCACACCTAACTTTTGTATTTTTAGTAGAGATGGGGTTTCACCATGTTGGCCAGGCTGGTCTCGAACTCCTGGCCTCAGGTGATTCACCCACCTTGGCCTCCCAAAGTGCTGGGATTACAGCATAAGCCACCACACCTGGGCATAAATAATACTATTATTATTATTAATGTTATTATAATTATTTCCCTAAAATAGAAATACATAGAGATTGAATGTCTGGGTTGAAGTACATGGTCATTTTATATTTTAATACATATTACAGAGATTGCTCTAATGCATAACAACAGGCTACCTCCAGAAAGGCTGTGAAAATTTATAACTTCATTAAAATATATAGCCAAGTACTTGTTTCCTTAAACACTAACTAACCTTAAAAATTATCCACTTTTTTTTCACCCATGTCATTCCTCTAAGTGAAAAATATTATTGAATATTGACTTAGAATTATTTGGCCATTAATGACTTTGAGTAGCTTTTTACATATGTCTTGATAATTTGCATTTCATTTGTGAATTCCTTATTCATACAATGTGTCCATATTTATACTCTATAATTCCTTATTTATTTATAAAAACTCATTTATGTTAAGAATATTATGCTGTATGTGTTTTCTTCAATTTTTAGATGGCTTATGAACTTTGTGGTCTAGACATTTTAAAGTAATCTTTTAAGATTTAAGCAAAACAAAACATGTATGCAAGATAGTGCATAAATATTAAAGGTATAACTTGATGAGTTTTTAATATTTATGTACACCTGTGTAATTCTCATTTAGAAAAAGTTGTAGAACATTTCCAGAATCTCAGAGTCCCCCAATGAACATCCACTGTAAAGGTAAAAACAGAATAGCATCAATGTAGCCCTCTATAACTAGAGATTAATGTTACCTATTCTTGAACTATCATACAAATAAAATCATGAAGTAGGTACTCTTTTGTGTTCTTTTTGCATAACACTATGCCAATGAGATTTTTCCATAGTGTATGCAGTTATATTGTTAGCTTTAGGAAATACTTCTGAAAAGTTTTCCAAAGTGGGTGTCCCAACAAGCAATATTTGAGGATTTCAGTTGTTCCACATCGTTACCAACTCTTAGTATTGCCAGATGTTATCATTCTTTGTCATTCTGGTAGCCAGGTAGTGCATTTCCTGATCATTAGTGATACTGAGATCTTTTCATGGGCTTATTTGCCAAGTGTATGTGCTTTTTTGTGAAGCCTTTTGCCAATATTTAATTGGACAGTTTGTGTTTTTCTTAATAATTTATTGGAGGTCTTCAATATTTTGAATATGAGTTATTTGACAAGTACATGATAGCAAATATGGTCTTCTGGGCTAAGGCTTATAGTCTCATTCTCTTGATGGTATTTGTTGATAAGCAGAGCTTCTTAATTTTGATGAGTCTAATTTAGTCATCGTTCTATACTTAATACTTCTTGTGTTCTGTTTAGACTATTTTTGCAAACCCTGATATCATGAAGATATTCTCCTACAGTTTATTCAGGAAGCTTTATTATTTTACTTTTCAAATTTTAGTCTATGTTCTATCTGGAATAGATTTTTTGAGATTATATAAAGTAGGGGTCAATTTTTTTTTCCCACCTGAATGCATAATTAACCTAGAAAACCTTGCTTCTTGAAACAAATCATTGTTTCTACCATTCTGCAGTGGTAACGTCATGAATCAGGTATCTGTACATGTGAAGATGGATTTGTTTCTGAACTTTCTTTTCTGCCCCAATGATCATCTGTCTGACTACACTTGGATCAAAATATTTAGTTTTAATTACTGTAGCTTCATACATGTCTTCATATCTAGTAGTTCTCCAACTTTTTTAATTTTAAGATTGTCTTGGCTATTATATATGAATTTTAGAAACAGTTTTTCAATTTTCATTTAAAAATTCTGTTGAGATTTAAATTACTAAGTTGCATTTGGGAGAATGGCCATCTAAACAATATCAAGTATCCAGCCCGTAAATGTAATATATTCCTTGATTTCTCCCAGCAATGTTTTAAGTTTTCTGTATAGAGGTCTCACTCCTATTTGTTAAACTTGTTCAAACATATTCATTGGTTTTACTTTTTAATAGACTGTATTTTTTAGAACAATTTTAGAGTCACAGAAAAATTGAGTGGAAAGTGTAGAGAGTTCCAGTATTCTCTCTGCTCCTACACATGCACAGCCTTCCCCATTGTCAGTATCCCTCACCAGAGCAATATATGGTATATTTGTTACAACTGATGAACCTACATTGACACATCATTATCACCCACAGTCCATAGTTTACATTAGAGTTCACTCTTGGTGTTGTACAATGACAAGTATTCACTACTCCAGTATCCTCCAGAGTAGTTTCACTCCCTAAAAATCACTGATCTTTTCACTGTCTCTGTATTTTCACCTTTTCCAGAATATCATATAGTTGGAATAAAAAATAATGTAGCTTCATATTGGCTTGTTTCACTGAGTAATATGCATGTAAGATTTCTCCATGTCTTTTCATGGCTTGGTGGTTCATTTCTTCTTAGTATTAAATAATATTCAACGGTTAGATATACCATAGTTGATTTATTCATTCACCTACTGAAGGACATCTTGGTTGCTTCCAAGTTTTGGCAATTATGAGTAAAGTTGCTATAAACATCAGTGTGTAGGTTTTTGTGTGAACATAAGTTTTCAGCTTATAAATACCAAAGAGCGCAATTACTGGATCGTATGGTAAGATATGTTTAGTTTTGTAAGAAACTGTAAAATTGTCTTCCAAAATGACTATATCATTTTACATTCCCATCAGCAGTGAAAGAGAGTTCCTGTTGCCCCACATCCTCACCAGCATTTGGTATTGTCAGTGTTCTGGCTTTTTGGCCTGTTGGTTTTCATGCAATTATACTTAGTATTGTTTTTGAACTTCATTTTCTAATTTTGTTACTATTACTTTAAAATATAATCAGTTTTTATATTTACCTATGTTCAGTGACCTTGTCGAACTCATTATTAATTCTAATAGGTACACAATCCTTTCATTTGCACATATCAGGAACTCAACTCTTTTTGAATGTTTGTAATAAATGTATGTATTGGACATGCCATAAATACCTCCTATAGATATTTTTATCTGATGCACTTATTAATTCCAAAATAATATAAAATGTTAGTTTTGTTTTTCTCTATGGCCTGAGTTATTAGACCAATGTCTAGTTTTAAAAAAGAAGGTATATATTTTTGATATTCAAAACACTGTGGTTAAATTGCCAAGCTCTGGTTTAAATATCACCCAGGTGTGCTTCTTTGATCAAAATATTTTCTCTTTTTAAGTCTGGTTTCTAATCTATTAAATGGTGTTTTAATATGTAATTCATAGGAATCTTATAAGAATTATGTGAGATGATGTATGTTTAGAACATATTGCTTGTTGTATAGTAAATGTGCATTAAGTGGTAACTATTTTTAAACTCTTTGAACATCTATTTTCTTATTGTGAAACAATAAGATAGGGATAACACTATCTTTCCATATGATTGTTTTACCAATCAAAAGAGAAAATATGAAGACTCTATTACTTTAGTTTGTTATGCTCTTAGATCAAGCTAAACGTATGTGAAGAAGCAATATTTTAAGGAACTTATATATTTAGGAACTTGGTTTGAGTAATTAGTATATTGTGTAATTTTATGAAATACTCTGTGTGCAGAATTTTTAAATAACACATTAAATCTTGTGAGCCTTATTTCAATATTTAATCCCCATTAGTACTTCTAAAAGTGTTTTATTGCACCAAATGTTGCTCAAAGTATTTGATAGTGCCATAAATTAGTCCACTATGCCCTGCAGGGTTAAAATGGCTTGCTTCTATTCTACTTCAGTATACTAAATGTTGGATTAATGCTTCAAAATGACAGTGTGAACTGAAGATGTTATTTTTAAACTGTGTAGAAATAAATTTCACTTCTGATTAGAAAACATGTAACAGGAAACCAGTTTATTTCAAATATTATTTAGTTTTTATTACAATTTTCTCCTTTACGTTCTGGTCATTTAAGAGCTACAGAAGGAAAAAGATATTTTAAATAACTTTTATCTTTATTCTATCAATTTATATGTACAGTCGTGCCTGCTGTATCTTTTCTCTAATTAGAGATGGCATATAGACTGGCTCATTACTTCTGCCTAATGAGCCAGGCTCCATGCCACCTCTCTAATCAGAAAAGAGATAGGTACAGAATGTTCCTATGGACTTAATATAAATCATTTTCTTTCTGTTGCTTGCTCCTTTTTTTAAATCAAAAAATTAAGTCACTGTCCTCCATACTTTTGTCCATATCCAAGATGGTTTCATTCAAAAGAGGTAATTGTGCAAGCGATTACAGAACTGAGTTAAAGGAGCTCTCATGCAGTGCCAGGCCGGCTGTCTCTGCTTGGGAACAGACACTGCCTCAAACACAAGCACATCAAATGAAGGCCTACAGCAGAACAAGATGGATCTTTTCTGTCTTTCTCTGATTAGGTTTGACTTGGTTTTGTGTTTCTGCACTCAGAAAGTAACAACCTTCCACATGAGTGTTGGCTACTACAGAGCTTTTTCTTTGGGTCTTATCTCTAGCATAACTGCCTAGAAAAATGTGTTGCCAGTGACACTTTCTGTTACTGCAGGACTTGTCATTGCTTTCCCTGGAAAATTAATCAATGGACCAAATGCATGCTTTTTAATGAACCCTCATCTATCCTTATTAGTGGTATAATCTGATTTGATCAGGCTGATTTTTATACATACAAATAGAAATACCTTAGACCATCTATATCAACCAAAGTGTGACGACTCCTTTTTAGAACATTTTCTTTTAGTTGTAGATTTATTTTAGTGCTTCCAGTTGGATATATAACCTAGAGCACTTGTGTTAGCAGATACGTAGTTATGAGGAGTCACCAATGTCATCATGGTAATAAACCATACTAGCTCTCCAAATTTTGGATTTAAAATTACAGAACTATGTGAATCAAAACTTTTCCGAGTTATTTCTGAACTCATTTATCAACAGAGTTCTAGTTGTCGATTAAAGGTGAGAAACTACATTATACATTCAAATGTGCATAGCACTTTCTTAAAAAGATCTTTGGTCATTAAGGAATCAATAAATATTTGTTGAGTGTCTGTTAAAGTGAATATGCAGGGAAGAAAAGGATCATAGTCTAAAGCTAACTCCTACTTGTCTTCTTTTCTGTGTTTTCAGTGTTGTGTGTCTTAGCCCCTATGCTTGTAGTTGATTCTAAAATTGTAATGCTACTTCTAATTTCTACCAGTTTCCCATGGGTTCACATTTCTAACCTCTGCTAGATATACAAACTCCATTTTAGTTCAGCTGAAATCATGCTAATTTTTTTCAGAGAGAATTATTTTGGGAATTAGATAAAAAGAAAAGAAACTTAAAAATTATTGAAATTGATTAAGAGAATGGAATGGAAGAAAAGTACAGGAATACAGTATATAGATAGAGAGGAGTTTACTTAAAGTTAGTTTCAGAACATTGTAGACAAGATATCTAGCAATATTATCAGACAAGTTATGTTATATATTTAAAAAGAGGCTAATGTAGCTCTCACAACCATACTAAGTAAAAATTGCTGATTAATTAAAATTTGAATGCAAAATATGCAATCATAAGGTAGTAGAGGAAAATGGAGGCAAATGTTTCTATAATTCTAGCATATTAAGGACCCTTATTAGCATGATACCATGTTCAGAAACACTAAAGGAAAATGTTGAATCATCTGACTAATAAACTGGAAATTTGAAATTCAAACAACGATTATCATTTTGTACTTGATAGTTTGGAAAGAACTAAAAAAGAGATTATACCCATGTTGGAAAGAGTTTGGGGTAACCTGGAAAACTATCAAAAGTAAAAATGCGAAAGCTACTTAATCCAAGATTTCTACTTCCAGGACATTATCTCGAGAATATTATTAGATGAAGTCTTAAACACATACTCAAAATGTTCATTGTAGAATTATTTAAAGTAACAAATAACTGGAATCAGTTAAAACTTCAAAAAGGAATTGATTTAATAAATAATAATTTATGCCTACTATGGAATAGTATACACCATCAAGAGGAATGAAATATGTCTCTATGTACATGGCAATGGGTTCATGATGTGTTATTACATGAAACAAACAAGATTGCATAGTACAAAATTCTATACATTTAATGTATGTGTTATTATAAACATATATATATATTATTTAAAGGTCTGGAAGGAAATATGCCAAAATGTTGTTCAGAATGTTAGTAATGTTAATCTCTATGAGTGGGATTGCAAATAATTGCCTTTTAAATTTCTTTTTGTGCAATTTTTTTTCAGTAGACTACAATTTTATAATAAGAATTAAAAATATTTTCCAATTTTGGACAAAATAATAAATGGAAGCATTTTCAGAATAGATTTAGTCTATGAATGTAACAAGTACAACCAGAGATGCCTAATATGTATACTATAGAGGGCGGTCTTGAAAATGTTAGTCATTTAAATTCTGTACTTGTCACATGGATTCAGGAAACACAAGCATTCCTTGGACGTTTAACTCATTGTACATACAAATTATTATTACTATAAGAATTAGTGCCTGATAAGCAAAGCATGAGATTTAGAATCAGACAGATTTGGGTTTGAATTCTAGTTCTGCTCTTAACAGCCAAGTGATTTTGGCAAATAATTTAACTTCTCAATCCAATTTCCTAATATGTTTTCTCATTTATAAAATGTGTTTTATTATTACATACTTTTCAGGGTGATCAGAGAGCTTATAAATAATACATGTTTGATTCATGTTAGGTATTCAATAAAATTTTGCTATCATAAATATTATTGTTAATTTAGTTATTGTTTAAGTTTAGTGACTGTGATACTTAAGTATTTTAAAATAATGGCCATGACCATATTTAATTTTTTTTTTTTTTGGCTGAAAATCAAAATTCACTTAGGATGAGGGAGAAAAAAAGTCCAGTTTAGATTCATTACATAGCAGATATTTTAAAATTCTGTGTTTTGTCTATGTAAACCCCACAAAACTGTTTCTCTGTCTTTTTGAAGATCTGCCCTTTCTAGTGTTCTTCGTTGTTTCCTGTTTATCCTCACTTTCACCTGATGTTATTTCTTCTTAACCTGAAGAACCTCCCTTTTCATTGCCTGTAGCTCAGGCTGCTGAAGCAAATTCTCTCAGTTTTTGTAACAATGTCTTTACTTTTGCAGGATATTTTCATTTGATATAGAATTCTACATTGATTACTTTTATTTCTTTTAGAACTTCAAAAATGTTTCATTGTCTTCTTGCCTTCATTGTTTCTGGTGAGATATCAGCCACTATTTATATAAATGTTTTCTTGTATACTATATGTTTGTTTGTTTGTTTGCTTATTTTCTTGTTTGTTTTTGAGGCAGTCTTTCACTCTGTCAACCCAGGCTGGATGAGAGTGGTGTGATCTTGGCTCACTGCAACCTCTGCCTCCTGGGTCCAAGTGATTCTCATGCCTCAGCCTCCCGAGTAGTGGAGATTACAGGTGTATGCCACCATGCCCAGATAATTTTTGTATTTTTAGTAGAGACCGTGTTTCACCATGTTGGCCAGACTGGTCTCGAACTCCTGACCTCAGATGATCCACCCTCCTCAGTCTCCCAGAGTGCTTGGATTACAAGTGTGAGCCACCACACCTGGCCTATATATTGTTTTCCACTTGATGCTGTTAAGATTTTCTTTTTATCTTTCATGTTATCAGTTTGACTATGACATGCCTAGGCATGGTTTTCATATATTTGTCCTGCTTGAGGTTTGCTTGAATTCTTAGATCTGTAAGTCGGCGTTTTCATTACATTTGGAAGTTCTGATAATTGTATCTTCAAACTTTTCTTTCTTTTTTTCCTTTTTTTGCTTCATTTTCTTTCTTCATTCTATGATAATAAGACTCTAGTTAGATTTATGTTAGAGCACTAGAAAGTGTCCCATAGGTATTGGATACACTTGTGTTTGTTCCTTTGTTTTCATTTTCCCCACTCTTTTTTGTGTTTCAGTTTGGATATTTTCTATTTGACTTGTCTTGATTTCACTGATCATTTTCCGTTTTCTGTCTAGGCTGCTGCTAAGCCCATCTAGAAAATTGTTGATTTCTAAATTATACTTTTCATTTTAAGTATTTTCATTTGACTACGTTTTGTAGACTTCATCTATTGGCTCAAATTCACTCATCTATTCACATATATTATTCGCTGTCACCCCTAGATCTTTTAGCTTTTATATCATGGGTATTTTCAAATCCCTATCTGATGATTCCAAAATCTGGGCCATGTCTGTATCTCCTTCTATTGACTCTTTCCTCTCTTTACAAAGGGCCACATTATATTGATTTCTGATGTGCCTTAAATGTTTTTATTGTATGATAAACACTTTGCGTAAAAGAATGAAAGAGGTTGCAGTAAATTATATTTTTGTGTTTTTCCCTTTACAAAGAAGAGCACTGCTGGTTCTATGAGACCTCTTGAATGGGGTGGGCAGTAGAAAAGAAAAAAATATCAAACTGATTTGAAGTTGATCTGTATGTGGGCTTTACTACAGTTTTAATATTATTTACCTCACTACTGGTTTCAGGTATCTGTGGATAGAATTGAAAATAGTTAGACACATGTGTGGTGGGGCCTGCTTAGAATTCTAGTCTGTCATTCTGGCCTCTATATGGCTGCTCCCTTCTTACTCCTTCTATGCCTGAATCCTCTATTTCTCACCTCTCAGCTAAGTATGGGAGCAATCCTGGGTCTTATCCAATGAGTTATATATCCAATAAATGCTTGTGTTCCTTGTGAAAGGCTTATTACTTTCTAGAATTTAATTCATTTAGTTTTTTGTGTGCACTCTACATTTTGATGGATTAACAAATGATGACTTTAGGGCTTATCTGGCTTGTTTTGGTTGTTAGATTGACAGCAAAGTGATGGTCCCTTGCAACTGTTTACATTTAAAGCAGATGTTGAACTATTATAACAACATCTAATTTATACCCCTTTTTTTCTTTGGCACAACTCTGTCTGTACTTAACTCTCCAACCCTCTAGATTGTTTCAGCTATGGCTGGTCACTGACTGAACAAAAAAGGTGCATATTACTTGGCCCCAAAGATTATTTTGGTAGAATTCAGGCACTGACGTTTTAATTACCTCCTCTAATTTTTCATGGGGATTGTCAGCTTTTGTGGGTCCTAATTTTATCTTTGACTTTTAACTTTTATATCTGTTTATTTGATTTACCTGAAGTCTGTTTACTGCTAATATTTAAAACTGAAACTTTTTTAAAGTAAATCTAGCAATTGGATCTTGTTTTGCTAATGATCATGTGGTATCATTGAATCTCAGTGCACCCAGCAGCTCTGTTTGTTCAGTTTGTATAGCACATGCATTTCTTGTGTTTCTTTTTCTGTCAGATACATAATCATATTGATCAGTGTATACCCCTTATACCCTGAGTCCAAAAATTCCTCAGCCTTCCTGGGATCTTCAAATGATTTAACAACTTTCCACTATCTCTCACTTTTTGATGTGTTCTCTTCTCTCCTTACTTAGCTTAAGTTTCATGGTCGGTTATTATAACCACTTCTTTTCATGGAACTGGACTTCCCTGCCTTTTTTTCTTCACTTCTCCTATGATCTTGGCACTACCACAGCACAGGTTAAATATACCCAAACAGGATGACTCTTTCACCTTAAACTCACGACCATGAGCTTCCTATGTTTCCTGAGGCTGCCCTGTAATCATTCCATATTTCCCTCATTCATTCACTTTCCTGTCTTATGCCAGCTATTTACACATTTTCCTTTCTCCTTATCCTGATCGTCAGTGATTATATGACCTCCAACTTCACTACAAAAATTAACAAATAGAATAAAAGAGCTTCTATAGATTTCCACTTCTATATTTATCCACCACTGACAAACCATCTATTAATAGATCTGACCAAGAATATTCTTGCCTCATTTTCTCCAATTTACTCCTGTGTTGTAAAATTTTCTTGTATTAATGGAACATTTTCAAGGGAATAAAGGCACGTTGTTATTTTTCCATTAAAAATTATTATTGACCCTCCCCCATTTCTTCCACTAGCCATTTTTATTTATTTGCTCTCCTTTTAGCAAAACTTCACCAAAGTATATTCAACCATAGGAGCCTTTAATTCCTATTTTCAAATTCCAATGTCTATAGTCAGACTTTAGTTCGCCACTGCACTTAAGCTACACTTGTCAAATCTCTACTCACCTTCACATTATATATCTAATAGTTAATTTCAAACTTTTATCTTTTTGACCTATTAACATCATTTAATGGAGTTGATCACTCCTTCCTCCTTGGTGTACGTTCTTCACTTGGCATCTAACACTCCATCATCTCTCTGAGTTTCTAGTTGCTGTGTTTCAGTTTGATTTACTGGTTCCTCTTCATCTGCTTGACATCTTAAGGTACCCCAGGTATCTTTTACATCTGCAAACACCAACTACCCACTTTGGGTCTCATTATGTTGCTCTATTCTTTTCCATATCACTTAGCATCTGTAATGTATTATACGGTTGACTTATTTTGTTGAATGTATCTATTTTTCCCTCTATAATATAAAAGAGAAAGCAAGATTTTTAAAATTTGCATCACTCACTGATATATCCCAGGAGCCAGAAGATTGCCTATCACATGGTAGCTACTCAATACACATTTTCCAAGTAAATGAATGGATGGGCAGCTTCCATGCAGCATTAAGCCTGTGGGTGTGCAGAATGCAAGAGTTGAAGCTTGGGAGCCTCTGCCTAGATTTCAAAGGATGTACAGAAAAGCCTGGGTGTCCAGGCAGTGGTCTGCTGCAGGGGCGTAGCCCTCATGGCCCTAGAACCTCTATTAGGGCAGTGAAAAGGGGAAATGTGGTGTTGGAGTCCCCACAGAGTCCCCTCTTGGGCATTGCCTTGTGGAACTGTGAGAAGAGGGCCACCATATTCCAGAACCCAGAATGGTAGCCACGGGCAGCTTTCACCCTCAGCAAGGAAAAACTGCAGGCACTCAGTGCCAGCCTATGGGAGCAGCCACTGGAGCTGAGCCCTGCAAAGCCATAAGGTAGAGCTTCCCAAGGCCTTGGGAGTCCACTCCTCCCACCAATGTGCCCTGGATATGAGACGTGGAGTAAAAGGAGATTGTTTTGGAGTCATTAAAATTTGATGACTGCCCTTTTGGGCTTCAGACTTGCAGAGGGGCTGTAGCCTCTTTTGCTTGGCTGATTTATCCCATTTGGAACGGAAATATTTATCCAATGCTTGTACCTGATTTATACTTTGGAGGTAAATAACTGGGTTTTTATTTTACAGACTCATAGGTAGAAGGGAATTGCCTTGTACCAGAAGAGACTTTGGACATTGAAGTTAATGCTGGAATGAGTTAAGACTTTGGGAGACTGTTGGGAAGGGATAATTGTATTTTGCAGCATGAAAAGGACATGAAATTTTGGAGAGGCCAGAGGCAGAATGACATGGTTTGGATCTGTGTCCCCATGCATGTTCAGTTGTAATCCCCAGGGTGGAGGTGGTGGCTGGTGGGAGATGATTGAATTCTGGAGGTGGATTTTTCATGAATGATTTAGTACCATCTCCTTGGTGCTGTCCTCATGATAGTGAATGAGTTCTCACAAGATCTCGTTATTTAAAGGTGTGTGGCACCTCCTCCCACTTTGCTCCTGCTTTCCACATGTGACGTACCTGCTTCGCCTTCACCTTCTGCCATGATTGTGAGCTTCCTGAGGCCTCTCCAGAAACCAAGCAGATATTAGCACCATCCTTCCTGTAAAGCCTGCAGAACCATGAGTCAACTAAAACTCTTTTCTTTATAAATTACCCAGTCTCAGGTATTTCTTTATAGCAATGCAAGAACAGACTAATGCATTATGTTTTGTTACTGATGTCCAAAAAAAAAATTTTTTTTTTAATTAAAAGCAAGTTTATTAAGACAGTAAAGGAATAAAGAATGGCTATTCCACAGGCAGAGCAGCTCCAAGGACTGCTGGTTGCCCTCTTTTTCTTATGGTTATTTCTTGATTATATGCTGAACAAGGGGTGGATTATTTATGAATTTTCTCCCCATTTTAGACCATATAGGGTAACTTCCTGATGTTGACAAGGCATTTGTAAACTGTCATGGTACTGATGGGAGGGTAGCAGTGAGGATAACCAGAGGTCACTCATATTGCCTTCTTGGTTTTCATGGGTTTTAGCTGACTTCTTTACTGCAATCTGTTTTATCAGCAAGATCTTTATGACCTGTGTCTTGTGCCAACCTCCTATCTCATCCTGCGACTTAGGATGCCTTACCCTCTTGAGAATGCAGCACAGTAGGCCTCAGCTTTATTTTATGGAGCCCCTGTTCAAGATGGAGTTACTCTGCTTCAAAAGCCTCCAACAATTTCCCCCTCCTTTTTACAAGAAAGCTCTTAACCTTAAGGGTTGTAGAGGGATGAAGATCCATCTTCGCAAACTTCTTCAACCTGAATAGGGGTGATGATATTCCTGCCTAACAATTAGGGTCTTTTGTCTTTGGGGTAGAGAGGAACTCAATCAGAAGGCGTCGGTATGTCAAAGTCCATTCAGAATGCTTGACTTCTGACAAAAGATGATATCTGGAAGATTAATTTAATTTAATTTAATTAATTCATTAAATTTAAGAAAACATTCAGTAAGCTTATCCTACACAAAGAGTATAACAGCAATATATTCCACAACAGTAAAGCAAAATAAATAAAATTATCACAACTAAACTAAATTAGAAGACTTTCCATGAACTGGGCAACTGTTGGAACCAAGCTGATGTGGGGTTGCTAGACAATCCCAGTATGTGCCCAGAATTAGAATATTGATCCAGATTTTTACATTACCCATTCATTTTGTTTCTTTTGAATAGTAGTCAGAGATCACTGGATGGTTCACAGAAATAAGCAGAGTCTGTCTAAACTGCAGAAAAAACCTTAAACACAACTAATGAGACTAGAATCTAATAACAGATATACCATAGTTTTTGAAGCAATTCTTTTTTCTTTCCAGTCTCCCATTTTCACTAAAGACAAATTATAATGGAATAGATTTGTGTGCAAAAATGAGATTTAGTCTTATACTTGGCCTGATTACTTGTATAAAATGCACAAAAATAATTGTTTTTCACATAAGATGTTCAAATTGGCTTTGATGGAACTTTGTTCCATAAAAAGGAATCTCAGATAAGACCTTGTTAAAGCTGAGCCCAGCCATGGGTTTGTACAATGAAATACCTATTGAGTTGGGTAAATTCCTTTACTCTTGAGGTCCCACGATATCCTGGGGCTCCTGAGTCTGTCAGAAAGTGACATTCTTTCCTTATCACAGCTCAGGAACCCTGTGCAGGGAATGTGTAGACAAAGAATGGGACCAGTTTTCCCAAGGGGTTTTTATTGGCTTTAGAAGTCAAGATTGATTCCTTAAAGAAAAGCACACCATTCCAGTCAAAGTCTTGGTAAAATAATGAATTTTTCCAATTGTGGCCTGTTACAAAATAAAACAGATTTGTATTGCACTTATGCAAATATCTATTGTCATAAGTTAAGAATACTCACAAATAGTTTCCAAATTCTGAAGAAGTTATGTAGAGAGAAACAAATATGCTCCAAACTTTGTTCACAGGATTATAATTTACTCAATTGTTAAAAGTTGTAAATAGCTTAAAAGAAAAACTGCCTTGGCTCTGATAGCAAAACAAAGGATCAACAAGATTTTAAGCAAAAAGTTAAAAAAGATTACTTCAGCTATCTATTATTCAACCCATGCAATTAACTTCTGTTCTGCTTGATATTCATGAACATTTCAGCTCTCCATCAGTACTGAAAGTTTTATTCTCTTTTCTAATGTCACAATCTCCAAAGTCATTAGAAACCTGCATTCAAGAGCACCTGTCAAAATCCTATAGCTGACTATAAACTTATTTTTTAAAGAGGATTAAAACAGGACAATTTGCTATGGATAAAAAGAGTTTTAGAACAGCAAATTTTAAAGGCACAATTGATAAAGAAATTTTGGTTAGTTCTGTGTCATACAATAATTTTACTGACAATTGTAACTATTACTGATAATGTACACTAAGTCATATCAGAATTATAGGAGTTTCTCATAACTTTGGAACACAAACCAATAACATATTTAGACAAATACAGTCCAAAGAAAGCAAAGACCATTTCATATTTGACAATGCTTCCTGTGTTATATTTATACCAAATAACCTGAATATGCCATTTTGGACTTTAGGCAACCTACTATCTAAGAGGTTAATTAGGTCAGAAGAAGACATGGTTTATAATTTTATTTTGGGAAGCTTGTCAAATATTAAAGGTTTAAAACACTGGACATCGTGAAATATGATTCTACAGCATCATAAGTCATTCATTCAGCTAAAATAATAACTCAAAAAATTTTTTAAAGGAAAAGCCTTTACACATTAATAGAGGGAAGACTTACCTCTCCAAACCATCTGTCTCTTTTCTTTCCTTTCTTATATAAAATTTCTTTTTTAAAAACAACATCTTTGCATAGTTGGGGGTATGGCTAATTCCACATCTCCAGGCCTTATCTAGAATCTAATGTCTCCAAAGTAGGTAAATTGAACAATTTTCAAAAGTCAAAGAAGCAGTTTATGACCTTAAAGCATTTAGTAAACTTAATATGTGACCTACTTAATTTAGACCAAATGTCTTTATTTTATCAATAATTTTTAAAGCTGTTTTTATTTCCCAAATATTACTAAAGTCATGTGAACCAAAAAGGATTACGTTTTTTACTTTTCTGGCAAAATATTTGGTTTAGACACTTATTATTTTTAAACCAATTAATCAAAGCTTTTTTATATCACATACAAAACACATATAAATACACAGACAGAAAAAGATCCAGTAAGATTTTTCATTTTCCAGTTTCTTAACCTGATTACTGGCTTCAGGGTGGAGACCTTAGAGGAACAGAGCCAGGAATATATGCAGTTTCTACAGCCTATTAAGCAGGCACAGCTGGAAGACACACTAGATCTCCAGAAATTAAGGGTTCCATTTTAATACTAGATTCTGGATCCCCAAAAGAGGGAATTAGCCCATCTCCCATGGGAGCCATACCTCTCAGTGGGGAGTGGGGACATTTCCATAACTTCTAAGTGACCAAGAGCATGCTTCTCTTATCCAAATGTGCACAGAGCCAACTATTCCATAACTGTCATTAGCCATTGTCAAACGTTTATTTCCTACATAGTTATTGCACACCAAAGCTCTTTCATAATGTGAAGTGATTTCTGATACCCCAAAAAGTCAAAAACATCAGATAATGCAATGCAAAACACAACACAGCCTTAGATTTTGAGAGGGATCTATCCATTTCCAGTTCCTGGGGTTTCATGAGGAAAACAGATATTTTTTCTCAAAATGGGGTCTGTGGCACTCCTGTTTTTCCCAAGGAGTCCCAGGCTGTTAGAACTTAAATATCTGCTTTTAATTAAGCTGACTTTTAATGTACTACTCTTTTTAAAAAGTCCTTTTAAATGTCTTACTACCTGACTTTAGCCAGGCCAAACTGTCAATATTTCTGGCTTTTGAACTTTACCAAAGGTAACCTTCCAGGTGTTCAGAGAAAGGGAAATTCAAGACAGACCATGGAGGGGAAGAGAATCAACAAATGTTCAGGCAGGTATCAAACCAGAAAGGACTCATTCTCTAAGCTGGGAATTGAACCCTGAACCTGGGTCACCATTGTGAAAAGAAAGCCTTAGCTACTGCGCTACATGCTGGGCAGTTTCCATTGCTCTTCCCAGGAGTCTAGAGCAACGAATTTTGAGCTTGCAAAGGTTTTAAATGCTCAAGATAATTTTGTAAAGCAAACTATGACACGAACCGCCAAATTCCTATTTTCTGGATGGTAGAGACCTAGAGAAAGCACTGCTGTGTGGTCACAAGGTCAAGCTCCCAAGGACATAACTGGCCAGTTTGCTGGGCCGTCTTGAACAATAGGCTTATGGGGATCTAAGCTTGTGTTCTATCCTAAAGTATCCCTCTTTCTAAAGAAAGATACAGAAAGACAAATTCATAGTGCAAAGTACAACAGATTCACTGCAGCTTAAGACTAGCCTCACAAATCCTTTTTCACATTAATCAGAATTTTACAGAGGAGATAAACAGTGATTTTTACCGTTCTTTCAACTAGCTTGCAGAGAGAGGGAGGACAGAGGTCTCACTGGTAAGCAATTCTTACCCCTTTGCTGGCATGCCAGGCTTCTGGGTTCCATTTCCCTGAGCAGCCCTAGTGGCCCAGCTTGCCACACCATAGCCCTGGGGGCCAAGCTGCAACACAAAGGAAAATTGTCTTTTTTTCTGTCCTGGTCAGAGCAAAATATGTGTGACACAGACATTAGCCACTCTGCTTAGCACCCAATATCAAACTAG
Source organism: Rhinopithecus roxellana (assembly GCF_007565055.1). Lineage (NCBI taxonomy): Eukaryota > Metazoa > Chordata > Mammalia > Primates > Cercopithecidae > Rhinopithecus > Rhinopithecus roxellana. Next base: position 66,459,709 of record NC_044556.1, read on the forward strand.
CAGGGCTCAAATTTGCCCCTGGTTGGACCCTGTCATCATTAATCCAACCTCTGACAAGAAGTTTCAACATGTGGTCTCTGGGCAAGATGGTCACCCTGAGTAACAGAAAAGGTAACAAAGGAAATGGAGAGAAAGAAAGAAACACATTGGCTGCACACTGCAGGGTGGGGAAGGCAAAATACTCAGGGATGCCAGAGAAAGACCCTCCCATTGCTCAAAAATTCAGGCTGCCGCTTGTCAGTCATGAAGGGATCTTTTCCAGTAGTCCCATCAGCTCTCAAGCATCCCCCTTTTGGGAGGAAATAGCTCCCCAAGTCCCACAATCACATGCATGCCTAATTACGTCACCCACAGCCATCAGCAAAGAGGGCAAAGTAGATTAAGCCAATGAGAATAGCAGTTAATATGTCGTAGTGCCAAACCCATTATTAGCTGAGAGGGACTTTACTGGGAGGGGCCTGAAACCCCCTAAATCTCAGGAAGAACTCTAACCTTCCTAAGTTGGGCCTTGAATCCAAGTTCTGTCAAGTGTCCTTGTCTTTTATTAAGAGGGGTCTTTAACCCCCTCTCTCTTAAGAGAGACTCTAACACCCCTAAATTAGGTCTCTAACCCATTCCCATCCTTTACCTGAGCAAATATACCCCACTTACCCAGAGTCAGCCAATCAGTGCTGAAGTTTATTTCCTTTGGGTCAGGGGAGCCTCCTCAGTGTTGTCCCTTCCATGGTTCACCAGAAAGATGTTACCAGAAAGAGGTCCAGATCCAGACCCCAAGAGATACATTAAAACAAAGCAAGTTTTCCTTTTGAACTTGTCAAAAATTCCATCTTGTAAAGGATATTAAATGTTGCTTTAAGCTGAACCTTGAGCAAATTAGGTGGTTTGTGTGATCATACATCTATGTTGTGGCTTCTAGTTTGCAACTTCAAGGAACAAGTATTAATAGTTCGGTGTGTGATGTTGATTTGAGTCGAGCATTTGCACAGTTTGGATAATCTTAAATTGTGACGGACACTGGCTATGGAGACTCTTTCTGTTACTAAATCCTTTTGTTTTGAAGCGATTGCCGTTTGTATTTCTCTTGCCCTTTATATTTTTTGTCTGTTTCTTTAAGCTTTTATTGGAAATGTGAATAAGTAAAGAATTCCTTGTGTTACTTGCCAAGCAATGCACATTTCATAGTTTTAAATCTGTAATCAGCAATAAAAATCCTAAAATATGTATCTAAGAACATCTTTAAAAAATTCTTTCTCACTCAAGAAAAAATTCAAGGTGAGTCCACAGAGTAAGGTGAAAGCAAATTTATTAAGAAAGTAAAGGAATAAAGAATGGCTAGCCATAAGTAGAAAGCTGAAACTGGATCCTTTCCTTACTCCTTATATGAAAATTAATTCAAGATGGATTAGAGACTTAAATGTTAGACCTAAAACCATAAAAATCCTAGAAGAAAACCTAGGTAATACCATTCAGGACACAGGCATGGGCAAGGACTTCATGTCTAAAACACCAAAAGCAATGGCAACAAAAGCCAAAATTGACAAATGGGATCTAATTAAACTAAAGAGCTTCTGCACAGCAAAAGAAACTACAATCTGAGTGAACAGGCAACCTACGGAATGGGAGAAAAATTTTGCAATCTACTCAGGGACAAAGGGCAACATCCAGAACCTACAAAGAACTCAAACAAATTTACAAGAAAAAAACAAACAACCCCGTCAAAAAGTGGCCAAAGGATATGAACAGACACTTCCCAAAAGACATTCATACAGCCAACAGACACATGAAAAATTGCTCATCATCACTTGTCATCAGAGAAATGCAAATCAAAACCACAATGAGATACCATCTCACACCAGTTAGAATGCAATCATTAAAAAATCAGGAAACAACAGATGCTGGAGAGGATGTGGAGAAATAGGAACACTTTTACACTGTTGCTGGGACTGTAAACTAGTTCAACCACTGTGGAAAACAGTATGGCGATTCCTCAAGGATCTAGAACTAGAAATACCATTTGACCCAGCCATCCCATTACTGGGTATATACCCAAAGGATTATAAATCATGCTGCTATAAAGGCACATGCACACGTATGTTTATTGAAGCACTATTCACAATAGCAAAGACCTGGAATCAACCCAAATGTCCATCAGTGACAGACTGGATTAAGAAAATGTGGCACATATACACCATGGAATACTATGCAGCCATAAAAAGGATGAGTTCGTGCCCTTTGTAAGGACATGGATGCAGCTGGAAACCATCATTCTCAGTAAACTATCACAAGAACAGAAAACCAAACACCACATGTTCTCACTCATAGGTGGGAATTGAACAATGAGATCACTTGGACACAGGAAGGGGAACATCACACACTGGGGCCTATTGTGGGGAGCGGGGAGGGGAGAGGGATAGCATTAGGAGATATACCTAATGTAAATGGTGAGTTAATGGGTGCAGCACACCAACATGGCACATGTATACATATGTAACAAACCTGCACGTTGTGCATATGTACCCTAGAACTTAAAGTATTAAAAAAAAAAAGAATGGCTGCTCCATGGAGAGCAGTACCCCCAATGTCTAAAAATCTTAACAACAATGATAATATAAGTAGAAAACATATGGTAACTTTTTGGCATAAAACCCTTAGTGTAATGAGCATTAAAAAATAAATAAACTGCTTTGGCTCTTCATTCTAGACACATCATATTTTAAAACTTAGATTTTTATTATTTGATTTTCATTTTGTTTCAAAATAAAATCTTTGTGTCACACTAAAGTAAATAGAGATCAGATAATTAACCTGACCCCAGGATGCATAATTTTAATTTTAATTTCAATTTGAGTTCTTAATAGAAATGATGAAAAGCTGTTACCTAAGTTTTGATAGTTTTTATTGTACCTACCACGTTGAGAATTTTTTTTACATATATGAATCTATTAATGGCATTGTCAAAATAGTCTTTTTTTTTTTTTTTTTTTTTTTTTTTTTTTTTTAAGATATGGTCTTGCTCTGTTGCCCAGGCTGGAGTGCAGTAGCACTCCACTCCAGTAATCCTCCTGTCATAGCCTCCTGAGTAGCTGGCACTACAGGTGCATACCACCATACCTGGCCAATTATTATTATTATTTTTTTTTTGTAGAGAGGTTTCTTCCTATGTTGTCCAGTTTCAAGCAATCCTCCTATCTCGGCCAGCCAAAGCACAGACATGATCCACCATACCCAGCTAGTCTTTTAAGTTTTATTGTATTGAAAATAATGAGGATTATCATTTTGATGTCATATTAGAATGTTTTCTAAAAATTCAGCAAGAAATTATCTTTAGTTCTTTATAATATATGGGTGGCTATATCTATTTATAAGCATCTATGCCAATTATTACTTTACTTCTAGTTGTAATTTAATTTTTTTTTTAGTTTTCAAGGACACAGCTAGTCTTAATAACTTGATTTGTTTCTATTTCCATTTATTGAGTTTAGCATTTATAATAACTCCAAAAAGGTTATTTCACTTGAAGTTCTGGGATACTTGTGCAGAATTTACAATTTTGTTACATAAGTATATGTGTGCCATGGTGGTTTGCTGCACCTATCAACCTGTCTCTAGGTTTTAAGCCCCACATGCATTAACTATTTATACTGATGCTCTCCCTCCCCTCCCCATGCCTGACAGGTCCTGGTGTGTATTTTTCCCCTCCCTTTATCCGTGTGTTCTCTTCCTTCAGCTCCCATTTATGAGTGAGAACATGTGGTGTTTGGTTTTCTGTTTCTGTGTTAGTTTGCCAAGGATGATGGCTTCCAGCTTCATCAAAGTTTCTGCAAAGGACATGATCTCACTCCCTTTTATGGCTGCATAGTATTCCACGGTGTATATATACGATATTCTCTTTATCCAGTCTATCATTGATGAGAATTTGGGTTGGTTCTGTGTCTTTGCTATTGTAAATAGTTCTGCAGTAAACCTACGTGTCTGTATCTTTCTAGTGAATAATTTATATACCTTTGGGTATATAAATTGCTAGGTCAAATAGTATTTCTGGTTCTGGGTTTTTGAGGAATCACCACACTGTCTTCCATAATGGTTGAACTAATTTACATTCCCACCAACAGTGTAAAAGTGTTCCTATTTCTCCACAGCCTCACTAGCATCTGTTGTTTCTTGACTTTTTAAAAATCGCCACTCTGACTGAAATGAGATAGTATCTCCTGGTTTTGATTTGCATTTCCCTAATGATCAGTGATGTTAAGCTTTTTAAAAAAATGTTTGTTGGCTGCGTTAATGTCTTCTTTTGAGAAGTGTCTCTTCACATCCTTGGCCCACTTTTTGATGGGGTGGTTTGTGTTTTTCTTGCACATTTGTTTAAGTTCCTTGTAGATTCTGGATATTAGACCTTTGTCAGGTGGATAGGTTGTGAAAATTTTCTCCCATTCTGTACGTTGCCTGCTCACCCTGATGATAGTTTCTTCTGTTATACAGAAGCTCTTTAGTTTAATTAGATCCCATTTGGCAATTTTTGCTTTTGTTGCAGTTGCTTTTGGCATTTTTGACATGAAATCTTTACCTATGCCTATGTCCTGAATGGTATCGCCTAGGTTTTCTTCTAGGGTTTTTATGATTTTGGATTTTACAATTAAGTCTTTAATCCATCTTGAGTTAATTCTTGTGTAAGGTGTAAGGAAAGGGTCCAGTTTCAGTTTTCTGCATAAGGCTAGTCAGTTTTCCCAGCATCATTTATTAAATAGGGAATATTTTCCCCATTGCTTGTTTTTGTCCGGCTTGTCAAATATCAGATGGTTGTAGAAGTGTGGTATTATTTCTGAGGTCTCTGACCTGTTCCATTGTTTTATATGTCTGTTTTGGAACAGTACCACGCTGTTGTGGTTACTGTAGCCTTGCGGTATAGTTTGAAGACAGGTAGCATGATGCCTCCAGCTATGTTCTTTTTGCTTAGGATTGTTTTGGCTATGTGGACTCTTTTTTATTTCCATACGAAATTTAAATTAGTTTTTTTCTAATTCTGTGAAGAAAGTCAATGATAGTTTGATGGGAATAGCACTGAATCTACAAATTACTTTGGTAGTATGGCCATTTTCATGTTATTGATTCTTCCTATCCATGACGATGGAATTTTTTCCATTTGTTTATGTCCTGTCTTATTTCCTTGAGCAAGGGTTTGTAGTTCTCCTTGAAGAGGTCCTTCAAGTCCCTTGTTAGCTGGATTGCTAGGTATTTTACTCTTTTTGTAGCAATTGTAAATGGGAGTTCATTCATGATTTGGCTCTTTGTTTGTCTATTTTTGGTGTATAGAAATGCTTGTGATCTTTGCACACTGATTTTGTATCCTGAGACTTTGCTGAAGTTGTTTATCAGCTTAAGGAATTTGGGGGCTGAAACAATGGTATTTTCTAAGTATCGAATCATGGCACCTGCAAACAGAGGCAGTTTGACTTCCTCTCTTCCTGTTTGAATACCCTTTATTTCTTTCTCTTGCCTGACTGCCCTGGCCAGAACTTCCGATACTATGTTGAATAGTAATGATGAAAGAGGGGATCCTTGTCTTGTGCCAGTTTTCAAAGGGAATGCTTCCAGCTTTTGCCCATTCAGTATGATATTGTCTGTGGGTTTGTCATAAATAGCTCTTATTATTTTGAGATATGTTCCATCAATACCTAGATTATTGAGAGTTTTTAACAAGAGGGGGTGTTGAATTTCATTGAAGCCCTTTTCTACATCTATTGAGATAATCATGTAATTTTTGTCATTGGTTCTGTTTATGTGATAGATTATGTTTATTGATTTGTGTATGTTGAACCACCCTTGCATCCCAGGGATGAAGACAACTTTGTCGTGGTGGATAAAATTTTTGATGGCTGCTGGATTCGGTTTGTCAGTATTTTATTGAGGATTTTCTCATCGATGTTCATCAGGGATATTGGCCTGAAGTTTTCTTTTCTTGTCATGTTTCTGCCAGGTTTTTGGTATCAGGAAGATGCTGGCCTCATAAAATGAGTTAGGGAGGAATTCCTCCTTTCAATTCTTTGGAATAGTTTTGAAAGGAATGGTACCAGCTCCTCTTTGTACCTCTGGTAGAATTCAGCTGTGAATCTGTCTAGTCCAGTGCCTTTTTTGGTTGGTAGGCTATTAACTATTGCCTCAGTTTCAGAACTCGTTATTGGTCTATTCAGGGATTTGACTTTTTCCCGGTTTAGTCTTGGGAGGGTTTATGTGTGCAGGAATTTATCCATTTCTTCTAGATTTTCTAGTTGATTTGCGTAGAGGTATTTATACTATTCTCTGATGATAGTTTGTATTTCTGTGGGGTCAGTGGTGTTATCCCCTTAATTGTTTTTTTATTGTGTCTATTTGATTCCTTTCTCTTTTCTTCTTTATTAGTCTAGCTAGCAGTCTATCAAATTAAAAAAAAAAAAAAACAGCTCCTGGATTCATTGACTATTTGAAGGGTTTTTTGTGTTTCTCTCCCCTTCAGTTCTGCTCTGATCTTAGTTGTTTCCTGTCTTTTCCTAGATTTTTTTTTATTTGTTTGCTCTTGCTTCTCTAGTTCTTTTAATTGTGATGCTAGAGTGTCAATTTGAGATCTTTCTAGCTTTCTAATGTGGGCATTTAGTGCTATAAATTTCCCTCTTAACACTGCTTCAGCTGTGTTCCAGAGATTCTTGTATGTTGTTTCTTTGTTCTCATTAGTTTCAAAGAATTTCTTAATGTCTGCTTTAATTTCATTATTTACCCAGGAGTCGTTCAGGAGCAGGTTGTTCAATTTCCATGTAGTTGCGTGGTTTTGAGTGAGTTGTTTAATCTTAATTCTAGTTTGATTGCATTGTGGTCTGAGAAACTGTTATGATTACAGTTCTTTTGCATTTGCTGAGGAGTGTTTACTAATAACTTTTTAAAATATCTGTGATATGGCTTTGAAATTTCAAAGTATGTTTAAACAATTTTAAAGAATTCATTAACAGCCTCCTCCCACATTCTGTATATACATTTATCATTATCATGTGTGTTCTTATACTTTTATTATTAGATTGAAAAATATACAGTTGCCATTCATATAGATTAAAAATGATCAAACATTAGCTATTTCAAATAGTTCAATATGTAAGTATCTCAAAATAATATATGCTATTATCTTTATGATGTTAGTATTTATGTAAGTGCTCATATATGTATACACATGTATATAAACATATATAGTATATCTTAACTTGCCTTTTTCATAAAAATTTCTTTTGAGAATTACTCATTTTGATATTTTGTTCATTCGCTTTAGTTTCTCTATTAGTATTCCACTTTATAAAGAAAAAGTATGGATTATGTATTTGTTTCCAAGTGGAGAGCTAGCTTTTCTCTTTATATAACTTATAGAAGTTTGCAATTAATATTTCGTCTGTCTCCTTGTGTGCATTAGTGAGAATTTCCATAGAAAAAGCACAACGAAAGGTATCGTAGGCTTCTTACATATTCTTATCTTCCACTTTGATATACTGCCAAACTGTTATCTAAAGTGGTTGAACCAATTTGCTTTCCCATGGCAACAGGTAAAAGACCCATTTGCCTGTGTTAGCAACATGTTTTGTTTTCCAACATTTTTGCCAAAATTATGAGTATAAAATACTCCCTTATTTTTGTTTTAATTTTAATTTCTTTAGTAACTGTTAAAATATTGAAACATGGCCGAGCGCAGTGGCTCAAGCCTGTAATCCCAGCACTTTGGGAGGCCGAGACGGGCGGATCACGAGGTCAGGAGCTCGAGACCATCCTGGCTAACACGGTGAAACCCCGTCTCTCCTAAAAACTACAAAAAAAGAAAAAAACTAGCCAGGCGAGCTGGTGGCGCCTATAGTCCCAGCTACCCGGGAGGCTGAGGCAGGAGAATGGCGTGAACCTGGGAGGCGGAGCTTGCAGTGAGCTGAGATCGGGCCACTGCACTCCAGCCTGGGCGACAGTGCAAGACTCCGTCTCAAAAATAAATAAATAAATAAATAAATAAATAAATAAATAAATAAATATAAATAAATAAATAAAATAAAATAAATAAAATAAAATATTGAAACGTGCTTATTTGGCATTTGAGTTTTCACGTCTGTGAATTGCTTGTTCTGGTATATCTTTTGTTAAATTTTCTATTGCATTATCTTTTCCTTGTCAGTAAAAGTTATGCTTATAATCTGCATTTTACATGTTTTAATTATATTGATTGTGAAAATATTTCCTTCAGTGGTTTGACTTTTAAAATTTTTTGTATTCTTGGTCTGTCACACAAGAGTTTTAAATTTTAACATTGGCAAATATATCAGTTACTTTTTATGGTTCATATAGTTTTATATCTTAAGAAATTCTTTTTTTATGTTGATATAATAGATATAGCCTTCTATTTTTCTTGAAATTAATTTTTGTATAATGTGTTAGGTAAATATTTAATTTTAACTTATCTTTATTGTCACATTCGAGTCCCACTGATTTTTATTGAACACACATTATTTCCTCACTGATTTTTAAAGCCGCCTCTATTGTATCTCAAGCTCCAATTTGATGGTAGTGTGTTTAACATCTTGTCTCAGAGGTCAATTTGATTAACTTCTTGCCAAAAGCTATAGCATTTGATTAACTTTTGATGTCTTGCGGTGGATTGCTTCTTAGTAGCCTTCTTCAGCTGTTCTCAAGTCTTACCCCTCCAAATGAATTTTAGGATCAGTTTATATAAAAATCTTTATTGGGATGTTTTATTGGAATTGAATTAAGTTTATACAACAGCTTAGAGAGAATTTATATTGTTATGCTGATTTATTTTCATCCATGATCATAGTATATCATTCTATTTATTTAGATATTCTTTTATGTCTTTTAATAAATTTCTATAAACAAATTACTCATAACTTATAATAAAAGGGATAAATATAAAATTTATTTCTAGTTATCTCAAGGTTTGGTGCTATTGTAAATAGTATCTTTTTCAAATTGCATTTTATATTTATTGCTGATATAAAGAAATATTATAAATTGTTATATATCATTCTTATTTCCAACACCATTTTGGAACACATTAATTCGAATATTTGACTACAGATTTATTTGAATTTTTGAGGTAGAAAACCATGTAATTTGCAAATAATATATTTATGTCATTCTAATTCTTATGGATTTTACTTCTTTTCTTTGTCTGATTGTGAGGTCTAGACATTCCGTTAACAATGTTGAAAAAAACCATGAGAGCAAGCATCCTCAACTTGTCATTACTTTAATGGAAATGGCTTTACATTTTTTCCTTTACATAAGATGTTTGCCATATCATGTTAAAACGTTTCCCACCTATTCCTAATTGTTTAGGGTTTTCTATTTGTGTATGCTGTATTTTTCAAGACGTGGCAGATTTACTTTGTTGAGATATAATTTTCATGCCTATGGTACCAAGTGAGATTGGTCCTGTGGTTTTCCTTTCTCTTACTGTCCTTGAGAATATGTTTTGACTCTCCCATTTATGACCTGTTTTATCTTGGGAAATTTCTTAATATCTATGTGTTTCAGTTGCCTCATCTTTAAAATTAGAGTCAAAAGAATATCTTTCCATAGTGTTTTTATGAGGATTAAATAAAATAATATACATAAAGCACTTGGAACAGGGCCTGCTACTCAGTATGCAATAGTTATGAGCTGTCATTGACACCATTAATATCAAGATATTTGAAAAGCACTTTTCCCCTAAAATACATAAGGGTGAAGAGTACTTAGATGTATATCCTAAGATCTGTCTCTGGCTGCTATTTCTGGGCATTTCTTTGTTCTAATATTTCTGGTAGCTCTTACTTGTGACTGTGAATTGTAGACATTTGATGCCCACAGACTATTCAGTTCTTTCAACTTCTACCTTGTTCCTAAGGAAATCTGAATCAGTTCATCAAGGTCTTTCCTAAAGAAATTTGTCAAGGTTATCCAATCCAATGCCACAACAATTGTATTTCTTCTTGTATGATATTGTTTTTGTTGTTTGTCAAAGAAATTTTTGCACAAGTCAAGGTCATAAAGTTTCCCATACTTTTTTCTAGCTGTATTATAGTTTTAGGTGAGTTCTATCATCCATATTGGGTTAAACGTTTACATAAGGTATATGATATGGATTGAAGTACTTAAAAAAATAAGGTATCTAATATTTCAGGACCATTCTTGGAAAGAAGAGTATTCTTTTTCTATTTAATTTTCTTTGCTACTTTGCTAAAATACAGCAGACCGTATATGATTTTATCATCAGCTTTTTCATTGCTACTATAGTAGGTATGCAATTGATTTTTATATATTGATATTGTACCTAGCAACTTTGCTGAACTCATTTATAATTCCGAATAGATTTTAGTAGATTTCTTAGAGTTTTCTACGTACGAGAGAGTTTTACTTCTACTTTTTCAATATGGAAATATTTCTTTCTTTCGCTTGCCTATTTGCCCTGTCTGGTAACTACAGAAAGATGTTGACTAGGAGTGGCAAAAGTGGACATTGTTATCTTGTTCATGATCTGAGGGAAAAAGCATTTTTTTCACCATTAAATATGATGTTAGCTGTTGGTTTTTCACAGATACCCTTTATTAGACAAGGAAGCAGCCTTCTTTTTTAGTTGGTTGCTTTTTAAAAATTTTATTACGAAGTGTGGAAGTTTGACAATGTATCTATTGAGATGATCAGGTGGTTTTTGCCCTTTATTTTTCCAAGTTTGTGTATTACTTAATTTTTGTACATTGAACCAGCCTTGCATCCTTGTGATAATTCCACTTCCACATGATGTATAATCCTTTTTGTTAGTACTGTATTTGGTTCACTAGAATTTTGTTGAAGACTTTTGCATCTGTATTCGTAAGGCATATTGGCCTATAGTTTTCTTTTGATGTCTTTGATGTTTTTGGTATTAGGGTAATACTGGTTTCATAGAATAATTTGGAGAGTGTTTCTTCCACTTATATTTTTTGGAAGGGCTTATGAAGTAATGGTGCTACTTCTTTAAATGTTTGGTAGAATTTGCCAATGAAGGCATCTGGTCCTTGGCTTTTCTTTGTGGAAAATTTTTAAAAATTACTAATTTGATCTCTTTACGTGGTATAGATCTATTCAGATTGCTAATTTCTTCTTAAGACAGTTTATATAGTTTGTGTGTTTCTTGGAATTTGTCTATTTTATCTAGGCTGTCTAATTTTTGTCATACAGTTGTTCATAGGATCTCTTATGATCCTTTTTTTTGTGTCTGCAAAGTCAGTTCTAATTTCCCTTTTTTTATTGATGATTTTAATCATTTGAGTCTTCTCTTTTCTTGGCTACTTTAGTTGAATGTTTGTCAAATTTGTTGATAATTTCTAACTATCAACTTTTGTTGGTTTTCTTCTTGTTTTTCTATTCTCTATTTTATTTGCCTCCTCCAATTTTATAATTTCCTTTCTTCTGCTAGCTTTAGGATGAGTTTGCTTTTCTTTTTCTAGTTTCTTAAGGTAGAAGGTTAGGTTATTGATTTAATAAATTTCTCTTTAAATATAAGTGTTTACAGCTCTAAATATCACTTTAAACACTACTTAAATCCCATAAAGTGTGATACATTGCATGTTCACTTCCATTAATCTCAAAGGATTTTTAAATCTTTTTGTAATTTCTTCTCTTATCATTAATTATTAGGAATGGGTTAATTTTCACACATTTGTTAATTTTACAAATTTCCTTCTATTAGTGATTCTCATTTTTTCTATTGTGATCCAAGAATATGCTTTGCATAATCTCAGTTATTTTAAATTTATTGAGACCTGTTTCATGGCTTAATAAATAATCTATCCTGAAGAATGTACAGCATGAACTTGAGAATAATTTTTATTCTGTTTTTGTTGGGTGGAGTGTTCTGTGGATGTCTGTTAAGTCCAATTGGTTTATAAAGTCATTCAGGTCTTCATTTCTGTTTATATTCTGTGTAGTTGCTCTCTCCATGACTGAAAGTAGGACATTGAAGTCTCCACTATTGTTGTTAATTGTGAATTTTTCTCTTTAAATCTTTAAATTTGTCATTTTTACTGTTGTTAGACACATACGCGATTATAATTGTTCTACTTTCCTGATAGATTGATATCTTAAAGCATCCTTGTTTCTACTAACAATTTTGTCTAAAGTCTATTTTGTCTGATGTTAGCATAGGAGCTCAAGCTCTTTTTTGGTTATTGTTTGCGTGGTGTATCTTTCCTTTCATTCTGTAACATTCAGTCTATTTGTTTCCTCAAATGTAGAGTTTGTCTCTTACAGAACTCCTATAGGGGGTCATGTTTGTTTTTCCATTTTGTAAATATCTACTTTTTGATTGAAGTGCTTAAGCCATGTACATTTAGCACAGTGACTGATAAGGTAGTTATGATGTCACTTTGCTGTTGGTTTTTTAAAATATGATTTATGTCTTCTAAGTTTCTCTATTCTTCTATCACTGTCTTCTTTGAGTTAAAAAGTTACTTTCTAGTGTATAATTTAATACCCTTGTCATTATTCTACTATGTTTGTTGCCCAGGATGTTATCATTAGCATCTTAATTCATAAAAATCTAATTCAAATTAATACCAACTTAATTTTAAAAGTATACAAAATTTTACATCTATATAATTTTTTTCCCTCTGCTTTCTTTTGTGCTGTTATTGCCTATGGAGATTTTTATATTGGATGCCCACCAATACAGATATATAATTATTGCTTTATAAATTATAGTTATCTTTTAAAACAAATGTGAGAGAGAAAAAGAATTACAGTAAAAATTCATTTATATTCTTTTTAAATATTTACCTATTTTATTACCTTTACAGGTACTCTTTATTTCTTCATTCAGATTCCATTACTCTCTAATATCCTATCATATCAGCCAGAAGGACTTCTTTTGGTATTTCTTGTAGAGCAAGTCTGACAGTGATAAAACCTCACAATATTTCTTTATCTGGGAATGTCAGTTTATCCTGCATTTTTGAAGGAGAGTTTTGCTGGAAAAAAATAGTTTTTGGTGCACGGTTTTTTTAGGACTTTAAATGTCATTTCACTCCCTTCTGGATCCCATGGTTTCTTCACAAGAAATCTGTGGTTAATATTATTGAACATCCCATGTAGGAGATGGTCTTTTCTCACTTGCTGCTTTCAAGATTTTCTCTTTGTCTTTGTCTTTCAACAGTTTGATTTTTAATGTGCTTAAGGTGTGGATCTCTTTGAATTTATCCCACTTGCAGATCATTGAGCTTCTTGGATGTGTAGATTATAGTTTTCTTCAAATTTGGGAAGTTTTTAGTAATTATTTCTCTAAATATTCTTTCTGTCCTTTTACCTCTTTTCTGAAACTCCCATTATGCCTATGTTGGTACTCTTGATGGTGTCCCACAGCTTTCTGGGGCTCTGTTAATTTCTCAACGTTCTTTCTCTTTCTATTGCTCACACTGAATAATCTCAATTGACCTGTATTCAAGTTTCCTAATTCTTCCTTCTGATCATTTAGATCTGCTAGTGAGCTCCTCTAGTGAATTTTTCATTTAAAAGTTTTCTATTTCTTTTTTCTCTTTTAAGGATTTGCAAAGCCCCTATGGACATGATGTTTCATGTCTTCTCCTTTTAATTATTTTGGATTGTTTGTTGTTTCTTCTGACTGTTGATGCTGCCTGGGTCAACTGCAATGTTAAGCAGTTGCCACTGACTATTTTTAACAAATAATTGTTTTAAACAAATAGAGTAAAGGCTGTTTCCAGTGGATGAACTCTGAGTCAATTCAAGCCTTACTAGTGGGGCTTTCCATGGTACTTCCAGGCAGATCGAATAATGACAATCATCTGAGGATAGAGCTTTGAAACAACTCTACTCCCATTCTGATCCTCTAGTGGTAACTAGGTTGCTGGTTTTTACCCTGATTGCAAACTGTTCATTTTCAAGGCTCCCAGTGAGTGGCAGAGAGGAGTATGGGAATAGGAAAGCTAAGATGCCATAGAACATGTTGTTCTTATCAATATTCAGCCATTTAAAAAATAAAAACTCTCCACGTTGTCGCAAGTCTTTGGTTTATTTCCAGAATTCTCAATAAATTGATATGATATTCTTTGCCAGTGTTCCCATTGCTTTTATGGCAGACAGAATCTGCTACTGTTTTCACTTTGCCATTGCCGATGTCCTTTTATCCACTTCCTCAATGTCTTTTTTTAATAGTTTTTTAAAATAGTTTTTACCTACATACATTGCCATAACTTATTAGATTTATAACTAATGTTTCACATTTTCAGTGCTAATAAAAACAGTATTTAAAAGTTTTAATTTCCATTGGTTACTCACTAGTATATAGAAATTAAATTATTATGTATTTAACTTCTATCAAACAAAATTAACCAATTCACTTGTTATTTCTAACAGCTTTTATGTACATTCATGGAAAATTTCTGAGTAGACAATTATGCTATCTGCAAATAGAGAATTTATTTCTTTCCTTCTGATTGTTGTGACATTTGTTTACTTACCCTTATTGTCTGTTTTTACCCTGATTAAATGTTGGATTACTTAGTCAGTTTTCCCATTTTACTAATTTTGTAGTGCCACCCAGTTGTAATGCATTACAACTTCTCTCCAGTCATCACCTGTCTATTTTCTGACTAGACAACTATGAGGTCTTTCTTGTATGAGTCATGTCTATTTCCTTGATCAATTTATATAATTTAGACATATCTTTGCTATATGAATATTTTTCAAAGAAGAATTGTTATGGAATGTTTATTCCAATGAATATCTGTTGTAAAAAAATTGGCAAGTAGCAAAGGAATAAGTAAAATTTATTTCTATGACTGTCCTTGAAATATTTGATAGCATTCTCACTTCAAATCATAATTCTCTTATTTGGGATGGATGATTCACATTAACTCCAGGTCTTTAGAAAACTTGCTGTAACTCTTATTTAAGAAGAATTCCTTCAAATATGAATTCTTTAGCAATGGATATGATTGCAAACTCCAAAATTTAAAACTAAAATGGTTTTTAAAGGTTATAAAACCCAGCCCCTTTATTTTATAGATAATAAAATAGATTTCATTATTCCTCTGCAGCAGAGCTTCCCTTTAGCTATTATTAAAATATAGGGAGTGAATTCTAATTTATCAGCATGAAAGGTACACCTCCACTTCTAATACCCTGGTCTGACTGCCAACATTTTTCACACATATGACTGTAATATCCGCCTAACTGGCCTCTTGGCTTCTGCTCTTGTCTTCCTATATTCTAGTCTCAGAACTTTTGAATAATCCTGAGATCACATCACTCGTCTTCTTGAAACCCTCCAATGGCTTCCTATTTTACTCAGACTAGAAATCAAATTTCTTACAATAGGCTATAAGACTTTGTATGTATAACAATTTGTACCTCCATCCTCCCTCTTCCCCAGCCAACTACTTGTCTGATCTAACCTTCTAATAACCTCCCCTCTTTTATTCTGCTCCAGGATGCTAACTCCTTGCACCTCCTCTAACATGCCAAGCATGCTGATTTAGAGGTCTATGTGCTTATTAATGCCTGCCTGGAACATTTTACCCCTAGATATACATATGACTCATTCCCATTCCCCTGTCAATGCCACATTCTCAATGAGGCCTCTCTTGAACATAATATCCCCACTAAAATCCAGCCATGCACTCCAACCTGCTCTAATCCTTCTGTTTTTCATAAAATATATAGCATTCCAATATACTATATGAATTACTCATTCATTATGTTTATCTACGTGAATGCAAGCTCCATAAAAGCAACAGTATTTTGTTGTTGTTGTTAACTGATTGTACCTTTGGCACTCGTGAAAGTGCTGGCACATAAAAGGCTTCCAATAAATATTTGTGAATGAATCAATACATAAAAGAATGAAGCTACGCTGACATTTAAAGCCATGGTTCAGGCTTTAGCAACATCACAGTGTTCATCAGTTTTGCTCTCTTTCAGTCATAGTAAGTCTTTCAAAATTATGAATGGCTAGCTCCTGTTTGTTATGATCTGGGTTCTTTGAGATAAAACATTTCCCTAAAGGTTCTATATAAAACATTTTAGACAATATTTTATCCTGAGAAAGCAAATTGGACAACAGGAAATATAGGTAATTTTTTTTTCTCCTTGATAGCTCATTATGTTGACAAAAATAGAAATGAAGACTGTCAGTTTTCTAGGACTGCCATGCAAAAGTACCGCCAACTGGGTGACTTCTCCCAGAAAGAGAATGCCTAGGACTATAGTGGGACACAGAAAGTTCCCTACAGGGAGTATTTCAAAGCTGAGACATTAAGGGCTGTATGAGGCAGAAAAATTGGAAGCAGAGGTAAAATTGCGACCTTAGGACTAAGAGAGCTTGAAGGTTGTGGGGCATTAAAAATTCATGCTGTAGATTAGCAGTGTGGGGTGTAAAGGATACTAGGAGAGGAAGAACTGAGCATGGTTAGGGATAGGTGAAGGTAAAGAACAAACAGAACACGGGCCCAGCTTCCTTTATTCTTGGCAGACAATACTATCTCTTACCTCACAAAGAAAATTTATGCTATAAGGAGTGACTTTCCTATTTGTCTTTCCTACTCCCCAAACAAAAGCATAGGCACATAATGGCTTTGCTGTATTTGCATTTATTCTTCTCATCTTTCTTCTAAGAATGACATGTCCATCCTTCTACCATTCCCTACTTTGTTTAACTTCAGATCCTGGATCTAGGTCAATTGATCATAAATCATGTTGCCTGGATGGCCAATTAACTGAAAGAATATTTTACCATGTTTTCTTATTTCTTGTAACTAATTATAATTTTTAGAACAATCTGTTTTGGAAATCTTGTAAAGATTTCTGCAAAGTTTTAGTAGATTTTGTTTTGTCTTTGTAACACCACTTGGAAGAACAATTCTTTGCGCTTGTGCCAGTTGCCTGTTTTAGGACAGATAAAGTAGAGGAACTCTCCCTATGGGAAAGTCACAGCAGGAAGCTGCCTAGAGCACATCTTCTTATGGGCCTCAGCTCATGGGGTGTGTGGAAGACTGAGACTAATGGGTAGAAAGGGAGAGCCTATAAGTGTATTTTTCTTAGAATATATTAATAGAGAATATGCTAATGAAAAAATATTTTTATATATGTAATATTTTGGTTATTTTCTCAAATATATTATTTAATATAAATATAACATGTAAATATATGAATATACACAAATATATGCATACACACACTCACACACAGACACATACTCTTTTTAGGCTCCTGAGTCTCACACTTTGCTTGTGAGTTTCTTTCTGATTCTAAGATCACTATCTCAGACTATTTTGTGTGCTAATTCTCCTCTCCATGTTTTATTCATCAGCCATATCCTCACTCTGTCCCAGTTTCCTCCAAGCAACCACCAAGGAGCAGCAGAAAACATAAATCAAACATTCTTTAAAAGTTTATCAAGACAGAGCAAAAACTGAATAGTTAAAATAAAAAACACATTGGGAAAATGGTCATTTGATGAATTAAAATTGCTCCAATTTTTAAAAAAACTATTGAAATAAATTTTGTTATTAAAAATATAACAAAAAACTGAGAGTTGGTAGTTTTTCTATTTCATTCTGTCCCTACTCTCTTGGGCTTATTTGTCTTAGTAAGTTCTGAATAAATATTTGCCAAACAAATAAAATAATACCATGTGGATTAAGGTTGATAGCTACATTTGCCTTGAAACGTCACCTAATTCAAAGTAGATTGGTCTTTGAACCTGGTTTTCTTAGAAGAATTTTCCTGAGGCAATAAAATTCTGAGAGTGAACTGTGATACTATTGATATATGTGAATGACACAGAACCCACAAGTAGGAAGTCTTCAATGAGTCCTCGTTTGGAGATTTTCTAGAACAGACATTAATTGAACTTTAGAGAGGACCCAAACAGATAGCCTGGAGCTTGGAGCTAGAACAGGTGGGATGTGAGAGTTAGAAATCTTCTTTTTGGCACTGCAAGTACTCTGGAAATCGCAATCGGAAGCAGATGACAATCAAATTTAGGGCTGATGAGATAATATATTTATGGATTTATAAACTAGAGAGAAATCTGACTTGGGAAGGGACTTCTGGTGAAAACCATGAGTTCGATCAATAAATAAGTTGACCAAAGTATTCACTTTGACTTAAGTCCTACAATGTCCATGGAGATAACTATGATTATTTTTGTTATTCATGTGGAATTAGCAAACTAGAGATAGATCTGTAAATGTTTCTAAGGGCAGTGACATAAATATCTTTCTAACCTTAACATCTTCAAAGGAATATCACTCAAATACTTGTCAG
Source organism: Rhinopithecus roxellana (assembly GCF_007565055.1). NCBI lineage: Eukaryota > Metazoa > Chordata > Mammalia > Primates > Cercopithecidae > Rhinopithecus > Rhinopithecus roxellana. Next base: position 66,478,018 of record NC_044556.1, read on the forward strand.
GTATTGCTTGGTAAACAGAAACTTCTCATATTATCTACGTGTATGTATTTGCAGGTTTAGAGCAGTTTGTCGGAAGAATGCAAGATTTTCGATTGTACCAAGTGGCACTTACAAACAGGTAAGTAGATGTTGCATTGTAAACTTCAAGAACCGTAAGGATAAATGCTGAATTCACTTAAATAAGAATACCATGCAGATTATACTATTTTTTATCTTTATAGTATTTGGCAAACTTCACCTAATTAATGTTTATAGTGTTTGCTTTGGCTTAGTCTATGGTTGTTATTCACTAGTGCTACTCTTGGGGAACTCCTTGTAATATGATATTGATCACATTTTTTCCTAAGGATTTTCTGTAAGAAAACTTGATATTTGAACATTTTATAAAATTTGTGATACATTGTTTAAATTTTCTATATGAAGTAGTTTCTATTAATAATAATTGAGAAACTTCTACATCTGCCTTTTTAAAATTGGTTTGTTGACTTTATACCTACTAGAGAATGTATAACAGTAAACATGATTAATTATTTTGATATATGGGAAATTCTCAAGAGACTGGTCTATTAGACTTGGAGACAAGAAGAATGAGCATTTGAAGTATTGTGATATATTTTTCTATTTTCAGTGAACAAATAATTATATAGACTCAGGCTAGCTTTAATGGTATTTCCTTATCTTGAGAGTAGATGGGAAATCTTTCTTAGGGCCTCTTAAAGACACACAGAATTTTAAAAAATTTAAGTGAAATTCTGCTTAGGATGCCTTTGAACTTTCTTCTTCAGCGTATGATATCATGGTATAATAGTATATTGTTGTATGGATGAGTTGACCTTATTTATTTCTATTAAAAATCAAAAAGAAGAATGTTCATTCATATTTCTTCAAGGCAGATGTAAATTAGTGTGGTGGGTTTCCAAATGAGAAGACTAGCCCTTGTACATTTAGAAGCATTGCTTTTGCTGTGGCTCTTAGTCCATGGCAGATCATAAACAATATAAACATTCTTTCTTACCAGTCTATATAATCAAGGTATGCCGCAATAAAGGGTGACATAGCCCTGGAACACAGTGTTAGGTGTATTTACTGCCAACAGCCTTACTATATTTTAGATCACCTTTGTCTAAAATGCTGAAGGCCAAGGTTGTCGTAATTCTTTGGGAATAAAGTTTTTCCTTGGGAGTGAAAGATTTTATACTGGATTCTATACTGGTGGCTTTTGGTCCCATTCAAAACTTGATATCAGTTGAAAAGTATTGATGAGATTTAAAGAAGGTATGACTTCATGTGATTTAATGAATGGAAAAGCTGCCTGACTCCTTCATTGCTCCATTGGGGTCTGAGAGGAAGAGCCTGGTTTCTCTGGTAAGACCTTGGTTACTAATTTTGGCCTACCTGAAATGTCTGGGAAGGTGCTATGTGGAAGAATGCCTATAAATAGAATGACTAATTCTGGTCTAGAGCAAGTATATTGCCCTTAATGGAAAAATTAAATATATCTACCTGGAATTGGCATTCTTCTTTGACTGTTGGCAGCCGCCATATGATCTGAAGCCATTGAAGCATTACAGGATGTCAGGATCTGTACTGATGAGTCACAGGAAACCACTGACAAATGGCCTTGGCCTCAGTCCTTCACTTAAAACAGAAACAGATAAAATAATACTTGCTTTTGTACTTCTTTCCCATGGATGAACTGAAAACATTATCTATAACTCTCATTATTTTCCATATATTATTGTTCACTCTCAGTAGTTAGTTTAGCAACCTAAGTAAATATGACCTTTCTATTTTATCACAAATAGACACAGTAAAATATTGTGGTATTTATTTAAGTATCTTAATAATCAGACAAGGGCATATGCATGCTTCTTGATATAAATAAAAAGTTAATATTAAAATGTGCTGGTTTTGATATACATTTATGATAATGAATTTGTTTATTTGACCAAAGATAAGCTGTATTTTATGTTTCATGCACAGAATTATTAAAGCTAAATGGATACTCATGAAAGCACTAAATGAGTGACATTCATTTGTAACACCTCTTAGAAGTTCTATTACTGTTAAGCTCTTTGTCCTTACAGTCTCCCTCTTGACTCCCACAGAGAGATTCTGGAAGTTTTTTCTGGAGATCTTCTCAGATTGCATGTCCAATCGCATTGCCGTTGTCCTGGCAGCCACCCGCGGGTCCACTCTTTGGCACAGCGGTACTGCATTCCTAATGATGCAGGAGACACAGCTGATAATAGAGTGTCACGGTTGAATCCTGAAGCCCATCCTCTCTCTTTTGTCAATGATAATGATGTTGGTACTTCATGGGTTTCAAATGTGTTTACAAACGTTACACAACTTAATCAAGGAGTGACTATTTCAGTTGACTTGGAAAATGGACAGTATCAGGTAATTAGAAATAATAAGGTGTACATTAATTTCCTGTGGTTGTTGCAACAAATGCCCACAAACTTCATGTCTTAAAACAACAGAAATGTATTCCCTAACAGTTCTGGACACCAGAAATATGAAATCAACATGTTGGCAGGGCTACCCTCCCTTCAAAGGTTCCAGAGAAGGATCTCTCCTTGCCATTTGCAGCTCCCGGTGGCCCTTGGTGTTACTTGACTTGTGGCACCGCAACTTCAATCTCTGCCTCCATTTTCACATGGTGTCCTTCCTTGTTTCTCTGTGAGCATCAATTATCCCTTTTCTTTATCTTATATAAGGCCCACCCTATTAAACCCAGGATGATCTAATATTGACATCCTTAATTATACTGCAAAGACCCTATTTACAAATAAAGTCACATTTACTGGTTTGGACAGTAGTACTTGGACATATCTATTTGGGAACACAATTCAACCCACTAAAAGATGAAAATTGAACTAGGCAATTGAACATTACCTCAATAAAGTAGTGTATTATAATGTATACAATAAAAATACCTAAAAGACAACATATAGGGCCTTATGTTTGAGATTTGCATCAAAATGATATTTATGAAATATTGAAACTAAGTTATTTTTATTAAGTAGCAAAAAGTAATACAAACTAAGGTGTTTTTTCTAAATTACTTAAGAAGACTTTATATGACATTTATTTCATAGATGTAATGTTCTTTGTTTATGTCTTTATTTGCATGTTGATTTATAAAATCCTTGAGCAAATGAACAGATATACAATTATACAATGTGCTGCTTTTACCAAAGGGCTATGAAGTTTCTGGATGTCTAATACATATTTGATAATTATAATAATGACAAAGTGAGCCAATATATTTGAATCTAACATTTCCATGGTTTGATACATACTGATGAGTTACACTTAAAACTTTAATTACATTAATTAACTTGCCATTTTCAGGTGTTTTATATTATCATTCAGTTCTTTAGTCCACAACCAACGGAAATAAGGATTCAAAGGAAGAAGGAAAACAGCTTAGATTGGGAGGACTGGCAATATTTTGCCAGAAATTGTGGTGCTTTTGGAATGAAAAACAATGGAGATTTGGAGAAACCTGATTCTGTCAACTGTCTTCAGCTTTCCAAGTATGAATATTTTTAAACAATTAATTTACTAGATTGATTGGTTCGTCATAATGTACAAGTAAGCTAGCTCTCTAGACTCGTAGAGACTTCCCTTCATCACCAGCTTCCTTGAGGCAGATTCTCCTAAGTCTTATCCCTAAATTGGGTTTGAAACTATCTTTAAAGTTCTTGTAAAATACATTAGAGTGACTCTTATTTCAATCTCACTGGTGTTTCACAATCTGATTTTCAGATTGTTTAGCAAGTTATCTATATTAATGGAATTTTCATTATGTTTTCAAGGAACTGTCTTAGTGTGGCTTTCAATTATAATCCTGTATTGTTTGCATGTGAAATGTATGCAATATACTTTTACTAGAATGAAGAATTTAAGCTTTTATTGATACTGTGTAGTAATTTCTCAACATTTTGATTTCTGTTTTGCCAAAAATGTGAATAGATTTTCATGACATCGAATTTCTTTCGTTAACAGTTTTACTCCATATTCCCGTGGCAATGTCACATTTAGCATCCTGACACCTGGACCAAATTATCGTCCTGGATACAATGACTTCTATAATACCCCATCTCTTCAAGAGTTCGTAAAAGCCACGCAAATAAGGTTTCATTTTCATGGGCAGTACTACACAACTGAGACTGCTGTCAACTTCAGACACAGATATTATGCAGTGGACGAAATCACCATTAGTGGGAGGTATTATTATGAATTTTGTTTTCAACAAGGTTTTTGTCATACTTATTGTCTTAACAGCACATTAAGATTTCAGAGCAAGCCAGATTTCAAGCTTTACATTTTGAAATGATTTCATACTCTAAGATTTTAGAAGAAGATCTGTATGTGAGTCTTTTTCTCTATATAACAGTTTTGTGTGTGTGTGTGTGTGTGTGTGTGTATGTGTGTGTGAATTGATTTTCAAAAGCTGTTGCTTTTAGAAGCTATGACATTCTGAATCTGACTTAGAAATGATTTATCCAATATTTTACTTGATTTGTTCAGGAATATAATTTTCAAATATTCTCGAAAGCAAAGAGATGGAGCTGGATTTGGAGTTTTAACTATATTACCAGAGAGTTTTTAAGTACAGATCTTGGTCTACCTGAATTCATAGTGCACAGTTTCACGGAGAATACTTGTTTTTCTTTAGTGGAAAGAGCTGATGTGCCCTAAGTAGTTTATAAATGTCTGATCATAATTGAGAACATGACTCATGATATTTAAAAAGAAATGATAGCTTCAAACCTAGGCAGCATACTGTCTAATATAGAAATGTACATATAGACTATATTTAGAATGGGTTGTTCTAGAGGAATGATAGGCCTTGTGAATAAAATGTGTCTTTAAAAGCAGACCAAAATACCAGTATAGAAGCAATTGTTTGTTTGCTAGGTCATAACATAATGAAAAAGCAATACTATTAAATATTCATCATCTAACTTCTGAAAAAAAGAACAAAAAATTTGAAATATGTTAACTGCATTCTGCAGTTTGTCGACTTTATATTCCTTTTTTTTTTTTTTTTTTTTTTTTGATAGGGTTTTGCTCTGTCACCCAGGCTGGCATGCAATGGCATAATCATGGCTCACTGCAACCTCAACTTCTGGGCCTCAAGTGATCCTCTCATCTTAGCTTTCCAAGTAATTAGGACTACAGGAATGTGCCACAATGCCCAATTGATTTTTTTTTTCACTTTTTGTAGAGACGTGGTTTTGCCATGTTGCTCAGGCTGGTCTCAAACTCCCGACCTCAAGTGATCTACCCGCCTCAGTCTCCCAACGTGCTAAGACTATAGGCATGAGCCATCATGCCCAGCCTGGACTTTATATTCTTAACTGTATTTTAAATAGTTTAGTAAATGCCTTCCCTTGGTACATGGTTGGCATAGATACAAAAAATTCCATTCCCCTCTAAAGGTTGGCCTGAACGTTATCTTTACAATACAGTGGTTTGGATATTGGTGACAGTTCTTCTGATATTTCCAGATAAATTAAAAACCTGTATAGATATCCACATGATTAAGGAGAAACTGATTTTGTATCAATTAAACATACAAAAATCTTCCCTGTTGAATTCACACAATGTGTATAGGCCTAGGATCTTAAATACATTCACAGTTGAGTTGGTGTTCCTTAGGAGTGTGTGATGCTCATGTTTGCAGATGTCAGTGCCATGGTCATGCCGATAACTGCGACACAACAAGCCAGCCATATAGATGTCTCTGCTCCCAGGAGAGCTTCACTGAAGGACTTCATGTGAGTTCTATTTTATGCATGGAAATCTTAAAAAAAAATAGTAGAGATGGCGACTATAAATTCTATGAAGTTAATTTTGGCCTAACAAATGAAAATAAATTTAAAAACTGATATGAACTCAAGATGTCAATTATTGCAGAGTTTTTGTAAAGAAAAATAACAGCCATCAATTAAGTTGAAATTGTATTTTTTAAAAATAATTTCAACCAGAGAAATTACAACTGAAACCAAATGCTAAGGTTTCTTCTTTATCTTTTGTTTTTCTTTCTTTGTTTCATCAGCGTTATCATATTTTATAAAACAATTTTTAATGTATCTGGATAGCATGGCACTAAACAAAAAATAGTTTGATTCTTACTAAAGGGTATTTATACAAACGTATCAATACACAAGAAAAGCATCTTTAGATGCAGAACAATTTTTATGTATTTATGTGAATCAAGGTTCATTTATTGCTAATACCAGGCATTTTAATTAATTGAAAACAGGTAGTAAAATGATATATGAGTTATGTTACTGTAGTTTTCTGTGATGGTCAGGGGAATTCCATAGTTGACATGGAATTTTAGCTTCATCTTTAGGGGAAAGAGGTAAGTGCAAATAAAATCAAGAAACATTTGTTGGTAGGAATATCTAGCAACATAACAACATCAGAAATAGCTGATATGAAAAAGGGTTCAGCGGCAGTAACAATTATACCAATAATGACAGTAGATAATATAGACTCTTCATTAAATATGTTTGAGACAACTGGCTGCTAATTTGCAAGAAAATAAAGTTAGAGTTCTACCTGATGGTATGTACAAAAATATATGTGGCTTAAACTTCTAGTGAAAAATAACTATAAATATATTAAAATAAAAATTAGAAGAATACTTACATATCTTAAGTTGAGGGCTTTTATTAGATAAGCAAATGAAATACAAACAGAAACAAACATCTGGAGCTATGAAGGAAATTAATGACACATTCTGTTATATAAATATTTAAAATTCTACACAGTGCAAGGGTTAGCATAAATGTAATGTAGTGATCAATGATGGCTTGATAGGAAATATTTATATCATATTAACAGGTAAAGAGTTAAGATTCCTAATACACAAGCATTTACAAAATACTAAGAAGAATATAACAGTCTGATAAAAATGAGCAAATAGATGAACAAGCAATTTACAAATGAACAAATTATGCTTTTAATAAACATATAAAAGGTTACCCAACCTCAGTTTTAATCAAATTCAACAATTGTTTTTAATATTTCAAATTAGCAGAAAATATAAAGATTGGTAACACTTAGTACTTGTGAGAATATAACCTTTAACACATCACTGATATGATTGCCAATTGATGCAATAGTTTTGGGGACAATTTGTCCACCTCTGCTAAAATTAAATTTTCAAATATAGTGAACTACATTATATAATTGTTGTCATTCTAAAAAGCAGTTCTTCAATGACAAGTGTATGGAATGGTGTATTAGTCTGTTTGCATTTCTATACAGGAAGACCTGAGACTGGGTAAATAGTAAAGAAAAGATATTCATTTGGCTCATGGTACTCCTGGCTATACAAGCACGGTGCCAGCATCTGCTTGGTTTCTGGTGAGGCCTCAGAAAGCTTACAATCATGACAGAAGGCAAAGCCAGAAGCCAGGCTCTTTTAAACAGCCATGTCTAAACAGTCATGAACTAACAGAGTGAGATCTCACTGCTGAAGGGAGGGCACTTCATGAAGGATTCACCTGCATGACGCAAACACTTCCCACCAGGGTCACCTCCAACACTGGGGATCACATTTCAACATGAAATTTGGAGGGGACAAACATGCAAACTATATCAAATGCTTATATTTCTATCATTTTTGTTACATAAATATTGGCTTAAATGTTAGTGCATTTTAGCTTTTCAGATGGTAGCACTGTCTCATACACTCATGTATGACTTGTAAACATCTCTGCCTCTTGGACCTTGCCCTACACTTGTGTTTTAGTTAGTTACTTCACTTCTCTGTGCAGTTATTTTAGGATATTATAGAGCATCTTGCTTTTTAGAAAACCATCTGTAAAGGTTTTGGCAAACTCCATTTCTGTCTTCTGATTCTTACTCTGAGCTAATTTGCTTTTGACTGTAACATTAGTGAGAATAGTTCAATGGCAAGAATATTATCTATAATGCAGACTTTCTCTGGCACATTTAAAATGTAGTCCCACTCCTCAGTTTCAACTCAGAGTCTTTGATTTAGTTGCGGCCTACTTTCTTTCTTTCTATGTGCTCAGACCAAAACTTCCATGGTCTAATGTACATATCCTTTTGAATTAATTTTCTAGATCACTGCTTTATATACATGTAGTCCTCACCATTAGTCAATACTTGTTTTAAAAGAAGAAATATTTTATGGTTTTCTTTTGGATTTCCAATGTCTAGAGTCATTGCATTTGATTTGATTAATATATTATGAGAAAAAATCTTTTAGAAGAACTGATTTTAATATGCTTGATTGTATGGCTTATCGTATTATCACAGAAATGAAATAAATTGGATTAACTTGATTGATTCACTCTTTACTGGGCCATAATTATGTGTTTAAATTTTTGCCAATTTTATTTGTTCTATTTTAAAGTTAAAGTAACATTTATTATATTTTTCTACTGTCTCCTTTTGGTCCCTTAAGATGGACACTTACTTCCTTATAATCAGTAATCTGTTTCATTAACCTTGTCCTCTCCTCCACAAAGCCACTAATACCCCAATTAAAAAACACTTTGGGATGAATTCAGTAGGGCACCTTGAACTGAATATATCTAGTATTTGCAAGCTGCAGTTTGGCTAATACCTTCATATGATATGTTCTCTTCTGAACTTCTCTTGCTTTCTGTTGACTGGTCAGTTGGTGTTAGTCTCTCTCATTTGCTTTTGATGTCCTGTCTTGTTTTTTCTTTCTCTCTCTTTAATTGCTCACAGTTAAGTGTTTGATATTTTCTGATTCTTGGATGATTTCATGCTTCCCCTTAAAAATAGAGCCATTAAATGAATGAAGGCTCATGATTGGTTTCAGAAGTCAAGTTGGGATTTTCAGACTTGGTCTCAGGTGGTGACTGTTGGATTATGAACTAGTGAAATAATTAACTATAATTTGGATTGAGAATACATTTTAATGCTTCTTATTTAGACATTAAGTACCTTTTGAAAACAAAAATGAAAAAGTAAACTTTTTGTTATTTTCCTCCTTGACATATTTTGATAATTTATGAATTTAGCCATAAATTTTAAAAAGCAACAAATATAATTTACTTAGCAAAGTTTGGCAAATGCAGCTGCAGGGAAAAAGTCAATAGACTGTTAAGTTGAATGATTTCTCAGTCCTGTGATATTTTCAACAATGTATTGAAAATGAAAAATGATTTTATAGAAGCATTAATAGGCATGACATTCTCCTCTGTTATCATTCAAAGTATTTTAATACATGTAGGGACTTATGTGTCTGAGAAAAGTTGTCTTACAGTGATTTGAAAATATACCTATTCTAATGCTTTTCATGTTGTTCTACTTTTTAAAAATAATACGTTTTAATGTAAGCCATTCATTTCCTATTGGAATCCATGTTCTTTTTAAAGACCTGGACATAATCCAAAAAGAATGTCTTCAATTCCACAGTATTATGCTATCCATTAATAATATTACTCAATAAACAGGGCTTTTGTGAATTATATTACAGACATTTGGCAAACAGATGAAAATGTAAGCATTGAAAATATGCCAGTTCTTGGCAACTGTCTTTCCTATGAGAAAGTATTTTTAGTAGAAGCGAAAATGAATGAAGTTGAGAAAAAGTGGAATGGTGAATTCAGGGACAGGTTCACATACTTAACCATCCTAAGGAATTTTCCATACAAAACATTCTTCATTTGTTTATAAGGCTTCAATGTCACAAATTGATGGCTCACAGGTAGAAACAGTGTTTAAACAGTTTTAATTTAATTTTCTGCAGGAGTTTTCACTTTAAAATATTTATTCTTCAACTTTTTTTTTTTTTTTTTGAGAGGGAGTCTCACTCTGTCACTGAGGCTGGAGTGCAGTGGCATAATACTGGCTCACTGCAACCTTGGCCTCTCAGCTTCAAGTGATTATCCTGTCTCAGCCTCCCAAGTAGCTGGGACTACAGGTGCACACCAGCACACGTGGCTAACTTTTTGTATTTTTTTTTTTTTTTTTTTTTTTTTGTAGAGCTGGCTTTCACCTTGTTGGCCAGGCAGGTCTTGAACTGACCTCAAGTGCTCCACCTGCCTTGGCCTCCCAAAGTGCTGGGATTACAGGCATGAGCCACCACTCCTGGCCCTCAACTTTTATTTTAAATTCAGAGGAACATGTGTAGGATGTGCAGGTTTGTTACTTAGGTAAAGGTGTGCCATGGTGGCTTCTTGCATAGATCATTCCCTCACCTAGGTATTAAGTCCAGCAACCATTAGCTATACTTGCTGATGCTCTTCCCTCAACCCCCGACCATCCCTAAGAGGCCCCTATGTGTGTTGTTCCCCACCATGTGTCCATGTGTTCTCATTATTCAGATCCCACTTATAAGTGAGAATATGTAGGGTTTGGTTTTCTGTTCCGGCATTGTTTTGCTGAGGAAAATGACTTCCAACTCTGTTCATGTCCCTGCAAGTGATTTATATTCCTGGTAATATACAGTAATGGAATTGCTGGGTCAAATGGTATTTCTGTCTCCAGGTCTTTGAGGAATTGCCACACTGTCTTCCACAATGGTTGAACTAATTTATACTACCACCAACAGTGTAAAGGTGTTCCTTTTTCTCTGCAACCTTGGAGCTTCTGCACAGAAAAAGAAACTATCGTCAGAGTGAACAGACAACCTATAGAAGGGGAGAAAATTTTTGCAATCTATCCATCTGACAAAGGCATAATATCCAGAGTCTAGAAGGAACTTAAACAAATTTACAAGAAAAAAAAAAAAAAAAAACCATTAAAAATTGGGAAGGAACCCTGAGTCAGCGAGTTGTTGCCAGGGGAGGACATGAATGTCTTCTTTTGAGAACTGTCTGTTCATGTTCTTTGCCCAGTTTTTAATGGGGTTGTTTGTTTGAGAACAGTTCTCAAAAGAAGACATACGTGCGGCCAACAAACATATGAAAAAAAGCTCAACATCACTGATCATTAGAGAAATGCATATGAAAACCACAATGAGATACCATCTCATGTCAATCAGAATGGCGATTATTAAAAGTCAAAAAATGACACTTACAAATTTTTAATTCCTCACTTCTCTTAATCAGAACATAGTCTAACACTGTATCCGTTTCCTCCCCTGTCAACAACTCGCTGACTCAGGATGGCATTTACCCCACTTACAACAATATCACTCTTCGGTTTGCTACAACATTCACTACTATATCTGGGCGACCTCACTTTGGTGAACTACCTGGCCTTCAAAGACTTTGAACTTCTGAACCTCGTAAAGCAAAACTGATTGATAGATTGAGACACTGGAAGCTAGAATACATCATTAATTATTCTTAGTATAGCACGACCAGCTGTTCATTGCTATATTCATTGTTAACTCCTATTTCTTTTACCCATTTATAAAAATAAAAACTCACAACTCAAGAAAATCTATTTGCAAAGACACTGTTGACTCTGAGATGAAATTAAAGCCATGCTTACTTTTTTTTTAAATTACATTTTTGACGTCTAAAAACATTTACCTTGGGGAGCGTCACTGATTCTCCTCTATACTCTTTGACTAGGAACTACGATACATTTTGGTATTGTATTGGCAATTTTAAGGGCTTGACTTTAATGTATGATACATACCATAAATAATAATGGCATATTTAACTCATTGAGAATACTTTTAGAATATTTGTCACATTTCTTCCCAAGAATGAAAAAAAGCAGTAAATGCTTAATTTACTAGACCCACTTTAGAACTGATTTAGGGTGAAATAAATCCAAAGTCTAGATGCTATTCGTTAACTTTCATACAGAGTTAAACATTTCAAAGTAGAATTTAGAAATACATGGTATTGAACTTGCATGAATCATTATATATCTCACAAGTTACAAACACATATGTTATTTATAAATGTTTAATTTTATTTGAATAAAAAATAGCCACAGTTACTTCATTTTTAAGCCAACTTTTAATTTTGAGATAATTGTAGATTTATATACAGTTGTAAGAAACAATATAAAGACATTTTTTGTACTCTACCAATTTGACCCATGGTAACATCTGTCAAAACTAGTGTTTATTTCTTTTTAAATCAAAAGTGTGATTTGTGTACAATAAAATATACCTACTTAAAAATATATATTTTGGTGAGTTTTGGCATATGTGTACCCTGTATAGTCACCATCTCTGTCAAGATATGGAATGTTTCTCTCTCCCAAACATTCTCTTATGCTTCTTTGCAGTCAGTGCTGTTCCTGAACCCCCAATCCCGGGAAACTGCCAATCTTCTTTCTATCAATACAGATTAGTTTTGCCTGTTCCAAAATTTCATAGCATAGAATTATTTGGTATGTAATATTTTGGTACATAGATGTTTAAATCCCACCTCACTCCCACTTTTAGATCATTCCCTAATTATCTGTGCTGTTAGCTTTACCACAACATAGTATCTCTGGCCCACTTAATCAGAAATCCATTATAAGTATCAAAGCATATATATTAAGCTCATAGGTACAGAATACAAGCTAGGAATTGGAAGCCTGGGTTTATCTGCCAACTAACATATTTGCAAAGCTATAACATATTTATTACTTCTTTTTCTTATCTAGTACTTTCTTTACTTGATCTAAGAGTTCAAGTGTTGAATAGAATCTAGTTTTAAGAAAAGTGTTGTCAGTGGAAACTTGAATCCTTATGAGTTGTCTTTTTCCTTTAATAGCTGCATTTACCTTTCGGGGCTCTGGCCAAGAGTGACGCAATGGTCAGAGTCTCAGCCAGGCACTGGCACTTCATTGGCTACTTAGCTATTCTTTCATCATTTTGTGACATCACTACCTGCAAGGGTAGCCAAGCCTTCACAGAGCAATTTATTAGTAACCATGAACACTTCTTATTCTTTGGCTCTAACTTGTGACCCTTTTAAAACATTAATCATAGACCTTATGAATTAACTACAATCAAACTATCAGTATAAATTTTTGTTAGCTTTATAAATAGCACAGCCAGCTTGAAACATTTTATATAATAAGCCTTCCTACCACTCAATAATTTGAATGGTGCCAACATCACATTCTAGAATGCTTATTATATAAATGAATATTTCTGTTATTTTTGAAAGTATGTTCCTTTAGAGCACCAAAGTCCAAAAGTATGAATCATCATGACTAATTTGTGTCATATTTATATTATATATCAGGCTTTACCACTGCTTATATTTTCTCTGTTTGTTCACAGATTTTACCCTAAATATATTTCATTTATATTTTAATTTTTGTAATGCTAGTGAATTAATTCATTTGTATATAGCTAGCATTCAGACAGTTCATATTATAAGACCGACATTTGATGTACGTTCAGTAAGTCAAGGTAAAGAATTTTCTTTCCTCTCTGACATGATGATACTATTAATCTTTGAAAAACACTTGTACTAGTTCTTTCCCTGAGATAGGTATGTGCATAAATGCTTTTAAAATATAAGTTGAAAACATGAAGAAGAGGTTATGAGCATGGAGATAAATTAAGACAGCTTTACGGAAGAAACAAATAGAGATAGTGAAAATACAAACATAGTAAAAGATGATATTTGAAGGGGGATAAGAGTAAAGAATTATCTAAAGTTGAGGAATGACATGATTTTTCTGAATCCTGAGTAGGCTAAGAAAAGTAAATACATACATAGATATAATATAATACATCCAATCATCACCAAAGAGCAAGCAGCCAGAAAGCCAAAGACAGAGCAGGATCCTAAAAGCAGCCAGAGAGAAAAATACAAAGTGTAAGAAATTAATTTATAAGACACTACTGATATATTTCTCAACAGCCACAATGAAAACCAGAAGACAGCAGAGTAGTGCCTATGCAAAGAGAAAGCAAACAAGATATATGGAATTGTATTTGTAGTAGTAGTACTATCAGTTAGAATCAAGAAAGAAAGAATACATTTTTAGTTTACAAATATATATCAATATTATCACCAGTAGACTCTCAATAAAAGAATTTTTAGAGAATACTTTTCATAAGGAGATACAATGCTTCTAGAAAATAGGCCTGGTGTGAAGGAAGGAATTGTGAGTAAGTAAACCAGCAAATATGTGGATAAATATAGAGGAAATTTTACTGCATTAAATAAAAATAATATTGTATGTAAGAAGAAGTATAAAAAGTAGCAGGATACCATTAAAGGGTCATTAAAAATAGCATTTAAGAGGAAGGGATAAACTCCAACTTCAGCTCCCTCCAGCCATTCTGTTGTACCTTGGGGTAAGAACAGCAGTTACTGAGAAATACTTGTAAAATTCACAGCCAATGAGCACAAGGATCATTAAAAACTGAAAACTAATCCTAGAATCATAGAACAGCGGTCCCCAACCCCTGGACCACTGGCCAGTAGTGGTCTGTGGGCTATTAGAAACTGGAGTGCACAGCAGGACATGAGCAGCTGGTGAGCTATCATTACTGCCTGAGCTCCACCTCCTGTCAGATCGGCAGTGACATGAAATTCTCATAGGAGCATGAACCCCATTGTGAACTGCACATGTGAGGGATTTAGGTTGTGCACTCCTTATAAGAATTCCTGATGCTTTCAGGTGGAATAACTCCATCTAAAACCATTCTCCATGTCCTACTTTCACACCTAGTTTGTGGAAAAATTGTCTTCCACAAAACCTATCCCTGGTGCCAAAAATATTGGGGACAACTGCCATAGAACGCTTTCCCTCCCCTCTCATCTTACCACCACACCGTGAAAGGCCTGTTCACTAGAGTTCCCTTTACCCAGTTCATCATGTCTGGATTTCAACAAAAAGTTACAAAGCACACTAAAAGACCAAAAACAAACAAACAACCTCACAGTTTGAAGAGGTAGAGCAAGAATGAGAATGAGACTCAGACATGGAAGGGATATGGAAATTATCAGACGAGGATCTTAAAGCAGCTCTGATGAATACAGTAAAGACTCGAATGGAAAAAGTAGACAACATGCAAAAATAGATGGTAATATAAACAGAAAGATAAAAATTCTGACAAAGAAGCCAAAAGGAAAGCTAGTGATCAGAAACACTTTCACAGAAATAAAGAATGCCTTTAATTGAATCATTAATAGTTGGGGACAGCTGAGGAAAGAATCTGAGTTTGAAGATGTGCCAGTAGAGACCACCAAAATAGAAAGGTAAAAAGAAAAATGACTGAACAAACACAGCAGAATATCTAAGAACTGTGGGACAACTACCAAAAATGTAAATACATACAATGGGGAAGAAGAAGAGGAAGAGAAAGAAACAGAAGAAGTATTTGAAAGAATAATGACTAAGAATTGTTCGTATTCCAAATGCAGAAAAATCAAAGTTACAGGAAAATATTTTAAAAGGAGCCTGGTGGAAAGGGGAACATCTAGCCTATGAAAAAGTAAAGAGAAGAATTACATTCTACTTCTCCTCAGAAAGCATGCAAGCAAGAAAAGTGGTTACTTAGGTGTTGACAGAAAAAAAAAAAAAAAAAAAAACCTAGAATTCTGTATCTTGCAAAATTATCCTTTAAAAGTAAAGGATAAATACTTTCTCAGACAAGCAAAAGACCAGTAGACTTTTCTTGCCTTGGAAGAATGTTAAAGGAAGTTCTTCAGAGAGAGAGAAAAAAGGATACAGGTCAGAAAACTCAGATTGATGTAAAGAAAGGAAGAATATTAGAGAAAGAAAAAATAAAATAACTTTTATTTTTCTTATCTTTAATTGATCTAGTAGATACCAGTTTGTTCAAAATTATAATAAGAACAATGTATTTGAGTATTATAGCATGTGTGTAAGTGAAATGAATGATAGCAACAATACAAGACACCAGAGGGAGCAACTAGGAACACTTTATTATTATTAGGTACTCATGCCACCCTTTAAGTGGTATCGTGTTATTTAAAAGTCAACTTGGAACTCTCGCATGACATTATTTTGTCTTGATAGTTCAAGCTCTGTCTGCGGTTCTCCCGTCCTCCATGCCAGGTAGGTGTCAGAGACTGCTCTGGATGTTAACTCTTCCGCCTCATGACTCCCAGTTCCAAAATGGCGGCACAGAAACAAGCTGCCATCTCACAACCCCATCGCGCCCACCTACGCAAAAAAAAAAAAAAAAAAAAAAAAAAAAAAAGAAATTAATGAATATACAGTGCTGAGAGATTGTCACCAGAAATTGTCACAATAGTCCGGAACTGAAATAGGAAGATATAACTGTTCTCAGGGTCATAAGGAAGTGAGAAACACCAAGTGGATGATAAGAGAACCTGACTTTCACATTTGTGGCACTCCTTACCCCATTCTCCCTGACACCAGATATGCAGAAGATTTTCCTCCAACTCACTTTTTTTCTACACCGGAAAAGCTGAGATTGAGGTAAACAACCAGCTTCCCCAACTATCCTGGGTTACCGGAAAGAGACCTGTCCTATCCATGCCTCAACCCACTGGAAGCATCATGAGTGCCTAAAGGGAGATATTCCTGAAAATGGGCAGAGACAAAGCGGGATGTAGGTCTATCATCCTCAGCCCTGGAAAGTCTGCTCTGTATCTTGGCCAATGGAGACACAAGGTCAGAGTGGCTGCTTGGCAGCACTACGATGCAGGAGGATTGTTTCACAGTTCTCCTCAGCCCAAACCCTTAGGCAGCCTTCCCATACTGTCAGGATATTCCCTTTGGGACCTCTCTTATTAAGAAGGGCACAACTGGATTGTTTACTGAAGCCAAGGCGAACCTGGGCTTAAAGCGCCCCCTATAGCTCCCTAGAGGAAGCAATTTAGCAGCAAAGACGTAGATTTATGCCCACAAGAAAAACAACAATAGGAAACTATGATGTCTTCAAACAGACAAAGCAGGGAACCAGAGACTGGCCCTGCAAAGAGAGTAATATGTGAGCTCTCTGACCAAGAATTTTAAAATGCAGTTTTAAGAAAACTCAGTGATCTCCAGAGTACAACACAGAAAAATAATTCAGAAATTTATTAGAGAAATTTAACAAAGAGATTGAATTTTTAAAAAATCAACCAGAAACCTTGGAACTGAGAAATAAATTTGCTGAACTGAAAAATTCACTGTAGCTCTCACAAGCAGAATGGATTGCACAGAGGAAAGAATCAATGAGCTTGAAGACAGAATATTTGAAAATATACGGTCAGAGGAGAAAAAAGGACACAAAGAAATGAAGATAGCCTATAAGATATAGAAAATTATTAATACCTCAAATGGCCAAATATAAGAATTAGTGGTATTCAAGAGGGAGTTGAACAAGAGGAAGGATTAGAAATCTTATTCAACAAAATAATGACAGAAAATTCCAAAATTTAAAAGTCTACTTGGATTAGTTGTAAATGTATATTACAAACTTCATAGGGCAGCCCCCCAAAAAGTGTAAAAAGGTATAGTTGTTATATTTAATACTTAGAAAGAAAATGGAACCATGTAAAAATGTTCAATTAAAACCACAAAAGGTAAAAAGTATATAGAAAACAAGAATAGTATATAGAACAAAAAAGTATATAGAAAACAAGAACAATAAATAAAAAGTAGTAGATATTAATCCAACTATGCCAGTAACTGAGTGTCAATGGTCTAAATACACCAATTAAAAGAGAGAGATTGTTAGAATGAATTCAAGAATAAAACCAACTCATTTTATAATGCCAACATTACCCTATACCAACACCAGACAAAGCAATTACAAGAAAAGAAAACCACAGACCAATATCTCTCATAAAAATAAATGCAAAAATTCTCAATGAAATATTCAAAATAAAACTGTACTGAGGAATGTGTAAAAATAATTATATACCAGAACCAAGAAGGATTTATCTCAGGTTGGCCAGACTGGTTCAACATTCAAAAATCAGCTAAAGTAATTCCTTATATCAACAGGCTGAAGGTTAAAAATTACAATATTATATCAATAGATGTAGAAAAAGTATTTGACAAAATCAAACATCCGTTCATGATCAAAACTCTCAGCAAATAAGGAGTAGAGGAGAACGTACTCAACTTAAGAGAAAATATGTATGAAAATCTACAGTGAACATCATACTTAATGATATGAAACCAGAATATTTTCTGCTAAGATCAGGAGCAAGGCAAGAATGTTTCCTCTCACCACTCCTTTTCAGCAATGTATTAGGAAAGAATAAAAACAACAATCTCATTTTCAAAATAAGGCAATAAAGGAGAGGGAAAGAAAAAGGATGTATAGAAAATAGAAATTCCAAATAAATAAACAATCATAAGAAATCTAAATGTGCTGAATGTATCAGAATTATAAGACTGGCTGAAAGAGAAAACAACATCCACCTATTGTCTGACCAGAGGCTGAATTAGGGCGAGAGAATGTCTTAGTTGCAAACATTACAAAAGCACCATAAAAAACACACAAAAAAACAAAAAAACAAAAACAAAAACAAACAAAAAAACACACCCTATTAAGCAAGATTTAAAATATTTTTATGTAATATTTCAAAAAGTCAAATGATTTTAAAACCTATAATTAAAAATCAAAATTTTAAGTAAAGACACATTAGTGTTGCTTGTTTAGTGGTCCTGCGTTATTTTGTAATGAGAACTGTTGTTTCTAATCAGTTCATAATTCCTGCCTACCAGTTTTATAAGGTTGGCATGTCCCTGTCTCATATAAGGTTTTACAATGGTCTAAAAACAGACTAGGCATGATGGGACATTATCCATAACTATTTTTTAAAAAATTGTAGAGTGTTTATTAACTTTTTCCATTTGGCTCCAAATATTGGTATATATTGTCTAGTTGTATACACAGGATCATATTTTTCCTTTGCCCTCATGCCGCAATGCAGTTCAGCATGGTACTTGTGCTGAGGCTGTGAGAGATGTACCTAAAAAACAAGTATACTTTAAGTTTGAAAATTTAAGAAAGCTGGCATGAGCTATTAAAATATTAGGCAAAATAGACTTTACTGTTTCATTAAGAAAAAAGAGGCCTATTATATAATTATAAAATGTAAAATTCTAAGCTTACATGCATCTTATCTTAGTTTCAAAAGTATAAAGCAAAAATGTATAGAACAGAAAGAGAAATTGTCAAGTTCTACCATCAGCATAGAAGAATTTAATACATCTCTTATTTAAAATGTCTTTTTATAAAAAGAAAGAAAAGCTACATACTAGCAGTTGACATTAGCAAGATAACACATATGTAACTGACAAAGGTAACATTTAAATTAAGCAAACTATTTGAAAAACAGACAAAAGAGGTGAATGAACAAATAATTCACAGAAGAAGCCAGAAGTGGCAACTGAAATGGTCAATATACATATAAATACATGTGCAACTTTACTGGTTATCAGTAAACTAAAAAAAGAAAAAGGAATGTGATAATATTTTATACCCATCAAGTTGCCAAAGATTGCAAAATCTGGAAATTTCAGAAACTAGCAAGTGGGGACTCATACACCACTTATGGGAAGGTGCTGCTGCACTATGGAAAACAATTTGCAAATATCTACAAGGAACATTTTACAGTAGTGGATGTGAAGGAATATAGCTATCACATCAGCATGACCAGACTTCTCAAACAATCATGACTACGAAAAGCTTGTTTTAGAATAATACATACACCGTATACCATTTATATAAATTTTAAAATCATACAAATAGGAGGAAGAAACTGATAAAAGGATAGGAGGCAGGTCTAACTTGCAGCTCCCACTCAGACAGACAGAGCAGCTTATGGAGACACACATCATGAACTTTTGCTCCAAGAACTACTGCAGCAACATACCAGGAAAGCCAAGAGAATCCACATATCCTTTGAAGGAAATAGATTGCTGCTGCTGCATCCAGGAGACAGCTGAAAAACTGTGAGTACCCAAGGTGTGAAAGGGGGATCGTCCACCCCTGAACATGCACCTTTCCTGGGGAACCTGAAGGTCCAGATCACAGGTGATGGATTTGGCCTCACCTGGAGCTGAGACAAACTTAGAGAGTTGAGCAAAATATAGGGGTAAAGGAAGCAAGGGGAGGAGCCCTGTGGACTCTCTCAGCCCCAAGGAAAGCCATTGCTGACTTTGTCTTGTAGGGTCCTTGGGGAAGACTACCAGTGGAATTGGGGAAAGACCACATGGAGAAGGAAACTTCCAGATGAACTTTGTAACAATTTCGACTGAATGCGAACTTTCTTAGCAGAATCTGGGGGAGAGGGTGAACCAGGAGTGCAGACACAGCACAGAAGTTGCAGCAGGCAGGGAGGTGTGAAACCTGAAAGCCCTGCTTGCTTTCCCAGTGGGGAGACCTGGAGCAGGGACAAGACCTCAGCCCTATTCACCCATTGCCTGGAAATAAACTCGGTGCTGTTGTGGAGGGTATTGTGGGAGTGAGACTGGCCTTTTGGGTTGCATGGGAGCTGGGTGAGGCCTTTCACTGCCAGCTTTTCCCTGTGACCTGTATGATGTAGTAAAGGAAGTCATAATTCCCTAGAAACATAACTCCATCTCACTGAGAACCACACCCCCAACACCAGAGCAGCTTCAGCAAGCCCTGCCCAAGGAGAGTCTAGGCTCAGACACACTTAACTCTGCCCCTACCTGATGGCCTTTCTCTACCTGCTGCCCTGGTAGCCAAAGACAAAGGACATAATCTCTTGAGAGCTCTATGGCCCTGACCACTTCCTGAGAAACTTATGCAGGAGACTCTAGAGCAAGCTTGTATCCTCCCTATACTACTGCAACTGATGCTGTCTTGAAAGTGTCACCTCCTGTCTGGAGGCCAACCAACACAAAACTAGTGCAATAAACAAAAATATAACAAAGGACCCTCCAGAGTCTACTTCACTCCCCTGCTATCTCCACCAGAGCAGGTGCTGGTATCCAGGGCTGAGAGACCTGAAGCCTGATCACATCACAGGGCTCTTTGCAGACACTCCCCACTACCAGTCTGGAGCCTGGTAGCTCCACTGGACAGCTAGATCCAGAGGAGAAACAACAATCACTGCAGTTCAGCTCTCAGGAAGGCACATCTCTGAGCACCCACATCTAAGTAACACCCTGTGGGAAGAGAGAATCTGAACAACAGCACTTGAGCCCCAGATCTTCCCTCTGACATAGTCTAATCAAATGAGAAGGAACCAGAAAAACAGTTCTAGTAATATGACAAAACAAAGTTCTTTAATACCCCCACAAGATCACACTAGTTTACCAGCAATGGATCTAAACCAAGAAGAAAACTCTGAATTGCCAGAAAAAGAACTCAGAAGGTTGATTATTAAGTGACTCAAGGAGGCACCAAAGGTGAATACAAACTCAAAGGAATTTCAAAAATGTTACAGGATATGAACAGAAAAATCTCCAGAGAAATAGATAGCATAAATAAGAAGCAATCATAATTTCTGGAAATTAAGGACACACTTAGAGAAATGCAAAATACACTGGAAAGTCTCAGCAATAGAATCCAACCAGTAGAAGAAAGAACACCAGAGCTTGAAGACAAGGCTTTTGAATTAATCCAATCAAACAAAGACAAAGAAAATTTTTAAAAAATGAACAAGGCCTCCAAGAAGCTTGGTATTTTGTTAAACAACCAAATCTAAGAATAGTTGGTGTTCCCAAGGAAGAAGAGAAATCTAAACGTTTAGAAATCTATTTGAGGGAATAATCAAGGAAAACGTTCCCACCCTTGCTAGAGATCTAGACATCCAAATACGAGAAGCTGAAAGAACACCTGGGAAATTCATCACAAAAAGGTCATTGCCTAGGCACATAGTCATCAGGTTATCTAATGTCAAGATGAAGGAAGGAATCTTAAGAGCTGTGAAGCAAAAGCATCAGGTAACCTATGAAGGAAAACCTGTCAGATTAACAGCAGATTTCTCAGCAGAAACCCTACAAGCTAGAAGGGATTGGTGTCCTATCCTTATCCTCCTTAAACAAAACAGTTATTGGCCAAGAATTTTGTATCTGGTGAAATTAAGCTTCATAAATGAAGGAAAAATACAGTCTTTCCCAGACAAAGAAATGCTGAGAGAACTTATCACCACCAAGCTAGCACTACAAGAACTGCTAAAAGCAGCTCTAAATTTTGAAAGAAATCCTTGAAATACACCAGAATACAACCTCCTTAAAGCATAAATCTCAGAGGACCTATTAAAAAAAACACAGTTTAAATAAAAGTATTCAGGCAACAAATACCATGATGAATAGAATGGTATCTCACATCTAATACTAGCATTGAATGTAAATGGCCTAAATGTGCTGCTTAAAAGATACAGAATGGCAGAAAGGATAAGAACTCACCAACCGAGTATCTGCTGTCCTCAAGAGACTCATCTAACACATAAGGACTCACATAAACTTAAGGTAAAGAGGTGGAAAAAGATATTTCACGAAAATGGACACCAAAAGCAAACAAGAGTAGCTATTCTTATATCAGACAAAACAAACTTTAAAGCAACAGCACTTAAAAAAGAAAAAGAGGGACATTATATAATGGTAAAAGGACTAGTCCAACAGGGAAACATCACAATTCTAAATATATATGCACCTAACTCCAGAGCTCCCAGATTTATAAAACAATTACTAATAGACCTAAGAAATGAGATAGACAGCAACACAATAATGGTAGGGGACTTCAGTACTCCACTGACAGCACTAGACATATCATCAAGACTGAAGGTCAACAAAGAAACAGTGGACTTAAACTATACCTTAGAACAAATGGACTTAACAGATATTTACAGAACATTCTACCCAACAACTGCAGAATATACATTCTATTCATCAGCACATGAAACATCCTCCAAGATACACCATGTGATAGGCCACAAAACAAGTCTCAATACATTTAAGAAAATTGAAATTATATCAAGTACTCTCTCAGGCCATTGTGAAATAAAATTGGAAATCAGCTCAAAAAGGAAACCTCAAAACCACGCAAATACATGGAAATTAAATAACCTGCTTCTCAATGATTATTGGGTCAACAATGAAATCCAGATGGAAATTTAAAAAATCCTTTTACTGAATTGTTTGATATAGAGACACAACCTGTCAAAACCTCCATGGTACAGCAAAGGTAGTGCTAAAAGGAAAGTTTATAGCACTAAATGCCGATATCAAAAAGTCTGAAAGAGCACAAATAGACAATCTAAGGTCACACCTCAAGGAACTAGAGAAACAAAAACAAACCAAACCCACTGTTATTGACTTAATAAGGAAGTAAAAAAATGTATGCTGAGATTGTTAAGATCTATAATAATAATGAATCTTCTATCTGTGAAATAGTGAAGAAAAAAAAGAAAATAGTGCTAGATTTGCTGTCACACCACAAACTGCAAAAGTTATGGCCACAGTGCTAGATAAGTGCTTAGTTTAAAAAAAAAAAAAAGAAAAAAGAAAAAGCATTAAATTTGTGACTGGAAGACATGAACAGAAAATATGTACTACATAGAAACAAAATATGTACTACATAGCACATATAGTACCAAACCCAGTTGCTGTCACTTGGAACATAGAGATCTGGCATCTACTGGAGCTCTTAAAATGTATTCCTTATGGAAAACAGGACTACTTACTGTATTACTAAATTCAGATATTATTAGTGCAGTGGAATATATATGGCCAGTGTCCTGTTTCTAAGTTGAGTGGTAGATAAAATAGTACAATTCTTTTTTAAATTATTCATAAATTTATTTTTAATATTTCAGTATAATTTCCCTCAAATACAATAATACGATTGATTAATCTATCAGAAATATATCATCTATGTAAATACTCATGCTACTACTAAAGACAGAGTGGAAGTGACTCTATTCACAATGGAATAACCATTACTAAATTAATGATTACTGTGTACATTTATAGTTTTACTGTGAAGATTGATCATTTGCTAGTTTTAGTCACTCAACAAATATTTATAAATCTCTTCTATGTGTAGAGCATTATGCTAGAGTACAGTCATTATGTCTTGATTACAGATGCAAGTATTTGAAAATATTGAAGGACCTTCATTTGTGAAATTCAAAAAAGATTCCCCGGTAGACACTAATTACTATAATAAATAGAGATTATTTCAGTGCAAGCAAATGATTCTGGCTAACAATTAGTAATTAACAAATAATATGAATAATACAGACATTTTAAATCTTAAAGAAAAATTCAAATGCAGCAATACTTAAGAAAGGGTTTTCTAATTTACTAATGTAGTAATCAAGTCTAATACTAGAAAAAATTTCCAATATAAAATATCCTTTATATTTAAATAATCAAATACTTTTATATCAGTTGACTAAGTTTAGAGGAATCTTAAATATTAAAAAACATCAATAATGCCTTATGCTTCTTAGTATGTGAATTCATATTTGTATGATGTGTATTATTTTGGAGAGTTGCCTGTAAACAATATATTAATATAATGAACCCAGCTTTTCTTCGTTGAATTCCTTTGTAAAATAATGCAGGTTATCCTGAATAAATATGGTCTCTATTCAAGGCCATATCTCCTGGAATATCAATAGGGTTAAATTATTATGGTTGCAATAAAATAGAATTGCTTTATCTCATCCATTATCAAAAATCTTGAACAAACTTTTAAATCTTCCTTATGTTCTCTTAAGGGAACGTGGTATGTCCACATGTGTCTTTTTTATTTAGTGCGCTCAACAATCCATAAACAAGAGGAAGAAGGAATGAAGAATGACAGGCATTTCAAAGGAGGAATCCCATACCTAACAACATACAGTATTGAAAATTAACAAATAAGAATGCAAGGCCTCTCATGAAAATGGTTCCATCTCATTCAACCACTAGACATAATTCGGTCTGTATTCACAAGGCCTACAGTAAGGAAATTCTGCTTAAAAATAAATAGGCTATCAGTTATATTTATATATAGATAACATGTAGACTGAAGGATTATCCGAACAATCCTGCCTACAGTTTCTGGTTTTCCAAATGCAGGTTTTATGTCACATTATTACGATTTGTTTTATTGGATAATTTTCCAATCTTTCATTTCACTTTGCCCATAGAATTAGACTAGGCATTACTTGAATTAGAATGTTTCTAAAAATAGCCAGTTATGTTAATAATTGAAATATTGAAGTAACTATGTATGATGTGTTTGTGATCATTGTATTGTCACCTATATTTGATCAGTATTGTCCAACAGTATTAGTAGTTATTTATTTTATGCTATTAATTTTAGTATCTAAAGAGTAAGTACATTGTATCTGTGAACACTTCAATTATGTAAGAATTTCTAGCCAAGGGAAAGATAATTATTGAGAAAGGAATATGTCATTGAAGGATAAACACATGGTATTTCTGTCTTCTCAGTGATAAAGGATAGTATTTGTTTTGGCTTTTCTAATTGAAATTACATAATCCATAGATAGAAATTCACAGGTAAAGTATTATTGCATTTGCCTTTAAGCCTTTAATGTTACTATTCAATTAAATGCTAGTCACATTAAAGTACAGTCCTATAATGTGTCATAAGTGCAAAGAGTCTGTTAGGACATTCACTCACACGTTCATCAAATATATATTGATCGCCTCCCATGTGCAAAGCACTGAGCTATTTTCTGTCTAGATTCTCTATGTAGTTGGGCACTTTATCTGTGTCCCCCTCTGAAATCTATCACTGATAATAAATTAACAAGTATGTCTAACATTACGTTTGCCATGGGAACATTAGAGTTACCTAGGGACACTTCTATTGGCAAAAAGATACCTGAGCACACTAAAGTTTTTATGTTTATAAAGATGATTTCTCTACCTAGTAGACAAATCACAGTGAAACTGGATCTTTTGAATTACAATTGAATTCCTCCAGCCAAAGGAAAGGGGAAGCCTTGAATAGAGCTGGAGGACAATTACTATTATTAGAGATTTAGTCTCTTAACATTTCCAACATAGGGGGCTGGTTTCTACTGATGAGAAAGGGAAAATGTACAGATTTTTAGAGGGTCTCCAATTCATTCAGGCCCTCTGGGAATAGTTTTTAAAATTACTTCTTTTATTCAGTGAGCAGTACTGTAACAGTACTAAAAAGTGATCATTTTATGATCTCTCACTTTGAAGCAGATTGTCTTTCTCTCCTTCTCACATAGGCAGTGCTGCATCCATATCTCTAAATTTTATAGCCAGGAGTAGAATAACTACATCTCTTGGTTTCTAGGGCTTTGCTATCCAGTTTAGACTCAGCAGAAAGAAAAGATGGACTGAACCAGTGTGACTCCAGTCAACCCCTCTCTCCCTGGAATACTATTTTCTGTCCCTGAAGTCAGTATAAACATGCAGATTAGAAGTGAGGTCTCTGAAGGAGAACATCCAGATACATAAATTGAGTACCTACTATGTTCTAGGGCTCCTTCTAGGCACTTCTTCAACACATTGAACACAAGTTGTTTTCGACGACTTGTTGTGATCATTATAAACTTAAGCTTCCAAAGGTCATTGACACTGGGAACTCTCAGGACCTGGAGAGGAAATTTTCTCCCTAGCCCCCAACCTTTAGCAAGGACTTTATGTATCTTTGTCTAAGAGGACATTTTTCTTCCTTCTTTTTTCAAAGATACATAGTAGGCATTTAAGATTGTTGGATAAGTTACTGAATAAATAAATTGCTCTTGTAGTTAAATTACTTTAACTTGTACTTTACAGAAGTTTCTACTATCTCTGTAAATTTGAAGGTGTTAAGAAATAAATAAAATTGAGTGTGTAGCTTGTCACGGTGGCTCATGCCTGCAATCCCAGAACTTTGGTAGGCCGAGGTGGGCGGATTGCTTGAGATCAGGAGTTTGAGACGAGCCTGGGCAACAAGGTCTCTCTACTAAAAAATACAAAAATTAGCTGGATATGGTGGTGTGCACCTGTAGTCCCAGCTACTCGGGAGGCTGAGGCATGAGAATCTCTTGTATGCGGGTGGCAGAGGTTTCAGTGAACCCATATAGTGCCTGGGCTCCAGCCTGGGCAACAGAGCAGGACTCTATTCTTTGTCTCCAAAAAAAAAAAAAAAAACCAAAAAGAAAACTCAGTCTGTTGGGAGTGGAGTTGATAAAAATACTTTGGAGACTATGGGTTATCTTTGAAAGATTGTCTTTACTGCTGCTCTGTAATAGTAACAAAGGAACACTATACTTCAGTTTAATGATCCAGAAGAAAGAACTGTCATTGTGTATTATTAGAAGATAATGTAATAAAATAAATTTCATCAGTGTCTTCTAGATTCAATGATTATTCAATGATTTTTGTACCTGAACATGTCAAAGTATTTGGCTGCAACTTAGCGGAGTTGATTAGTAGCCTTTAAGAAGCTATCAAAATGAAAGCAGTTAAATGAATCAGTGATAAAGGTCCTCGACCCTGATATAGCCATTGTCTAATCTCATAATTTGAGCATTCAGGGACATATCGGGGGAATCCAGTTGTTACAGAAGAAACCGAAACATAATTGAAAGTGACAAATGATCAACTGGAGATTGGGAAAACATGAAATAGAAAACCATTTGCTTCGGGAGCTGCATAAAATATAAGATACAGTGTTCTTGATTTTAAATCAAACTTTAAACTCACTGGTAGAAAAGGTACATGAAAATTATGAGAATTCAAAAATTTACTTATAATGCACTTACCAATTATTATTTCTTCCATTTTGTCATGGTTATCCTTGTATTATCTGAAAGGAGTTGTTAAGAAACAATTATGGGACCAAGAATTTAACACTTTATGAAACTTTATAATGAAAGAGTAGACTACAAAGTATTCCTTCTATCTGTCTTTGTAAACCACACAAAATGGTAATAGAACAGTATCATCTTTAGGATCAAAGACCCAAATAGGCGTTGGTGTGTCATTTAGTTGTGTATGTTTTAAGTCAAATTTTAAAACAAATGTAGGCATCATCTCTCAAAATCTTTGCTTCTGTATTTAATCCCATTGTTTTGAAAAAATGTATATCTTTTACAAATCATACTCTGTTTACTGGTGGCTCAAAAACTTTTTAGCCTACATACTACTTGAAAAGAGAATCATTTGGTCTGCAGTTTTTTGCTCATCTGTGTGTAATTTAAAACTGAAACATGTTAATTTTCTTAGCTTTCCTTAGTGAAATGTTATATGCAAATGATGTGTAATTATCTTGTAACCATTCATACAGTTACATTTTATTTGCCCTTAATTTTTAATACATTAGTAATAAATGTACACTGTGAAAAAAATAAAGTTATAAACTTTATCTGTAAACCTTCCACCCGTTGATAACCCCAGCTAATACTTTTAGTTTATATACTTTCAGTCATTATATTATTGTTATTATAAGTAAACCTGTCTCATCTGTCTCTATCTTCTTAAAATTGTATATTTATATCTATAGCTAAATCTACCTTTATCTAGAATAGAGGATTATACTCTATATATTATTTTTAACTTGATTTTAAATTCAAACTGTATGATGAATATCTTTCTCTATTTATATTGATAAATGTTAGCCTTATTTTTTTTTTTTAAGAATTAGGACATCTTAAACCACTCTTGCTTTTGGGCATTTAAGTTTTCCTTTTCTTCAGTATTATCAACACCCCATTATTAAAACAGAAAATCTTTATCAAGCGGCTTTAAAAACGTGTTGTCCTAAATTCTCAGTGGAATTTCTGGGTCCCATGGAATGTATACATATGTTGCTCCTCCTAAAAGGAATGGATAAACTCCTCTTCTATAAGCAGTGTTCTGAAGTGGCCCTTTCTACAAATTCTTGTCATCCTGGTATCATCATAATCTAAAAAATATTAATTTGAGAATCAAAAAATAACAGCTATGCTTGTTTTCTCAAGGAAAACCGAACAGGTTACCCATATACCTGCAGGGTTTTTATTCTCCACAAAAGAAAGGCCAGCCATTTTCAATAACAAGTAGCTTGGTAGGACCGGAACCATTCCAATGGGTCAGTGGTAAAATTTGTGTTTGGCTTCAAACACTAAGGCAGCCATGATGGTGTCTTTGGAACATTGACACACATTTAGTCCAGTCTTATTTACAATTATGCTTTTTGATAATGGCTTTTGGACTGATGTTAAGTATAAAATCTGAAGTCGTATTTCTTTTTTTTTTTTTTTTTTTTTTTTTTTTTTTGAGACGGAGTCTGGCTCTGTCGCCCAGGTTGGAGTGCAGTGGCCGGATCTCAGCTCACTGCAAGCTCCGCCTCCCGGGTTCACGCCATTCTCCTGCCTCAGCCTCCCAAGTAGCTGGGACTACAGGCGCCGCCACCTCGCCCGGCTAGTTTTTGTATTTTTTAGTAGAGACGGGGTTTCACCGTGTTCACCAGGATGGTCTCGAACTCCTGACCTCGTGATCCGCCCGTCTCAGCCTCCCAAAGTGCTGGGATTACAGGCTTGAGCCACCGCGCCCGGCTGAAGTCGTATTTCTTAAAGATTATAATCAAAAAGCAAAAATGTCCTCCTAGAAATAGCAAAGGAATACTTTTGCTGGATTTGCTTCACTAACTCATGTAGGCAATATCCCAAACTCAAACAGCCAGCAATTGTTTTGTAAAAGACAAACTGCATCTGAAATCAGTATGACAGGACCACAGTTTCCATCTCATCACTTCTACCAACTTATATTTACGAAAGCACAACTTGAATATTAAAAGCCACCATAGAGTAAACAAATTATTCAATGAGAATGCTTTGAAGTCAAGAGAAAAATAGGCTCAGGGCATTTTGTTACAACAAAATTTTGCCTTTGGCAAAAGTTTTACAATGGAATACGGTTTTTAAAATATTGGGAATCAGGTTAGTTGTATGGCTAATTGAACTGGGGAAGACAGCTTAATGAGTTTATTTCTCTCCTTCAAATCCAAGAAGTCAGAAGGCAAATTTTCATCTATTCTTTCATTTATCCAATTAGAACGTATCTTCCCCATACATAGGGCTACTAGAAGAAGTAATAGTTATGTCTGATGGCTTCTAGGAAGTATTGTCGATAGATAAGACCTCTTCTGTAGTTGTAGATACAGATGATCAAATTAACCAGAAACAAATTTTGGTCATAAATTTCTTCTTGTTCCACTCTGTAGGCTACCTCCTCCAAAGCAGAACATAGACCAGTGCATTTATAATCACAGAATCACCTTTTAATGATTATAGACTATATATAGCATAGTGATAGTCACATAATGCTGGTGCTAGTCAAACTTGAGATCAACAATTCTGTTGGGTTTTTACCCTTCTCTTCCTTCTTTTTCCTACTCCTCCATCTTCTGACTTTCAGATTTGAGTGTGTAATAACTTCCAGGCTTTGTTTTGGGCATTATTTATATATTACCACTTATCCAAAGATTATTTTGAGTCAGATATAAGTAAGACATTCCATTAAGTTATCTTCGTTTTGGAGATGATGAAACTGATACTCATAGAAGTAAAGAGGACTCTAGGACTAACTGTCCATTGTCATTATTCATGTTACTTAACCTCTTTAATCCTCTGTTGTGAATCCAATAACAAAGTAGTAGGCAAGTTTGCTGAGGGCCAACTGTGTGACAAGCACTTTGATAATTGATTGGTCTTTACAGCAACCTTATGAGAGGAGTATTATTACTGTCATGTTATGAGTGAGAAAAATAAGATTTAAAGAGGTACAGGCAATTACACAAGAACACAGGGCTAGCAAATCAAGAAACAGAAATTAGATGTGAGATATTGTATCACCTAGGCCTAAAGGATTCAATGAAACAACCCATTTTAAATGCTTAATATAATAACCAGAGTATACACTCATCAAATGAGAGTATACTCATCATATGAGAGTATGCATTTGATGTTACTTTTCACAGTGGCCTTTTTGTAGTTAGTAAACAGCAGCACCAATAATAGAACTAAGCTGTCTGACTCCCAGCCTGTACCTAAATCTCTAACTTTTGATTTTATGAAATAAATTTGATTTGCATATGGGTATTGCTGGTGAGGGAAATGTAAAGAGGTCAATTTCCCCACTTTAAATTTTATTGGCTAGAGACCCATAGCTGACAATATTTTAATGGTTGCCACATATTCTTCTTTTATAAAGTGAGTTTCATTTTATATTTGTAAGTGGCTTTTATTGCAAATCATCACATAACAGTCAATTCTGAAGACTTTACATAAATTTCCCCTTGTTTGTGAATTGTCCCCATTCTGTCTCCTTTCTAAATTCCCTCAAGAACAACTTTCTTTGGACAGTAATATCATTATTAATTGTGAATTGTCAGTTAACAGCTTAACAATTGTCTATCATGGTCCTAATGCGTGGATGACACAAAGAATATAAAGTCAATAACTTGTGTTTCCTGAAAGACACATATTCGAAAGACAATCATTTCACTAGACTGACAGGAATAAGATTGCGATATTAATAGAGTACTCGGGCCGGGCGCGGTGGCTCACTTTGGGAGGCCGAGACGGGCGGATCACGAGGTCAGGAGATCCAGACCATCCTGGCTAACATGGTGAAACCCCGTCTCTACTAAAAAATACAAAAAACTAGCCGGGCGAGGTGGTGGACACCTGTAGTCCCAGCTACTCGGGAGGCTGAGGCAGGAGAATGGGGTAAACCCGGGAGGCGGAGCTTGCAGTGAGCTGAGATCCGGCCACTGCACTCCAGCACTCCAGCCCGGGCGACAGAGCGAGACTCCATCTCAAAAAAAAAAAAAAAAAAAAAAAAAAAAAAAGAGTACTCGGAGAGATGAGACGAAGGACAACTACCTTAGCCTAAAGTGTTGCAAATGGCTGTGGGAAGAATCTTTATCACTCCAAAAACAATATTACAGTGATATTTTAATTGACCATAGAGTTTAACTTGATCATTGTAAAATGGCCAAAATGGTGAATTATTTTTTGCCAATTATTAAAATGTAGCACTACCTGATGTAAATAAACATTGTGACCTAATGTTTACATTCGTATTATTTTTCTCCTTTTTGTCTTTTTCTCTCTCCCCAGCTAAGTGGAAAAAACTCATTTTGTTTTCATGCTAAAATTTTGGAATGCCATTAAACAGCAACACACTAGACAACTAAATTCTTATTTTTTATCTTCTCCCTTTAAGATTGTTCAAGGTTTATATCATGTATAACTCCCCAATGCAATCCCTCCCCCCTCCCCATGATAGGCCCCAGTGTGTGATGTTCCCCTTCCCGAGTCCAAGTGATCTCATTGTTCAGTTCCCACCTATGAGTGAGAACATGCGGTGTTTGGTTTTCTGTTCTTGTGATAGTTTGCTAAGAATGATGGTTTCCAGCTGCATCCATGTCCCTACAAAGGACGCAATCTATGATATAAATGATGAATTGATGGGTGCTGACGAGTTGATGGGTGCAGCACACCAACATGGCACAAGTATACATATGTAACAAACCTGCACGTTATGCACATGTACCCTAGAACTTAAAGTATAATAAAAAAAAAAAAAAAAAAAAGATTGTTCAAGGAAGAAATGGAACTAGCAGGGAAAAGTAAATACAGGCAAAAAAAAAAAAAAAATGCTTTTGACAAATGTATGTTCCAATAATAACTATGAAATATGTCAAACTGTTCTAAAATACTAAATATTTATTACTATTTATTCTATATTAAAATAGAGCAATAGAATAACCTTTATTGTCCCAATGTGAAAATGGTTTTTAACAATGTTAATATAAAACAAAGAACAAAGGACCATTATTATGGATAAACAGAGAGACATTACTTTACATGGTTTGACCCTCCTGATTCATAATTTAACATGTAACTCTGGCATACGCTGGGCACTTAGGGAAGTCACATTAAGTATTTCACAGCAAATGGAGAGTGAGAAAAATGATTTTCAGAAATCTTGCTATTTACTTCTTATAAATCTTATCTTGAATTCATTGTACTTTACATTAAATATAATTTGACAAAATGTAATAGTTTTAGTGTGTGTGCAAAATGAGAATTTTCTGATCATTCAGATATTAAAATTAGCGTTATAAATACAAATACATAATTACCTATTAAAATTCTAAGATGTATTTATTTTAATAAAAGTCTTTATAAAAACCTAGTTAGATCTTATTTATGATTATAAATGTAAAACTCCTAAATTTTTTTTTTACTTGGCATTATTTACTATTAATGATGTTGGGTTTATTAAAAAATGCAAGCACAGACTCCAATTAACATACTAACCTATTATATAATTTATCAATTCAATAGGTCAAACAATTAAGTCAGAACATTTAATAAAACTGACTATATATATATTTTTTACATAAAATCCATATTGGTTGTTTTGAAGTAGCAATTTCTTCTTTAAAATGATAAAAATTGTGTATGCAAAATCAATAGTCAATACTATAAAAGCTATAACATTATAGATACTTTCATCAAAATGAGTAAAAAGATGATTATGCCTATCACACTACTATACTATGTAAATTAACTATTATGCTGAAAATTCTGGCTAATAAAGTAGGGGAAGGAAGTAAATATAAATGTATATTTAAAATTATGAACTAAGTCTTCACTATTTTACAGGCAAAGGAAAATTCTAATATCTGACAAAATCTTTAAAGTCAATTAAAAAAGAGTATACTAAAGAAAAATGAACAATTTTCTCAAAAAGGACTATATCTAACTAAGAACTAGGTGGAGATTGCTTGGCATTACTAGTATCCAAAGACATACATACTAAAACAGTAATTGACATATTATCTAAAATCAAAATAGTGAAAATGTAATAATTATTGGCAGAACACAAGAAAATGGACATTCTCAGATATTGCTGGTGTGAGTATGAGTTTAAGTTTTCTAGAAGGAATTTGACCATATTTAACAAAATGTTTAAAATGTCTATATGCTTTGATAATGTAATTTCATCTCATAATTTTCTTAAGGTAATACTTAGATATATATCCACTCCCCATCCCCAAAAGAAAATGGAAAAAAAACTAAATGCGTAATGATTGCAGAATGGTTGAATGTTACCTTAGAAATATAAGAAATAATGCAGCAAAATACATGATGTTTAATAATACAAAAGTATGTAGTAATACAAAATATATGATGTTTAATAACACAATACCCACATATATTCATAATTTTGTAAAGAAAAAATATATGCATATACAAATTTGAAAGAAATTGACCCGTATTGACATTTTGACTTACCATTTGCTAGTCAAATTACAGTGCTTTTAATTTTCTACTTCCTGCCTTTATTTTATAAAGAATACTTTTTTCGTGTCTATAGCTATACTAAACTCAGTTCAGTGGAACTGTTATTTAAATGTATGGAAAAAATTGTGCTTTGTCCATAAATTGTATTTATATTAGAAAGTTGAAATAATTATAAAACATATATCCAGGTTTTTTTATTTGTTTCAGTACGTGACAGATCTATTATGTAATTTGAGTAAATTTTTTTCTTACAGTTATACAGGCAGTTCTCTCCTTACACAATTCTGATATGCATGAATATCAGTTACCATAGTTTAGTTAAATGTTACCAGTCCTCCAACAATGTAGCTCAAGTGTCAGGTAACATTGAATATTACTGTGAGTAATTACATAAACAAACATTGCTGCTGGCTCTGCAGTCCACAAATTACCACATAAAATAAGAGATGCACATTGTGGTCAGTGACCAATCATGTTTATTTTTTTCAAAATCTGTTGGTGATTGCGCACTACACATTTATTATTCAGTTTATTCATAGACAGAGAAGCGTGTGGTCATGTTGCCTCCTTGTGAGTGATAAACCCGAGTGACACTTTACAAACACAGATATTCAAAAAAGAAGAGGAATTGGACAGCAAAGAGGAAAGCACTGCAAACAAAGAAAATACTTGAAGTAAAATTCAAATTGGACCTAAGTGGAGTCATAGAAGAAATACTCACTACTGAGGTTTGAGGGATTCTGAATATGTAACCAGAGCTTCTTAGTAAAGGTGAACTTAACGTAAGTGAGGAAAGTGCTTGCCACGAATAGGATGAAGATGTCCTGGAGGAAGTGACACCCCAAACACTTCACGTTAGAGGAATTCTACAGGTACTTCACAACACTAAAAGTATAAAAGTTAAAATGTTGGAAGCTGATTCAAACTTAGAAAGGAGCGTGGCAATTCACCAAGGCATAGAAAAGATGTGGCCGGGCGCAGTGGCTCATGCCTGTAATCCCAACACTTTGGGAGGCCGAGGCGGGTGGATCACGAGGTCAGGAAATCGAGACCATCCTGGCTAACACGGTGAAACCCCGTCTCTACTAAAAATACAAAAAATTAGCCAGGCAGGCGTGGTGGTGGGCCCCTGTAGCTGGGACTATGAGGCAGGAGAATGGCGTGAACCCGGGAGGCGAAGCTTGCAGTGAGCCGAGATCGCGCCACTGCACTCCAGCCTGGGGGACGCAGTGAGACTCCCTCTCTGAAAATAAATAAATAAATAAATAAATAAATAAATAAATAAATAAAAATTTAAAAAAATTTAAAAAAAGATGCTTGTGTTCAGTGTGGTAAGTTGTAGGTAAGATGAAGGCAAGCACTGTTCAAAGTTCTTTTAGTGAGTATTTTACAAAGGAGTAAAACAACTTCTCTGGGTTTTTAAAGTTTTAAATTACAGAGTACTAAATAAATGGTTTTTTTTTACTGGTTTATTTACTTACATTTATAACCGACAGTGGGGAGTTTTTAACATGTTGAAGTTTTACAAAGTCTTAGAACTATCATAACCTTGCCTGTTGATTGTTAAGATCACTTTGCATGTTTGTAACACAAAGGATAAACACTTGAGGGGATAGATACCCCATTTTCCAAGATGTGATGATTACGCATTGTATGTCTTTTTCAAAACATCCCATATAGCCCATAAATACATACACCTACTATGTACCCACAAAAATTAAAAATTAAGAAAAAAAGATCATTTTGCATGGTTCAAGCTTGCATGATCGCTTTTACAATTCTACCCTACCATGCCCAGAAATATGCTATTTCTGACTTTCAAAATATTTTTCAAACAAAATAATTGCTGACTTTTAACTCACTGATATGTGCTTTACATCTGGTGAAAGGCCTAGCCTATCAATAAAATGAAAGGAAATCTTAGCTTTAAATTTCTTTACTATTCTGATACTTTTTGTTCTAGTGTGATCGCTGCTTGCCTCTTTATAATGACAAGCCTTTCCGCCAAGGTGATCAAGTTCACGCTTTCAATTGTAAACGTTGTCAGTGCAACAGCCATTCCAAAAGCTGCTATTACAACATCTCTGTAGACCCATTTCCTTTTGAGCACTTCAGAGGGGGAGGAGGAGTTTGTAATGACTGTGAGCATAACACTACAGGTAAGTAGCAAATACATTCCTGAGTTGGTCTTGGAGGACTATGTGCTTCTATCTACAATGGATATTATTTTAAATTATGTTATTGCTATCTTATTTAAGAATGTACTTTCATACTGTTAAGTTTGAAAACCAAAGCTGGTTCACCAAATCTTTCTATTTCCAAATCACTAGGTAGTTTTCAGAAATAACACTCTAGTCTTAAACTATATCTTCTCAGGAAAAGTATTTTGTTGTTGCTGTTATTTTGTTTGGTTTTTTAAAGAGTTCACACCATTTGACTAAACCACAACCATATTTAGAATAACTCAGGAATGCTTAGTTTGAACAAATATCCTTAAAATAAATATCCTTTTGTCCCCTTTATTGTCCTTTATATCTGGATTCTCATGTGGAGATTACATTCATTCAGGTTTGGCATGGACACTGGTAATCTGAGAATACTCTTTTTGAAAACACTGATTAAATAGAGATCATGATAATCAAAGTCCTGTTCTAAAACTACAAAGCATTTGACTAGTCATTGAAAAATACCATCCTTTTTTTGAAAGGCAAGAAATGGCCAACATCTGAATTTGTAAAATGTAATAGCATATATCTGATGGGTTTCAAAGTGGTACTCCTAAGCATGAATCCATTTATTAGCTGATCATTGATAACTTAAATATTACAGGATCTTGGGTAGGTGCTGGGGACATGAAGATGAATAAGATAATGAATTGTCTGTCTTTGGGTTATTTTACAGTGGGAAAGAGAGACTATTGAAAGGAATTATTACAAAGTTATCTGATGATTGCTAAGATAGGGCAAGTACAGTTGGAGTCAACCAGTTGAAGGATTAGGATGGTGAACTAAGGCTTACAATTAGGGAAACATTTTGTGCAGTGGCCTAGAGGAGAGAGAAATGTGACGCCTTTGAAAAACTGAAAGATGGGCAAATGGCTGGTGGTTAAGAAGAGATACTACGAAGAAAAGCAGGGCAAGATCATAGAGAACTCTGGAGCCATGATAAAGCATTTGGCTTTTATCTAAGGTCAAGAAGACACTTAAGGGTTTTATATGGGAAAGGGGCATAATCAGTTACTTGTTTTTAAAAGATACACCAAGTTATAAAGTGAAAAATGGATTACAGAGGGTTAGAGTGGTTGGTGAAAACCAGTTAGTGAGGTGCTGCAATAGTCCGGGTGAGAAATAATGTCAGAATACATTTTGTTGGTGTGGATAGAGAGAAATAGATCCAAAAGATATTTAGGATAAAAAAGTGAGTGTTTTGTGAGGAGAGTGTAGGCAAGGGCAGGAAGGAGAGCCAAGACTGATACCTAGCATTACATTCTAGCTTGAGCAGTAGGCTCAACGTTGGTGCCAGCCATTGAGATAGAAAATACAGGAGGATTGAGATGAGGGAGAAGATGGCAAGTTCTGTTGTGGATAGGTTCACTCTGTTTCCAAGAGACATGGGAGAAACTCCTGGGGGCAGCTGGAAACACAGTTCTGAAGCACTTTTCTTCAAGGAAATCCTCTCATGATGCTTTAGAGAAGATCAGAATCATTTATACATGTTAGTAACAACTACGCTTATCATGGTTTATAAATGTGTATTACTCCTGGTATTAGTTAGTTAAGATTCCTCTTACCTCCTAGACTGTAAGAGAGCTTTGTGAAAGAGATGCAATTGGTATTGTGTATTTAGTTCACTACTATGTTGCACAGCACTTAGCACAGTATTTGGTACATGGTAATCACACAATAAATATTCATTAATTGATAAAAGATAATTTCTAAATTGGAGATATAGATTTGGGAGTCAACAGCATATGTAAATGGAAATAGTATAGAAATATTATAAATCAGTTTAATTTTTAATTAGCCCAATAGTCAATATCTATCAGAATATGAGTTTTCACTTGATTATTTCTGTAGTCTTCTAATATTGGGCCAATTTCAACTTTTTTTGAGCAAATTACATCATGTTTAAAGGGGAAATTGATAGTCTTAAGTTTTATTTCAGCTTATTTCAATTATCTTATATACTACTCATGTTAACTTTAGAAACTCCTTGTAGTTTAGGTTTTTTTATTACATAATATAGCAAGGGAAATTTGCAATTATAAATTATAAACTATAGGAATTACCTGATGTATCTGCTAGGTTATTCTAGTATTTAATATGAAAAGTACTTGGTATATCTAAATATAATGAATTTCTTTTTCAATCTTTGAAATGAAAAATAATGGCCACTAACTTAATCATTTGTTTTTAATTGTGTTAACTACAGAATAATAAATTATATTAAGAGAAGTCTCCCATTTTACATGATTGAGTTCCAGAAAAATATTTCCAATACTACATACCCACTTGTTTCTTATTATATAAGTATCATCTACCACATATGTAGAAATTTCTCATACTGTATTGAATTTAGATAAAGTGCCTGGTCCTAGACATAAAGTTTTAAGTTTAGGAGCAAACTCTTTCCAAATGTATGGGCCCCTATAAAGCACAGCTTTTTAGAAGTGTGGTATTATATAACAGATGGGAGTTTAATGAAGTAAAGCACAGTTTGTAACAGGTTCATTGTTTCATATGCTCTGGATCACTAAATTGGCAGGTAGAGATGAAAGGTGCATTAAAATGGACGTCCCAAAAATTATAGAATTCCCTCAGAGGAATACAGTCTTTAATTTTGAATTATGCAGCTGATTTTAATGAATTAGAAGTCATAATGCATAACCTTTCCTTGATGCAGGAAGGAACTGTGAGCTGTGCAAGGATTACTTTTTCCGGCAAGTTGGTGCAGATCCTTCAGCCATAGATGTTTGCAAACCCTGTGACTGTGATAAAGTTGGTGCTAGAAATGGTAGCATTCTTTGCGATCAGGTGAGTTTTTCTGAGTGTTTAAGGTAAAGGATTACTCTGTCTGCCAGAAACTTATTTGGGTGTTATTTCACTGGTAGAATTGAAGACTGCATTTACCAGGAAATCCTCTATGTGCATTTGCATTTCAAAGAGATGGTTGTTCCTGTGCAACTTTTAGTATGGACATGAAATATAGCACTAGTTTGGTGGTCCTTTGCATATAAAAAGGCTTATTTTAGTTTTAATTTTACAAATGTCAAAACATCGAAGGGTAGAGGTTCCAAGTAAATTGGGGTATATGTCTTAGAATTATTGGTGAATTAATATTAATACACAATATAAATAAACAAGAATAGTTTCTCCAAAAATTCCATAGAAGATCGTATAGCAAAAGTCACTTACACTTAGAGTCAAATGGAAATTATGATAGCCTCGCTTCTAAATTTCTTAGTCTAACTTTCCCTCTTAAAAGTACAATGGATTTTTTATAATTTTAAAACATTTTTATTACTTACATCACAAATATTGATGTCTAGCCTACATGCACACAGATTCTAACTTACCTCGGTTCATGAATCCTACCTCAAGCAGAAAAACAAGCTTCTTATTTAAGTTGCAATTTTTACCTGTTCTGATAATACTAACAAGTTAAAACTGTGAAAATTGGTAAAGGAGAAATTTACTTTGAAGAATCAATTCCATGACTGTATTAATTTTTAACAATTATATATTCTGTTATAAATAAATAAGGCTAGGAGCATAAACCATAATCCAGTTGTAGAACATTTGTTAAAAGGTTATATTGTGAACAAAATACATACAAGACAAAATATCTTTCTCATATAATTTTGAGAATTCCTTAAAAATTGCTTTCGCAAATAAAAGACAAATACAAACCAAGACAAAATATGGATTCAAAGACCTTCAGAGTAACCATCATGTGTTAATAAGGAGGCATTATATGCTTCATTAGAAAGCTGAAGAGTAGACAAATTATTAATAAAGACAATTTCTCCTATTTTTATTTTATAATATTGAGGGACTATTTTCTCAGAAAGTCATACTACAATTTTACATATATTAATTAGTAAACTCTGACTATATCTTTAAATCATATCTCATTTTTACACATCTACCCTGAGTTTTCAGCATGGCTATCTTTTGTTTATCATTCAAATATTGATATATTATATTTTGAGATATCTTTGCTGACCACCCAATTACAAAACATTCTCAAGTCTTTTATATCATCCCATGTTATTCTCATTACAGGCTTTGTAAAATTAATTTATTTGTTTACTTTTTTCTCTCTGTCCAACATAAACAGAACAGTTTTGGTCATATAAAAAGCCCCCAATACGTATTTGTCACATAAATGTTGAATGAATAAAGAGAGACTATCTAAGCACTGATCTTATAGTTAGATTGCCATTTAAGATGGTCATTACAATAATCTGAGCATTATGTAAATTTTCACTTGCAGAACAGTTTTTCTCCCTGAAAATCTAAGGTCAAGAGCTTTGTTATATAGTATAGGAAGACTGTAAACTATAGTTTTACCTCCCAGAATCTCAGTTACATGTCTAACCTATTTGAGTTACAGTGCATCAGATTTGTCTTTCCATTTCACCATTCAGATCTACAAGAAATTGAAACCTGATTTTTCTGAATTCAAACTTCTATTTCAAGTCCATTTTATAGGGATGCTAGACAACTTTGGGTAGTTCTGTGCTTGTAAATAATTAACAACTGACTAAGAAAAAAAAGCCCACCACAATCAATTTCAATCTACCAGTGAGATGTCACTGAACATGGAATTCAGAAGAGATGTACTTAATCTGCTCTTAATGAACCAGTGCACAGTACTTCAGCATACCACTGACTCTAGATTTCTTTCTTTAATGTCTTATAAAGTAGATCAAATTATTGGATGGAATTTGAAAGATTGTATCATTTATAAGCAGGATATTAGCTGTAGATAGTGTTATTTTTTAAGTTGGAGAAGTTTTTCTCTATTCCTAGTTTTTCTGAGAGTGGTTTTTATGAAAGGCGTTGAATTTTGTCAGCTGCTATTTCTGCATCAATTATTATGCTCATGTGATCATTTTTTCTTTAGTTTGTTAATAAAGTGGAATACATTGCTTGATTTTCAAATGTTGAACCAGCATTACATCCCTGGAACCTAACCACCTTTGTGTGTATCTTTATGTGTAATTCTTTTCGTACATTGTTAAATTCTATTTGCTAAAATTTTGCTAAGGATTTTACATCTGTGTTCACAAGAAATATTACTCTATGGTTTGTTTTTATATATTGTGTTTGTTTCATTTTGTTATCAGGATAATACTCTCATAAAATGAATTACAAAATCTTCCTTCCTGTTGTTTTCCTATAAGAAATGCAGAACTGGTGTTAATTACTCTTTAAAGTTTTAGTAGAACACTCCATGTATTAGTCCATTTTTATACTGCTGTGAAGAAATACCTGAGACAGAGTAAGTTCTAAAGAAAAATAAATTTTTATTTGTTTATTTATTTAGAGACAGAATCTCGCTCTGTCACCCAGGCTGGAGTGCTGTGTCATGATCTTGGCTCACTGGAACCTCCACCTCTGGGGTTCAAGCTATTCTTCTGCCTCAGGCTCCTGAGTAGCTGTAATTGCAGATGCTCACCACCCACACCTGGCTAATTTTTTTTTTTTTTTTTTGTATTTTTAGTAGAAATGGAGTTTCACCATGTTGGCCAGACTGGTCTCAAACTCCCACCCACCTCGGCTTCCCAAAGTGCTAGGATTACAGGCATGAGCCACCACACCTGGCCAGAAAAATAGGTTTAATAGACTTACAATTCCACATGGCTTGGAAGGCCTCACAATCATGGCAGAAAGCATAGGAAGAGCAAAGGTATGTCTCACATGGCAGCACACAAGAGAGAAGTGCTGAGCAAGGAACAGGCAAAGCCCCTTTTGAAACCATCAGATTTCATGAGAACTAACTCACTAGCATGAGAACAGGATGGGGGAAACTGCTCCCATGATTCAATTATCTCCACCTGGTCCCTACCGCAACACATGGGGATTATGGGAACTACAATTCAAGATGAGATTTGGGTTGGGACACAGCCAAACCCACCTTGGCCCCTCCCAAATCTCACATCCTCGCCATTCAAAACAAAATCATGCCCTTCCAACAGTCCCCCAAAGTGTTAACGCATTCTGGCATTAACTCAAAAGTTCAAGTTCAAAGTCTCATTTGACACAAGCCACGTCCCTTCTGCCTACTGGCCTCTAAAATCAAAAGCAAGTTAGTTATTTCCTAGATACAATAGGGGTACAGGCATTGGGTAAATACACACATTGCAAATGGGAGAAATTGGCCAAAACGAAGGGCCTACAGGCCCCATGCAAGTCTGAAACCCAATGGGGCAGTCATTAAACCTCAGAGTTACCAAATGATCTCCTTTGACTCCATGTCTTACATCCAGGGCACGCTGATGCAAGAGGTGGCTCCATGGCCTTGGGCAGTTCAGCCTCTGTGGCTTTGCTGGGTACAGCCTTCCTCCTGGCTGCTTTCACAGGCTGGCATTGAGTGTCTGTGGCTTTTCCAGGCACACAGTGCAAGGGATCAGTGAATCTACCACTCTGAGATCTGAAGGATGGTGGCCCCCTTCTCACAGCTTCACTAGGCAGTATCCCAGTGGGGACTCTGGGTGGGGTATCTGACCCCACATTTCCCTTCCACATTACCTTAGCAGAGGTACTTCATAAGGGCTCTGCCCCTGCAGCACATCCTCTGCCTGGACATCCAGTGTTTCCATACATCCTCTGAAATCTAGGTGAAGGTTCCCAAACCTCAATTCTTGTCTTCTGCGCACCTGCAGGCTCAACATCATGTGGAAGCTGCCAAGGCTTGGAGCTGCCATTCTCTGAAGCAATGGTCTGAGCTGTATGTTGACCCCTTTTAGCCACGGCTGGAGGAGTGGAGACATGGCACAAAGTCCTTAGACTGCACACAGCAGGGGGGCCCCTGGGCCAATGAAACCATTTTTTCCTCCTAGGTCTCCAGGCCTGTGATGGGAGGGGCTGATGAGACATGCCCTGGAGACACTTTCTCCATTGTCTTGGTGATTAACATTTGACTTCTTGTTACTTATGCAAATTTCTG
This sequence comes from Rhinopithecus roxellana, assembly GCF_007565055.1. Lineage (NCBI taxonomy): Eukaryota > Metazoa > Chordata > Mammalia > Primates > Cercopithecidae > Rhinopithecus > Rhinopithecus roxellana. Next base: position 66,521,334 of record NC_044556.1, read on the forward strand.
CAGCCAACTTGAATTTCTCTCCAGAAAATGTGTTTTTCTTTTCTACTGCATTGTCAGGCTGCAAATTTTTCAAACTTTTAAGCTCCACTTCCTCTTTAACACTTACTGCTTAGACATTTCTTCCACTAGATACCCTAAATCATCTCTTTCAAGTTCAAAGCTCTGCAGATCTCTAGGGGAGGGGCAAAATGCTGCCAGCCTCTTTGCATAGCAAGAGGGACCTTTACTCCAGTTCCACACAAGTTCCTTATCTCCAGCTGGGACCAGCTCAGCCTGGCCTTTATTGTCCATATTGCTATCAGCATTTTGGTCAAAGCCATTCAACAAGTCTCTAGGACGTTCCAAACTTTCCCACATCTTTCTGTCTTCTGAGCCCTCCAATCTCTTTCAAACTTTCCCATATTTCACTACCTTCTTCTGAGCCCTCCGAACTGTTCCAGACTCTGCCTGTTACCCAGTCCCAAAGTTGCTTCTACTTTTTTGGGTGTCTTTACAGCAGTGCCCCACTACCCGATACTGATTTACTGTATTAATCCATTCTAACCCTGCTATAAGAACAAACCTGAGACTGGGTAATTTATAAAGGAAGGAGGTTTAATTGACATATAGTTCCTCAGGGCTGGGGAGGCCTCAGTAAACTTACGATCAAGGCAGAAAGGGAAACAAACACATCATTCTTTACATGGTGGCAGCAAGGAGAAGTGCCAAGTGAGGGTGGGGGAAAGTTCCTTATAAAACCATCAGATCATGTGGGAATTCACTATCAGAAGAACAGGATGGGAGAAACCGCCCCCATGATTCAATTATCTCCACCTGGTCCCTCCCACGACATATGGGGATTACGGGAACTACAATTCAATATGAGATTTGTGTGGAGACACAGTGGACACATATTGCTCCAGTAAAACTATCTCAGATTTCTTTGGAAACAGAAATAATTTGTTATTAATTCAAAATAAAATACTACATATATAGGTACATATATGTGTGTGTGTGTGTGTATACATATATATATAGAGAGAGAGAGAGAAAGAGAGAGAGATACAAGGAAATGAGAGTCACATTGACATCATTAGGAATTTAATGTTACTAGAAGGCGGTTCAGAATTACCTTAAAATTCCAAAAGAAGACATTTTGAAGAAAAACTAGTTACTCAGTTCTGTCCAAGCTATGGCACCAACATGAGGTTAAGATTCTTTTTGTACTGATAGATGATCAAAATATTACCATTCATAACTCCCTATTAAAATATTTAGTATGCAAAGTGAAAAAGGAATGTAAGACTGGGGACAACATTAAACAAAGGAAATGACAAATAGTTATGATCCAAAGAAATAAATACATAAGTCAAAATATATTTTCAAAGTATCCATTGGTCTTTATGGCCTTCAAGGATAGTTTCCTTACATAGGTGTTTAATAATTCAATTTTATTTAAGATCAAATCACAATTTTGTGTTTTGTACTGAATAATTTTCATGTGAACATAATATAGTGAGTTTATATTAAGTATAAGGTTCAATCCATAGTCAAAGGATATATGACATAATGGCTGTAAAATGAAAGATAAATGCTATAAAATTGATTCTCTATAGATGGATGGATAGATATAAATTTAGAAATTATGAATAAAAAAGAGAAATAGGAAAAGGTAAAGATGCATTAATTTCTCTAACTTTCAAGTAGAAAATCATTAGCTATTAATTAGGTATGTTATTTAGAGATATACGAATAACAAGTAGAGGGCTGAAAATACTAATGTATCCAAGTATTTCAGTGAGAAACTAGATGCTTTTTTCCTAGGATCAAAAGCAAGATCACAATATCACCTGCTACCACTTCCACCTAACAATATACTGAAAGTTCTAGCCAAGAAAATGAAATAAAAAACATTCAGATTGGAAAAAGAGAAGTTATTTGTATTCGCATATGGCATTATCTTATAGATAGAAAATCCTAAGGAATTAATTCAAAAGTATTAAAACTAGTAAATTCAGGCTGGGCGCAGTGGCTCATGCTTGTAATCTCAGCACTTTGGGAGGCCGAGGCAGGTGGATCAGGAGGTCAGGAGATAAAGACCATCCTGGCTAACACAGTGAAAACCCCATCTCTACTAAAAATACAAAAAATTAGCCAGGCATGGTATTGGGTGCCTGTAGTCCCAGTTACTCGGGAGGCTGAGGCAAGAGAATGGCGTGGACCCGGGAGGTGGAGTTTGCAGTGAGCCGAGACCACATCACTGCACTCCAGCCTGGGTGACAGAGCAAGACTCCATTAAAAAAAGAAAGAAAGAAAGAAAGAAAACTAATAAATTCAGCAAGGTTGCAGAGTGCAATATCAATACACAAAGATCAATTGTATTTCTATATATTTCCACTGAACAATCTGAAAAGAAAATTAAGAAAAATTCTTTCAAAATATCACCAAAAGATTAAAATATTTAGAAAAACATTTAGTAAAAGAAGTGCAAAATTATATTCTGAAAACCATAAAACATCGCTGAAATAAATTAAAGAAGCACTAAATAAATAGAATGACACTCAATGCTCATGTATCAGAAGACTTAGTATTATTAAATTAACAACACTCTCCACTTGATCTATAGATTTATTGTAATCTTTGTTAAATGCCCACCTTACTTCTTTGCACACATTGACCAGAGGATCCTAAAGTTTGCATGAAATTCATGGGACTCAAAAACGTCCAAGATAACCTTGTAAAAGAAGAGTTGGAAAACTCACCCTTCCCAATTTCAAAATTTACTATAATCAAGACAGTATGGTACTGGGATAAAGATAGACATATACACATATTCACTGAAATAGAATTGAGAGTCTAGAAATAAGCCCTCATATTTATAGTCAATTGATTTTTGACAACAGTGCCAAGACAGTTTAATGGAGTAGTTTTAACAAATGGTCCTGGGACAACTATGTTTTTATATGCAGAAGAATGAAATTGGACTCCTACCTCACCTCACATGTAAACAAAGTAATTCAAATTAAACAAAATATTGAATATAAAAGCTAAAACTATAAAATCTTGAGAAGAAAATATAGATGAAAATCTTCATGTCCTTGGATTAGCCAGTGGCTTTTTAGATGTGACACCAAACGCCTAAGAAACAGAAGAAAAAATATATAAATTGGACTTCATTATAATGAATATTTCAGAGGACACCCACAAGAAAGTGAAATAAACAACTCAAAGAATTAGTCACAAAGCATATAATAAATATGTTATAATGAAGAAAATATTTGCAAAACATACATCTGATAAGAGGCTTTTCTAGTATATACGAAGAACATGAAGTGAATAATCAAAAGACAAATAACTCAATTTGAAAATGGGCAAATAATCTGAATAGTGATTTCTCTAAAGAAGATATAAAATGGCCAGCAAGCACATAAAAAGATTTTGACATTATTAGTCATCAGAGAAATGCACATCAAAACCACTGTACATGCCCACTTCCCAACCAGTGGGATGATTACAACTTAAAAAAAAAAAAAAAAAAAAAAAAAACAGACAAAAACAAAAGTTGGTGAGGATGTGGAGAAATTGGAGTCTTCTCAAAGACTGCTTATGAGAATGTAAAATGTGCACCGACTTTGGAAAATGGCTTGGTATTTCTCAAAATATTAAAGATGGATTACCATATGACACAGAAGTTTCACTCCTCTGTGTATACCATATATCCTCATAAAATCTTATTGGTAAATGTCAATGCCGCATTATTTATAACAGTCAGAATGTCCATCAACTGCTGAATGAATAAATAAAATGTAGTATAATCACACAATGGAATATTATTTTACATTAAAAAGAAAGAAAGTACTGGTACCTCCTACAAAATTGACTCAAATCTCAGAAATTAGAGTAGGGGAAGGAAGAGGGATGAAGAAGAGAGAAAGCTTGTTTTGTTTTGTTTCCAAGTGCAAAAATCTATTTTAAATATGTATGGAAGGAAAGACATGCTTTAAAATGCTAACTTTTTTGGTTTTAAAAACATTTTTCCTTTTATATAAACTTTTTTTATCTTTCCAAATCTGCTTTATTTATAACTTTTATAGTCAGAAAAAAAGGAGAATTTTCATTCAACCTGATATATAGCCGGAGAGAATTACACATAAGAATAGGAATGTAAATAAGAATGATAGAGCTGTTTTCTGACTTTAAAAATCCCACATTGTTTATCTTTAAATCACATTCATATATTACCTTAATCTTTATTATTTTCTCATGCTCCAAATACAGAGACAAAGTTTATGGATTATCATTACATGTGGAGATATTGTGTCAAGTCTACCTTGTCTAAATAATGTTATAAAAGATTTCTAAAAATGTTTCCAGACATTGTCAGTAGGATAACAGAACACACACTAAAGAAATTGTCAACAGTGTCAAAATTATAAGCTGCAAAATTGAATTCAAGGACATTTTAAAAAATTCATGCAATTTCAATCCTTAATAATATTAGGGAGCACAAAAGGAAATTAGGCAGTAGTTCAAGTTTCATTTTGTTATAATAACTCAGGAATGAAGCCAGCCCCAAATGGCCTGAGTGACTGTGTCATGCGCTCTGTGTTCTGGAAGGGAACTTTCCCTCTGGCACTTGTCATTTGAAACTCTATCCAGTCTCATAAGATATGGCATGTTTGCCTTATTCTTCCATAAGAAATGTTGTATTTCTTCCTTATGTGAATGCCAAAATCTTGAGAGGGGCATAAAGTAATGCTCTGCATCACTGAATCCTAAAAATACTAATGCCAAAGTCAAGTCACAGAGAACATCTAAGACACAGTACTACTATTAATAGGAGAGAGGAAAATAAAGAGTAATAATGATTATTGAGGAGTAACTAACATGGAATCCTTGGATCCCTTGGGTTACTATGTGAGTGTACAGTTTATGTCTGTATAAATTGAGTAGGATACAATTTATGTCTGTGTCATAAAATTGTTAACTCTGTGTATTTTTCTCTATTTTTTCTTGTGTCTCTATTTTTGAGAGTGAGAGCTTTCAGTATTTTCATCAGATCCAAAAGGGATACATGAACCAAAAAAGATGATAATTACTTCACCATGGAAAAGAAGTCTGTCTTATAAATAGGCTTGGTTATTAGTTCAGGTACATATAATGTGAGTTTTCCAGGATGCCACTGCACTTCCCTCTTGTTTGCTTAAACTGAATGCATGAGTTACTTGACATGCATCCTGAGTTGGAGGTTAACTGTCCTTTTTCATTTCCTCATCTAGTGTGACTTAAGTTCAGATCAATCAAATAGAGTTCCAGGCCTAGATGATGCCTCTTCTGTACTTTGAAGTATGTGGAGAAGGGTCTGTGGATACACACCTAAAGTGTATACATCTAGAGATCTCAGTCTGCTCCTGACCCAAGGTGGGAGTGAGCTGTTTGTCTCTATCCTTTCCCTCCACTGACCCCACTCCTCCACATATTTGCTGGTATTCCCAGAGTTCCTGCTATAGCCACCTCCACAGGTGATGGTGATAAGGTAGGGAGACAAGTCAAAGTCCCCAGCATATGGCCTGACTCATATAGAATGCATTCAATAAATATTGTCTGAGTGCTTTCTTGTTTGAGACTTCCTTTGTTCATCCCTGCTACCTTCTCTCCCTTTCACTTTGCTTATTATTGGGTTGAGCTGAGGAAGCCATGGGGGTTCAGCCACCATAGTCAAGATGGTGGCCATCAGCTAGAGTAGTCCTCAAACTTTTAATGCACATGTGACTATCCGAGGTATCTTTTTATTTTATTTTATTTATTTATTTATTTATTTATTTATTTATTTATTTATTTTTGTAAAATATTTCTTTTTTTTTTTTTTTTTATTATACTTTAAGTTCTAGGGTACATGTGCATAACGTGCAGGTTTGTTACATATGTATACTTATGCCATGTTGGTGTGCTGCACCCATCAACTCGTCAGCACCCATCAATTCATCATTTATATCATGTATAACTCCCCAATGCAATCCCTCCCTCCTCCCCCCTCCCCCCTCCCCATGATAGACCCCAGTGTGTGATGTTCCCCTTCCCGAGTCCAAGTGATCTCATTGTTCAGTTCCCACCTATGAGTGAGAACATGCGGTGTTTGGTTTTCTCTTCTTGTGATAGTTTGCTAAGAATGATGGTTTCCAGCTGCATCCATGTCCCTACAAAGGACGCAAACTCATCCTTTTTTATGGCTGCATAGTATTCCATGGTGTATATGTGCCACATTTTCTTAATCCAGTCTGTCACAGATGGACATTTGGGTTGATTCCAAGTCTTTGCTATTGTGAATAGTGCCGCAATAAACATACGTGTACATGTGTCTTTGTAGTAGACTAATTTATAATCCTTTGGGTATATACCCAGTAGTGGGATGGCTGGGTCATATGGTACATCTAGTTCTAGATCCTTGAGGAATTGCCATACTGTTTTCCATAATGGTTGAACTAGTTTACAATCCCACCAACAGTGTAAAAGTGTTCCTATTTCTCCACATCCTCTCCAACACCTGTTGTTTCCTGACTTCTTAATGATTGCCATTCTAACTGGTGTGAGATGGTATCTCATTGTGGTTTTGATTTGCATTTCTCTGATGGCCAGTGATGATGAGCATTTTTTCATGTGTCTGTTGGCTGTATGAATATCTTCTTTTGAGAAATGTCTGTTCATGTCCTTTCCCCACTTTTTGATGGGGTTGTTTGTTTTTTTCTCGTATATTTGTTTGAGTTCTTTGTAGATTCTGGATATTAGCCCTTTGTCAGATGAGTAGGTTGCAAAAATTTTCTCCCATTCTGTAGGTTGCCTGTTCACTCTGATGGTAGTTTCTTTTGCTGTGCAAAAGCTCTTTAGTTTAATGAGATCCCATTTGTCAATTTTGGCTTTTGCTGCCGTTGCTTTTGGTGTTTTAGACATGAAGTCCTTGCCCATGCCTATGTCCTGAATGGTACTACCTAGATTTTCTTCTAGGGTTTTTATGGTATTAGGTCTAACATTTAAGTCTCTAATCCATCTTGAATTAATCTTCGTATAAGGGGTAAGGAAAGGATCCAGTTTCAGCTTTCTACTTATGGCTAGCCAATTTTCCCAGCACCATTTATTAAATAGGGAATCCTTTCCCCATTTCTTGTTTCTCTCAGGTTTGTCAAAGATCAGATGGCTGTAGATGTGTGGTATTATTTCTGAGGACTCTGTTCTGTTCCATTGGTCTATATCTCTGTTTTGGTACCAGTACCATGCTGTTTTGGTTACTGTAGCCTTGTAGTATAGTTTGAAGTCAGGTAGCGTGACGCCTCCAGCTTTGTCCTTTTGACTTAGGATTGTCTTGGCAATGCGGGCTCTTTTTTGGTTCCATATGAACTTTAAAGCAGTTTTTTCCAATTCTGTGAAGAAACTCATTGGTAGCTTGATGGGGATGGCATTGAATCTATAAATAACCTTGGGGAGTATGGCCATTTTCACGATATTGATTCTTCCTATCCATGAGCATGGTATGTTCTTCCATTTGTTTGTGTCCTCTTTGATTTCACTGAGCAGTGGTTTGTAGTTCTCCTTGAAGAGGTCCTTTACATCCCTTGTAAGCTGGATTCCTAGGTATTTTATTCTCTTTGAAGCAATTGTGAATGGAAGTTCATTCCTGATTTGGCTCTCTGCATGTCTGTTGCTGGTGTATAAGAATGCTTGTGATTTTTGCACATTAATTTTGTATCCTGAGACTTTGCTGAAGTTGCTTATCAGCTTAAGGAGATTTTGGGCTGAGACGATGGGGTTTTCTAAATATACAATCATGTCATCTGCAAACAGGGACAATTTGACTTCTTCTTTTCCTAACTGGATACCCTTGATTTCTTTCTCTTGCCTGATTGCCCTAGCCAGAACTTCCAACACTATGTTGAATAGGAGTGGTGAGAGAGGGCATCCCTGTCTTGTGCCAGGTTTCAAAGGGAATTTTTCCAGTTTTTGAGCATTCAGTATGATATTGGTTGTGGGTTTGTCATAAATAGCTCTTATCATTTTGAGGTACGTTCCATCAATACCGAATTTATTGAGCGTTTTTAGCATGAAGGGCTGTTGAATTTTGTCGAAAGCCTTTTCTGCATCTATTGAGATAATCATGTGGTTCTTGACTTTGGTTCTGTTTATATGCTGGATTATGTTTATTGATTTGCGAATGTTGAACCAGCCTTGCATCCCAGGGATGAAGCCCACTTGATCATGGTGGATAAGCTTTTTGATGTGTTGCTGAATCCGGTTTGCCAGTATTTTATTGAGGATTTTTGCATCGATGTTCATCAGGGATATTGGTCTAAAATTTTCTTTTTTTGTTGTGTCTCTGCCAGGCTTTGGTATCAGGATGATGTTGGCCTCATAAAATGAGTTAGGGAGGATTCCCTCTTTTTCTATTGATTGGAATAGTTTCAGAAGGAATGGTACCAGCTCCTCCTTGTACCTCTAGTAGAATTCAGCTGTGAATCCATCTGGTCCTGGACTTTTTTTGGTTGGTAGGCTCTTAATTATTGCCTCAATTTCAGAGCCTGCTATTGGTCTATTCAGGGATTCAACTTCTTCCTGGTTTAGTCTTGGAAGAGTGTAAGTGTCCAGGAAATTATCCATTTCTTCTAGATTTTCTAGTTTATTTGCGTAGAGGTGTTTATAGTATTCTCTGATGGTAGTTTGTATTTCTGTGGGGTCGGTGGTGATATCCCCTTTATCATTTTTTATTGCGTCTATTTGATTCTTCCCTCTTTTGTTCTTTATTAGTCTTGCTAGCGGTCTGTCAATTTTGTTGATTTTTTCAAAAAACCAACTCCTGGATTCATTGATTTTTTGGAGGGTTTTTTGTGTCTCTATCTCCTTCAGTTCTGCTCTGATCTTAGTTATTTCTTGCCTTCTGCTAGCTTTTGAATGTGTTTGCTCTTGCTTCTCCAGTTCTTTTAATTGTGATGTTATAGTGTCAATTTTAGATCTTTCCAGCTTTCTCTTGTGGGCATTTAGTGCTATAAATTTCCCTCTACACACTGTTTTAAATGCGTCCCAGAGATTCTGGTATGTTGTATCTTTGTTCTCATTGGTTTCAAAGAACATCTTTATTTCTGCCTTCATTTCGTTATGTACCCAGTAGTCATTCTGGAGCAGGTTGTTCAGTTTCCATGTGGTTGAGCAGTTTTGATTGAGTTTCTTAGTCCTGAATTCTAGTTTGATTGCACTGTGGTCTGAGAGACAGTTTGTTATAATTTCTGTTCTTTTACGTTTGCTAAGGAGTGCATTACTTCCAATTATGTGGTCAATTTTGGAATAAGTGCAATGTGGTGCTGAGAAGAATGTATATTCTGTTGATTTGGGGTGGAGAGTTCTATAGATGTCTATTAGGTCCGCTTGGTGCAGAGATGAGTTCAATTCCTGGATATCCTTGTTAACTTTCTGTCTCGTTGATCTGTCTAATGTTTACAGTGGAGTGCTGAAGTTTCCCATTATTATTGTATGGGAGTCTAAGTCTCTTTGTAAGTCTCTAAGGACTTGCTTTATGTATCTGGGTGCTCCTGTATTGGGTGCATATATATTCAGGATAGTTAGCTCTTCCTGTTGAATTGATCCCTTTACCATTATGTAATGGCCTTCTTTGTCTCTTTTGATCTTTGATGGTTTAAAGTCTATTTTATCAGAGACTAGGATTGCAACCCCTGCTTTTTTTTGTTCTCCATTTGCTTGGTAGATCTTCCTCCATCCCTTTATTTTGAGCCTATGTGTGTCTCTGCATGTGAGATGGGTCTCCTGAATACAGCAGACTGATGGGTCTTGACTTTTTATCCAGTTTGCCAGTCTGTGTCTTTTAATTGGAGCATTTAGTCCATTCACATTTAAGGTTAATATTGTTATGTGTGAACTTGATCCTGCCATTATGATATTAACTGGTTTTTTTTGCTCGTTAGTTGATGCAGTTTCTTCCTAGCCTCGATGGTCTTTGCATTTTGGCATGTTTGTGCAATGGCTGGTACCGGTTGTTCCTTTCCATGTTTAGTGCTTCCTTCAGGGTCTCTTGTAAGGCAGGCCTGGTGGTGACAAAATCTCTGAGCATTTGCTTATCTGTAAAGGATTTTATTTCTCCTTCACTGATGAAACTTAGTTTGGGTGGATATGAAATTCTGGGTTGAAAATTCTTTTCTTTAAGAACGTTGAATATTGGCCCCCACTCTCTTCTGGCTTGTAGAGTTTCTGCCGAGAGATCTGCTGTTAGTCTGATGGGCTTCCCTTTGTGGGTAACCCCACCTTTCTCTATGGCTGCCCTTAGGATTTTTTCCGTCATTTCAACTTTGGTGAATCTGGCAATTATGTGTCTTGGAGTTGCTCTTCTGGAGGAGTATCTTTGTGGCGTTCTCTGTATTTCCTGAATTTGAATGTTGGCCTGCCCTACTAGGTTGGGGAAGTTATCCTGGATGATATCCTGAAGAGTGTTTTCCAACTTGGTTCTATTTTTCCCCTCACTTTCAGGCACCCCAATCAGATGTAGATTTGGTCTTTTTACATAATCCCATACTTCTTGCAGGCTTTGTTCATTTCTTTTTCTTCTTTTTTCTTTTGGTTTCTCTTCTCGCTTCATTTCATTCATTTGATCCTCAATCGCTGATACTCTTTCTTCCAGTTGATCAAGTCGGTTACTGAAGCTTGTGGATTTGTCACGTATTTCTCGTGTCATGGTTTTCATCTCTGTCATTTCATTTATGACCTTCTCTGCATTAATTACTCTAGCTATCAATTCTTCCACTCTTTTTTCAAGATTTTTAGTTTCTTTGCGCTGGGTATGTAATTCCTCCTTTAGCTCTGAGAAGTTTGATGGACTGAAGCCTTCTTCTCTCATCTCGTCAAAGTCATTCTCTGACCAGCTTTGATCCATTGCTGGGGATGAGCTGCGCTCCTTTGCAGGGGGAGATGCGCTCTTATTTTTTGAATTTCCAGCTTTTCTGCCCTGCTTCTTCCCCATCTTTGTGGTTTTATCTGCCTCTGGTCTTTGATGATGGTGACGTACTGATGGGGTTTTGGTATAGGTGTTCTTCCTGCTTGATAGTTTTCCTTCTAATAGTCAGGACCCTCAGCTGTAGGTCGGTTGGAGATTGCTTGAGGTCCACTCCAGACCCTGTTTGCCTGGGTATCAACAGCAGAGGTTGCAGAAGATACAATATTGCTGAACAGCAAGTGTACCTGTCTGATTCTTACTTTGGAAGCTTCCTCTCAGGGGTGTACTCCACCCTGTGAGGTGTGGGGTGTCAGACTACCCCTAGTGGGGGATGTCTCCCAGTTAGGCTACTCAGGGGTCAGGGACCCACTTGAGCAGGCAGTCTGTCCATTCTCAGATCTCAACCTCCATGTTGGGAGATCCACTGCTCTCTTCAAAGCTGTCAGATAGAGTCGTTCGGGTCTGCACAGGCCTCTGCTGCTTCCCCTGTTGTTTTTTAGCTGTGCCCTGTCCCCAGAGGTGGAGTCTACAGAGACAGGCAGATTTCCTTGAGCTGCTGTGAGCTCTACCCAGTTCGAGCTTCCCAGCGGCTTTGTTTACCTACTTAAGCCTCAGCAATGGCGGGCGCCCCTCCCCCAGCCTCGCTGCTGCCTTGAGGTTAGATCGCAGACTACTGTGCTAGCAATGAGGGAGGCTCCGTGGCCGTGGGACCCTCCCAGCCAGGTGTGGGTATAATCTCCTGGTGTGCCCGTTTGCTTAAAGCTCAGTATTGGGGTGGGAATTACCCGATTTTCCAGGTGTTGTGTGTCTCAGTTCGCCTGGCTAGGAAAAGGGATTCCCTTCCCCCTTGCGCGTCCCAGGTGAGGCAATGCCTCGCCCTGCTTCAGCTCTCGCTGGTTGGGCTGCAGCAGCTGACCAGCACCGATTGTCTGGCACTGCCCAGTGAGATGACCCCAGTACCTCAGTTGAAAATGCAGGAATCACTGGTCTTCTGTATCGCTCACGCCGGGAGTTGGAGACTGGAGCTGTTCCTATTCGGCCATCTTGCTCCGCCCCTAGGTATCTTTTTAAAAGACAGATTCTGATTCAGGAAGTTTGGGGTTGGGGCTCAGATTTTATGTTTGTGAAAGTTCCCAGGTGATGCAATTGCTGCCAGTCTGTGAACCACTTTTTGATAACCAAGGAGTCAGAACACTGTCTATCAAAGACGTGTAGACCAAAGAAGCTGAATGTAGATGGGGGTGGGAGAGGTGTGAGTGTGTACTCACGAGCACATGTATACACTTGGTCAGTTATGGGTTTACTTTGCTCCATCCTCTGAATCTCATTTTAAAAGCAAGTGGTTTTCCAAGTTGTCCAAACTAAGTTAAGCTTGAATTGTGCCCTAGGCTCTATCTTTAAAATTAGAGTATATAGCCTAATAGCCATTTTTAAAAGGAAATAAAAACAACAAATAAGGGAATTAAAAAGTTGTCTGAAAACCAAAAGTATAGTTGTAATTATATAAAAACAGAGAAGAATAGCAGATTGTACTGCTCGGCAAAGCATCAATAGGTTACTGCAATAGCACCAGAACAGAAAGAAATGATGAAGAGATATTTAAAAATAGATTAATAAGAAAGGAGATTGAGATTGAAATGAATTAGATGGAATGGAAGGCATCAGTGAAGGAAGCGTTTCTAGGTCTGACCTATGGAAGATGGAATAATAAGGAACAGAGACCCTACTCATGAAAATTGATTGTTCTGCTGAAGTGAGCATTTAAAAAAAATACATTTAAAGTTTGAACAGAATATACCTTCTCTGCATAATGTACCATTTTTCTGCAGTTCATTAATGGTGTCTCTTCTGTTCAAAATTAGGTATTTGTCATTAATTACCATAACATGTCCAAAAGTCATCGTGTGAACTTTCCTGAAGTATATTCTTGTATTTTATATGACTCAAATATTAAAGTGTACAAATAGAAAAAAATAATTAATGCATAAGTTTCCTTAGCTTATGTGAAACCTGACCATGAATAGTACAATCGGATGTATACACTGACGTGGTGAAGGATGTGAAAAGAGGGGAGTTTTCCCAGAGTTTCAATAGAGACATAAAGGTCTTGGCACAAGCCACATGATCTCTCTTTCAGAGAATTAGGGAAGTTTAGTAGTAATATTTCTCATAGAGATGGTAAATTGACTAATATCTGCTTATTCTGAGATTGTAGAGGATGAGACTTACAAAGACAGGAACAAAGGTCCTGGGGTATAAATGGCAAAAGAAGGGAAAAATTAATCTTAGCTGGATAGAAAGGTTAGTATTGAGGGAGTTATCCAAGAATCAAGTTTGTGACAAACTGCCTGAAAGTAAAATAGATGGAGGTGTAACTGAGGTGAGGTCTTAGCCTCCAGTTTATGTTGAGTTCCACATGTTTGGACACATCTGACATTTTCTTGGGAACAAGCTCATTGCAAGGGCCTGGGTATACAAAATTGGTCAAATACTAATACCTCCGGCATTTAAGACTAGATTCAATAGCCTTAAATAGCCATAATAACACTAGCAGAAGCATTAGGTAGTGACTGGATGTTGGAAGAACTGATTTAACTAGTAAGTGCAAGATAAAGTGATACAGGACCCATTGCATTGCTACCAATAGCAATGTAGTTAGAATAGGCTAGACAGATGTAACAAACCCCCATATATCTAGTGACCCAAACAATATACGGGCTCATTTGTTGCTCATATAACCTCTCCAAGACAGCTGTTCCTACCTCCTTGTTGGATCTTCTCTGTATGACAACTCAGACACATGCTCCTTTCATTGTCTGGATCTGCCTTTAACTAGGGAAGGAAAAGACAATGTGGAAAACAACTTCCACTTTTAAAAAGCTTTTGCCCAAAAGAGGTGTGCATCCCTTCTGCTATCATGCCATTGATAATAGCTAGTCACATTGCTAACTAGTTACATAAAGGGCTGAAGACATGTAGTCTCTAGCTGGGTAGCCACTTTGCAGCTACAGTTGTGTACTATGGAAGACTATGGAGAATGAGTGTTGGTGGGGAGTATGCCATCTCTGCTCAATACACATGCAACAGAAGGTAGCCCAAGAGTGAAAGGGAATTCTCTTCCTTTCTACACACAGAACGGGATAGCATCTCTTTAATGAGGACCTCTGAGAATAGAGTACCTCATCAGAATCTCAGGTGTGCCAAGCCATTAATATTGGTGGAAGTACCTGCTTGGAGGTGGACCCTGTAATAGCTGTAGATGCACCTGTGAAAGCACATATAGCAGCATGTATCAGCAAGAGAGAATTGGATGTGGGAGGTGAAACAGCTTGTGTGCAAGGTGAAAAGATTTGCTCATGAACACATGTGACAGAGAAGCCCCGGAAACAAGGAAATGAGAAAACAGTTACTGCCCCCTACATGTTCCCAGAGGAGGGGCTGGGAGTGAAATTAAGCATGAAGAGCATTAATTGCATAGAAGATGCTGAGGGGTCATAGATTTGAAAGCAATATCAAAATACGGGTATTTTAAGACTTTTAGCAAGAACAGACACCATAGGCTGTATATAGTTTCCTGGAGTTGTGATTAAAGGGTAAAAACAACTTTTGTTTAGATATGTAGGTAGATAAGTAGGTAGATATAGATATGAGAATAGTAAGTTTGTTTAAACAAATGATTCATTACATCATAGTGACTCTTTGTGCTTTTTGATGATACTGACTGATATGGTTTGACTGTGTCCCCACCCAAATCTCATCTTATAGCTCCCATAATTCCCACATGTTGTGGGAGTGTCCTGGTGGGAAATGGATGAACCATGGGGTCAGGTCTTTCCTGTACTGTTCTTGTGATAATGAATGAGTCTTATGAGATCTGATGGTTTTAAAAATGGGAATTTCACTGCACAAGCTCTCTCTGCATGCTGCCATCCATGTAAGACATTACTGGCTCCTCCTTGCCTTCTGCCCTGATTGTAAGGCCTCCCCAGCCATATGGAACTGTAAGTCCAGTAAAACCTCTTCGTTTGTAAATTGCCCAGTCTCAGGTATGTCTTTATCAGCAGTGTGAAAACAGATTAGTACACTGGCTTATTGAGGAACAGAATATAATCAGCCTCCTTCATTCCTCATCTACTAAACCAATGTGCTGATCATTTCTAGAGGCAAGGACACTCCAAAACTCAAGAAAGAGTCAATGATGAGCCTTCCTAATATTCTCCTGGACTGGATGCTGTCTCAGCTTCTGTTGGGCCAAAGAACCTGGTCTCTACCTCGACTTACCCACATATTGTTTTGGTGCCACGTATGAAGTGCTGCATTTTGGGGTGTACAAGACAGATTAGCATATTGCTAAAAGTGTGTGAGGACAGAAACTAGTCTGTAAGATTCTCATAGGTTCCACTTGTCTTGCACTCATCATGTACAAAAATATGCCAAGCATTCTAGTTCATTAATTCAGTCCTTACCAAAGCTGGTAAAGCAGTTATTAATTTATCCACTGTAAAGTTGAGGACATTTAGCCTTTTGGAAATTAAGTAACTCCTCCAATATCACACAAGTAATAAGGAGGTTGTGCAGAAATTGAAAACTTGTGTATTTCCAAAGCTCATGCCCAGCTGGATGTTAGAGACATAGGGTTCCTACCTAAAAATGTGTTCCTAGCACTCAGCATAGTGTTTAACACTTAAGAGGAACCCTACAGCTGATTGCTAAACTGGGTATTTACTTACACTATCCAAAAGTAGGAAGGAAACATACCCATTTGTTTGTGAATTATTGTATCAAATCCTATTAATTTCATCCTAAATAGTAAACAAAATTCCTAAATAGGAAATAGCAATGTTCATATTAAGGAGCAACAAATTAATTTATTGGAACCAACACATTCCTCAAATAGAGATTTGGTTAATATTAGAGATTTAATGTACCTCCCTTAGTGCTTAATGTATAATAGAGATTCCACTTATCTTACATATATAACCTAGAAATTTAAATATTTTGTAAAGTTGCTTTTTAGAAAACCTGATTTATTTGTTTTCCTTATCATCTCAGATGGATACCTTCTGCTCAAAATATATTTGGAATTTATATTTTCAAGTATTCAATTAACTAACATATTAAGCAGGCATTATCCTATGTAAGTTCTAGCAACTTTTACCACTTGCACTGAAACAAAAAAGATAGTTAAGCCAAATGAGTTAAGTTTCTGAAAATGTATCTTTATACAACATTAACTATAGACATGGAAAATACATTTATTCATGTTAGAAATAAATGCTACTGTGAGATCTTTCATTTTGATAAAGTCAAAACACCATCTTGTTAATAACTACTATATTAATTTTGCAGCAAATTACAGTAAGACCACACTGTATAGTTGTGCCATTCAGATGACATTTATGAAATGCTCTAATTTAACATGGTGACATATATTACCTGAATCTTTTACACGTTAGAGCTTATATCCTCTGAGCGAAATAGACCTAAACCAGCCAAAAAAAAAAAAAAAAGAGAGAGAGAGAGAGAAAGAGAGAGAGAGAGAGAGAGAGAGAGAGAGAGAGAGAGAGAATAATGCAATGTGAAATTATACCCCTTTGAGAACTAGAAGGACTATAATTACATTGCTTCCTCTTAAAACCATTCAAGTATGTAACCATTGCTGGGAACAGCAGTATGTGGGGAACCTCTTTACACTCCTTCTGTCTTGAACACTCAAAAGATTGAGAAAAAATATATTCCTTTCCTACTATAGTTTTATTTGAGCATGCTTCAGAATTTTACCTTTTTGTACACTCCTTAGAGATTATCGTGGGGAAGTTTAGAAAGCAGTTTCTTGGAAATGGCTTTTGGAGGGGGAAGGGAGCTATAAAAATATACCAGCCTGACAAATGACAGGCATTGTAGAATGGAAAAGAAAAGACATCTTGGTTTTACACCAGTTTAGAAGCTTTTCTTCTCAAATGAATATTTTCGACAGCTGAACAAGATGATAAACAGCAGGATCACAAAACACTTAAATGGAAACAAGTATTATGATGTACATTATTCACCTGGCATTCTCCAATTCATGACATTTATATGTGGCAGAACCTACTGCAGATTCATTTATTTATTTTTGAAGTGGAATGAGTACCTTACAAAGGTAGCCTGTTACATTAACGTGGACTTTTCTTCTCTAGAGAGGCAGAAGCTTAAGGGAAAAAGTTATCGTATCTGTACTAGAAATAGGTAGTAAGTCTCAGAATCCACATCTTAGGGCTGAGAAGTCTCCTAGCAAGTAAAATATACTGTATAAATATAGACAAATAAATATAGATAAAGATTTTTTGTGTAAGCACCAGCAGTGTTGCAAATGATTAGATATTTCATAAATGCTTTTTCTAAAATTGTGTTGCTGAAATCAGTCTATTTCTATAACTTATATTCAGATGCTTAGAGGTATAACTGCTTCAATACTGGCTAAGTTTAGAAAGGCTATGTTTCTCTGAGGCTCAGTGATGGACCTACCAACAATTTGATGAGATGCATGACTAAGAAGAAAACCAGAGTACGACTGAATCCCTGTGAACTGATTAACTTGGTGCAGTGGCAGAGTAGGTAGCAAGTATTAAAACAATAGTTCTTAAATGTTAGTGTTCATAAAAGTCATCAACAGAACTTTTTAAAATGAAGATTCCTAGGCTTTAACTTTAGGGACTTTTAATTCTTTAGGTCTGGTGTATTTGGTTGTGGGCAATCAAAAGACTCAACTTTGGAATACATGGAACACATGTTGACTATAGATTTGTATATTCAAAATTTTTTGGTATTTAACAATAGCATGTATGCTTTATTGAGTCAAATATTTTAAAAACTATGAATGTGTACTGTTTCTTTTTTTTGGATTGGAGGACAATTCGGGGTAAGCATTCTCTTTTTAAGAAGTCATAATTAACTCTCTGCCAAAACTAAGTAGAAATTGTGATTTCTATAACTCCTGTATTTGATAATATCTCCTAAAAATATTTCAGTGATATAGCATTTAATTGTAAATAATTCATCTAGTCACCAAACACATATAGGGATGCTCCTATATGCCACGCACTGTGCGTATCAAGATGTGTATTACAGTGAATAACAGAAACACTCAGGAAGTGTTCAATTGAATTTAACCTTGAAATGTATTATTTATTATTACTACTTTTAAATGAACTATGTGAGGTTTTTTTTTTTTTCATTGTCAATGAGAAACCCATCCTAACTTCAGAATTTTTATCTTTAAGTATATCCTATTTTAACCACCCTTACCCATCCACTCTCAATGATTTCTCCTCAGCGTGGGTCCTTGCTGTGGAAGTGTGCCCTGGTCATGAGTTTTGAGAGTCCATGAAAGCTAGATTGCCCTCGGCTCTTCAGTTCCCACTGCAGAACTCTTGCAGTCATTGGCTTTTGGATCAGCAGAACCTCTCCTATTTTCAGGTGCCTATTTTCCAACTGGCTCACTGAACTTTGGGTTCTCTCGTATTCAGGTCTTTCAAAAGTCCAACACCCCTTTACTATCATCTGCTTTCTCCTATACAGGGGCTGATGCCATGCAGGTTTTGTGACTGTTGGTGGTGTGTGCCTACCTTCTTTTTTTTGGGAGGCTTCTGGGCACAGCTGGTCACTTAGTTTTGTTATAAACATTTTTAATGGCTTTGCTGTTGTTATGTTGCTATTTAGTTCTGTCAGCTTTTATCCTGGGATTTAGAGAGATCCAAGAGTTCTGTGGCCACATAACCATTGATCTTGATTCCCCTGGAGTCTCTTTTGACTTTTACTGCCTAATTTAAGCTGAACATATGAAATACATGAAAAAAACCTGAAAGCCCAAGCTCTTTTGTTGTTTGTCTTTGTAGGCTATGGTTTCCATTTCTCCCTCTTTCTCAACCTATCTTGCCCATCAATGTCTATCCTTCCTTCACTTTTTGCCTACTCATTACAATATTCAGTTACACAAACATAACTTTTCCTCTACCTACCCTAGCCCCAGCATTTTTCTGGGAGTTTAAGTCTCTTATGAATCTGGGAAGAAAGGAACTAAAAATGAGCAGGGATGAATAGTAAAATGTGCGGGTCAACAAGTAGCAGGCAGGACATTAGAGTGAAGCTGTTTTCTTACCCAGAAGACTGACGATGGGAAAGAAAAAAAGAACAATGCAAAATTAGTAGAAGAAAAGAAACAATTAATAAAACATGAATGGATATTAATCAAATAGAAATTGGACAAAAAATGGTGAAAATGAAGAAACTCGGTAGTTTGTTCTTTGAAAAGGTTAATAAATTTGAGCAGAAAACACAAATTACCAACATCAAAAACACAAACTACCAACATCAGACATGTTAAAAAGAGGCATCAGTGTCACTGTATATTTTATAAACATTAAAAAATATGGTTTTATGAACAACTCTGCCAATAAATCTGATGTCCTGAATGAAATGAACAAATTAACACAAAACTAACAACAAAAATAGAAATATCCCCACATATATTAAAGACATTTAATTCATATCTAAAAACCTTTCAACAAGGAAAATCTCAGTCCCAAATGGCTTCACTGGTGAATTCGCCACTAACATAAAAGAATAAATAATATTAGTTCTACAAAAACTCTTTCAGAAAACCAAGGAGGAGCATATATTTCTAGCTCATTTTTGAGGGCTACCTAACTTTAATCCCATAACATAACAAAGCACTAAAAGAAAAGCCCATTAGAATATTCCATATGAACATAGATATAAAATACCTTAACAGCATATTAGCAAATGGAATCCTGCAATATATAATAGGGTAATGCATCATGGCTGATTGGATTTCTCCCAGGAATGCAAAGTTAGTTTAACATCTGAAAATCAATTAATGTAGTACGCCACATAAACAGAATACAAAACAATTCCCATGTAATCATCTCAATAGATAAAAAAACTTTGAAAAAAAAAAAAGTCGAAACACTTTCTTGATAAATACCCTCTGCCCACCAGAAATAGAAGAGACTTCCTCAAACTGAAAACGGCATCTGCAAAAACCCTACAGCTTATATTATGTTAACAGTAAATGTTAAATATTTTACCACTACATCAGGAACAAAGCAAGGAAGTTTGCTCTTATAACTTCTATTCAAAATTGTAACCGAAGTTAATGTAGGACAAAGTGAAAAAACAAAAAGCCATGAATATCAAGAAAGAAGTAAGACTATTGTTATTTGCAGAAAATATGCCACTGTATACACAGTAGGACTATAAAATTTGCTTGGCAAGCATCAAGTCCCCCACATCCACTCCTCTCCTCACACTACTGTCCTTCATAAAGTCATGCAAAATTGCTCTATATTCTAAGTAAGGACGGGATGCTTGATGTGCAAATGCAACTGTAAGATAAATCCCCTGAGCAATATTTTTGGCCACCCTGCCCTTCCTACAGAAACTCTGGGGCTGTCACTGAGGTAGGGTTAGTAATGGTATGTGAGACTGGAGAGACATGTGGAAACCACCTCGTGGTATTTGGGCTTCACTAGTTAGGCAACAGGAAGCTATTGAATATTTCTGAGCACAGGAGTGACACAGAGGTGTACCAAGTAGGTGGGAGGCAGTGTAAGCAATCTACCTCAGTGGGGAAGAGTATTGTATCACAAACGTTGTTTAGAATTGCTAGTACTTGGTGATAATTAAAAGCAAAGCAACTTTAACTAAATTTAGTTATTTTAATTTTACTTACAGAAAATGCATCCTCTTTTGTGTACCCAGGTGTTTCATTCTCACCATCTTACCGTAGGAGTATTATCATCAGAATTAGAGTAGATGAGGCAAGTCACTGTGGCTCATGCCTGTAATCCTAGCACTTTGGGAGGCTGAGGCAAGAGGACTGCTGGAGGCCAAGAGTTTGAGGTTATGGTAAGCTATGTTTCTGCCACTGCACTCCAGCCTAGGCAGCAGAGTGAGACCCTGTCTCTTAAAAAAAAAAAAAAAAAAAAAAAAAAAAAAAAAAAACATTGGAATGAATGAAAATTAATTTGATAGCAGTTTTTTAAACAGATTGGGGAGAGGAACAGACTGGCAGATACCATTCGGTATACAATAGCTGGTTAGTGATGGCAATTCTGAAAGAAAAAGTATAGAAACTGGGAGGTATTGCTAGTGTAGTATGACCTTTTAAAACTCACAGGGTGCATACCTTGTGGATGTATAAAACAATGTGAAATAATAAATTCTCCAGAAAGTAAGAAGAGGAGTTAGAGACTTTTATAAAAGAGAAGTCTATGATGTTATCTAGGAAAGAAAAGAATTTTCAGAAGAATGTATGCATTGATGAAATGATTCCTTTTTGCCCTCATTTATATTTATTTTCTGCTCAAATGAAACACTTGAACTACCACTCAATTTCCGGGACAGACTTCCTTCCTACATTCTTCAGTTTGCTTTCCCAATTTTTACTTTGTTTAGCAATATCAACATTGCCTCATTGGGTTTTAGTGAGTTTCGAGAGAATGCGTAATCTATAGAACATTAGTTCTTCTCTCCCACAGACAGATGAGTGCATATAAAGACATATATTTATATTGCTACTGTTTTAAAAGTGTTGCTTCAAATTACCTAAAATATGGCAACCATTATATAGAGAACCACTAATAAAAACTGTGTTTATATAATTTATCAATATTGAAATCATGCTTCATATTTCCTTTAAGCACAAAATGATTATTTTCACACATGTGCAAGAAATCATATTTGATGCCTTGAATTCGCCCTCATAGAATTTCATCTCCTAATGTAAAGAAAACTGACTAGGGTAATTATTGCAGGATTGTACTCTTTCCTGTTGTCAGTAACCTTCCTACCAAATTCATTGTGACATTTGTCACCCAATTGACTGTCCATATCCACCATTGCTCCAGAGCCTGGGCCAGCAGACTTTTGCTTCATGGTCCAAAATGATGATGTCCTGGGTGTGATTACAAGGCAATATGAAGCAAACATTAGTGAACATCAGTGCTAGCAAAGAAATTCACAAAATAACAATTAGAATGCTTGGCTGATTCTTCCACTGTGCTTTCAGCTCTTTACAGGTATAGGCCATGCCTTAAACTTCATTGAGTCTAGCACTGTTCCTGTTGCTATTATTATATTTGTAGCTTATGATAAGCAGAGTTAATTTAACATAGGGGTTATGAACATGGATTTCAGAGTTGGGCCACTTAGTAGCTGTATTAGTCCATTTTCACACTGCTGATAAAGACATGCCTGAGACTGGGTAATTTATACAGGAAAAAGGGTTTAGTAGACTTACAGTTCCATATGGCTGGGGAGGCCTCACAATCATGGCAGAAGGCAAGGAGGAACAAGTCACATCTTATATGGATAGCGGCAGGCAAAGAGAGAGCTTGTGCAGGGAAACTCCTGTTTTTAAAACCATCAGATCTTGTGAGACTTATTCACTGTCAAGAGAACAGCACAGGAAAGACCTGCCCCCGTGATGCAGTTATTTCCCACTGGCCCCCCACCCCCCAACAACACGTAGGAATTCAAGATGAGATTTGGGTGGGGACACAGCCAAACCTTATCAGTAACTGCACCACTTTTAATAAGTAGTTTGATCTTTCTAAGGTTTAAATTCTTCTGTAAAATGAAGATTCATGTATTTTCACAAATAATAAAATGATGAAAATTCCTGCCACTTTGGAGCTTACATTGTAAAGTCATTTGGGGAGTCGGAAGAGAAAGAACAATCAATAAATATAAAAATAAGTAAACTTATTTACTAAGTTAAGTGCTATAGGAGAAAACTAGACAAAGTAAAAGGCTTTGAGAGTGCCATTTTAAGGAAGGGAATTGCAATTTTGGAAATGCAGCCAAAGGACTTTTAATTGAAAACATGGCATTTCACTTGAGACCTGAAGGAGATAAGGTAGTTAGTCATGTGGAAATCTGGAGGAAGAGACCAGGCAGAGGGAGCAGCCTATGCAAACACCATAAGGTGGGAGCACCCCTTATGTATTCAGAAGAGGGGCTGTATAGCTGAAGTGAGCAGAAGAGAGAGTAGGAATGTCCCAAGCCTATGGGATCTTTGTGCAAGCTGCAAATAATTGGCCCTTTCACTCTGCAAGTACTGCCCCACATCCATCAAGTACTTTAGAAGGATTGAAAGAAGTTTGGCTATCAATCATTTGATGAATTTTCCTGCCCACTATTTGTTCTATACCAGTGTGAAATATACAGAGTAATGCTTCTGCCTCATCTTTACCAAGCACTTACTATGTTCCAGAGATGATGCTAAATATTTTTACATTAATAATCTCAGTTAATCCTGACAACAGACCTATGAGGTAGATATTATTATGCTCATTTTATTGATAAATAAGTGAAGACTTAGGTAGATTTAGGTTGTTCAGAGCATAGTTAATACTGTGACTAGTAATTATGGCACATAATCCTAATATTTCAGGAATTTATACCATTTAGTTGAGATACTCCTCAACTACTGTCTCAGGGTACAGGAGTAATTGAAATTCTAAGGCACAATAGCATGGTGCATAAGCAGGCAGGACTGCAGCCACAGAACTCTCAATTTTACTTCAAGTTATGTCACTTACTTTCCCTTTTATGTTAGAGACGTCTGTTAGTTTGTCTACAGGAAGTATAATACTTCACAGGGTAATTTATTCACAAATAGGAAAACATGTGTAAAATATCATAGCAATCTGCCTGCAATATTGTAAGTGTTCAAAAGGTTGTTGATATTATTGTTGTTGTAAGCTAAGGAATGCTAGAAAAACATCAAAGTTATAATTACTCAAAATAATTTTTGCTGAGCATCTACTAGACATAAAATAATCATCTCATTATTAATATTGGACTTTCTGAAGTATATTCTTAACTTTCTCTTCTAATCTTTTATTTGAGATTTTTTTCCAGCTTTTTTTTTTTGGATACAGAATCTTGGTTTATTGTCTAGGCTGGACTCAAACTCCTGGGCTCTAACAATACTTCTACCTTAGCCTCCTGAGTAGCTGGGACTATAAGCACATGCCACTATGCCTGGCTCTATATTTTTAATATTTAAGAATTCTTTCTTCCACCGATTGTTTATTCCTTTAGGCATTGTTGTTGTTTCTATATTTTTTAATGAATGCAACTTTTATCTTCTGAGGATAACAGAGGTATTTTATTAAATTGTTATTAGTTGATGATTTCTTCTATCTCTATTCCCTGCATTGTTTGTTTCCTCATCTGGATTATCGTTTTTCGTCCTCGTCCTTTATTTTTGTTTCTGTCATTCATGTTGTATATTTTGCATATATGTTTGATGAATTTTGCAATCTGCTTCATTCTGTAGAGAAATGGTAAAAATCTTTCCAAAATGGCCTTTACTCATATTTATGAGCA
Organism: Rhinopithecus roxellana; assembly: GCF_007565055.1. Classification (NCBI taxonomy): domain Eukaryota; kingdom Metazoa; phylum Chordata; class Mammalia; order Primates; family Cercopithecidae; genus Rhinopithecus; species Rhinopithecus roxellana. The sequence continues at coordinate 66,545,695 of NC_044556.1, forward strand.
GCAATACAGTTTTTCTTTGCATTGGTTAAAAGCTCAAATATTAGTTCTAGAGTTCTTATCTTTATAGTTTCTTTCTGCCAGTTTTCTCTTTATGGAAAATAACTCTGGCTCCCAGCTTTCTGGATTTCCATAAACCCTGTAGAAGGGGAATTGTAGTGGTAAAAGGAAGAGGCGGTTTATACAGACTTTTACTTAATCCTTTCATGTCTACCTTGTGCCTCTCCCAATAACAAATTGTTGATGTTCCAACATTATGGAGTTGGTTAATTTCAATTATTCTTGACAATAAGACTGATGTCACTATGGAGTAGGATTAGTTTGGCTGGCTGAGTGGGGTTGAAAGGGGACCTGAAAATCTAAATACTTTCTATGTAGAATAACTCTAATTCATGATTCTCAGCCTTGGCACTATGGCTATTTTGGGCTGGGTAATTTGTTGTGAGGGATTGATATGTGCATTGCAGGATGTATAGCAGAATCCCTGGCTACATGCCAGTATACTACATGCCAGTAGAACTCGTCCCCCCCAACCTTGACTACTAAAAAGTTCCCCTGGGGACAAAATCGTCCTCAGTTGAGAACCATTGTTTTAACTTTAGACCTGTGTGTATCCTCTTACTTCTTTCAATGTTTCATTATCTTCAAGTCTTAAGGCTCTCAAGGATTCTGTAGTAAAAAACCAGTTTTCATATTTTGGGAATCCAATTCAGCCAACACTCAAGCTGAAACTTCTCTGATTATTTAAGAATATTGTCAATATTTATTTCTATTTCTTAATTTCATTTTCTGTCTTCAAAATTTTTATAAAATGTATTTCTTCCCTATTGTTTTCTCTGCTGGCCTCATTAAAATTGTATGTTATATTTTTAAAGATTCCTATTTTGTTATTGAAGTATCAAGAGGAAAAGGCACGTGCTTGATCTGAACTTTATCAAAAATTGGTAATTGTTTTCATCTCTTACTATTAACTGTTTTCTAGATCGATCCTCTTGCTTTAGGAATTCAAATCAGCCTGCACTCATACTGCAGTTTCTCTGATTAGTCAAGAACGTTGCCAATATTTATTTATATTTCTTCATTTCATTTTTTTTACTTTGAAATTTTTGAAAAATATATTTATCCCATGTTGTTTTCTCTGCTGGTCTCATCAAAATTATGAGTTCTACTTTTTAAATTGCTGTTATTTTGAAGTAGTGAGAAAAAGAGGAAAAGACATGTGCTTCATCTAAATTTTCTCAAAATTTTATATTTTAGTAAATGTATTTAGATGCATATTTTTCTAACAATGGGCATTCTTAGTTAACGCCTATATCCTTTTTCTTAAACAAGAAAATAAATTTATTATAACTTTTACTTATCCTGCCCTAGTATTCCTCATGGGCAAATCATGTCTTAATTTTATTAATCTTTGAATGCACCATTTCTAACAAGTTGGATCCTTTATCAGAAAGCAGAATGTGTACAATATACTTATCCTTTAGTTCCGTCTTCCTGGGCGCTGGCTCTCTTATCACAATAGGATGTATTCCTACAGATCAGTTTGATTGTAATTTAATTTACTGTATTTGGCAGCAACATCTTATAGTGGTAACCTAGACTGAGATGAAATCTTCCATTTCAATTGACAGTTATAAAGCAACAGACTATAGATTTAAATTATTTGAGTAGTTACTACGTTAAAACACATCTTTTTCTTCCCTTCCTTTGCTCCCAACCACAAGCACAGCAACCAGTATATTTCCAAATTTTACTCCTGTTTATAATGCTATTTCTTAAGCTTCTGAACATTACAGTGTGCATTGCACCTCTGCTAATCTCCATCCAAATTCTGCTATGTTTTGGAGTCTGTCTGTGAGAAAGTGTAGTGCTGATGAGGGGATTGAAGTTTCAGGATTCCAATTTTGGCTGCTTAACAGGAACAGTTGAAAGATGGCATGAGGTTTTTGATCCATGGTTTTCCATTTTCCTGGTATAGTAAGCATAGGTATCACTGCCAAACTTCTTTGGAGCTCTATGTTATTTGGGTTTAGAGCTTGAAGCTACGTTAAACAGCTGAATAAATGTTTCCCGATGGAACTCTATGATGCAGCTCCTGAAAATTCTCTCTGAGTGTTGTTAACTAGTTTCCTCTTAAGTTGAGTTTATAGTTGTTTTGCCATGTCCAAATGTCTTTTTGAGACATTACTTCTGACTGAAGAGAGTGATAGAATTTATCCTCCCACTTGAAATGATAAAAATAAGGACAAAATGTATTAAATAATTGTTTGCTAGATGTTGGACATCAGGCAATGAGGACAATATTTGCTGAGAAATAGGAAATAAATTATGTGAATCTTACAATTGGCCCAGATTGCTGCTTTCAGAGTATTTCCAGTCCATGACTTAGGGAGCGAAAACCCAGATGGAGCTCAGAGGGTTCTCCAAATTGAAGAGATATAGCCAAGTGTTTCAGGAATTCAAAGTAGTTAGTTTGCAGAGAGGAGAGAGAGGAACACAGAGATAATTCCACATATCTACAGAGCATCTTCCTTAAGAATTCACTTGAGTACTGATCACTGCATGTATGAGGCTGCAGAAAGCACAACTTTCAATTACTAAAAGCAACAATAGTTGACACTCATGTAGTTCTGGGAAATGTGCCTGTTTCCACTAGCTGAACTGGAGAGAAAACGTATGATTCACGGGGCATTGGATAAGTGTACACAAAAGGGTCTAGATTCAATAGTGGAGAATAGCCCTAGGCTGATAACTACTTCAATACCACCTAATAAATCTTAAGAGCAAGACTCAAAAGGAATTGTTTCCAAGTAATTTAACTGCATCCAAGAACAAAACTCAAATATATTTGTAAGAGCATTAAAATACGTAGCACCCAACAAGAAAAAATTCACAGTCTCTGACACCAAATCAAAGATTATCAGGCATGCAAAGAAACAGGAAAGTACAACTCATAATGAGGATGTAAATACATCAGTCAAAACGGATCCAGAATTGTGAGAGACGTTAGAATTATCAGGCCAGTATATTGAAACAGATATTATAACTTTACATAGTTTAAAAGTTACATAAAAATATGGAAGGTACTAAATAACCCTACAGATCAAAATCCCAGAGAAAAACCTACAGTGTATGGAATAAAAATACAGTGGATATAATTGGTTATGCATTAAACATAAAACATTTATGTTATATGTTATATTTAAACATAATATATGTTAAATATAAATATATTTAAACATTATATTTAAAAAGTTAGTGAACTTGAAGTCATAACCTATCCAAAATGAAACAGAGTTGAAAGAGCATTTGTAAAAATGAAAACAGCATTTGTGAGCTGTGGGACAACTTTTAGAGGCTTGGTGTATGTGTAATTTGAGTCCCTACAGGAATGGTGGAGTGGAGCTGGGAATATAAAAAATATTCAAAGAATTTATGGCTGAAAAATTCCAAGTACAGTAAGGACTGAAAACCATAAAGCCACACACCCATGAATCTCAAGAAAACTAAAAATAAGTAACACGAAGGAAATCACAAAAGGCATATTATAATTGAATTGCTCAAAGCTAGTGATACATTTTTAATGATAAAATAAAATACTAAAGCAGCCAGAGGAAAAAGACATGTTAAATACATAGGCAAAACAGTAAGAATGACAACAGATTTCCTATCCAAAATAATGCAAAGAAGAAGACAGTGGGGCAACATTCTTATAACCATGAAAGGAAACAAATAGTGCACTTATGATTCTATATCTAGGAAAGAGATCTAAGATGAATGTCAAATAAAAACTATTTGCAATACATATAATGAAAGAGTTCATCACACACAAACCTATACTATAAGGAACATTAAAAAGAATTCCTTCCATTGGAAATAAAATGGTATCAAATGGAAATATGGATCTGCACAAAGAAACAAAAAACACCCAAAATGGCAACTGCATTGGCAAATATGGAGGGTATTTTTCTAACGATTTAATTTTCTTTAAATACAGTTGACAGTTTTTTAAAAAAATAATAATATAGTAAAGGTTTTATAACATGTATAAGTAAAACGTTTGGCAGTAATAACACAATAATTAGGAGGGGGAAAAGGAAGTACCCTTGACCCTTGAACGACATGGGAATTAGGGGTACTGATTTCCCACACAGTCAAAACTTCATGTTTAACTTTAACTCTCCAAAACCTTAACTACTAATGGCCTACCGTTGACCAAAAACCTTACTGATAACATGAACAGTCAATTAACATTTATTTTGTGTATATTATTTACTGTATTCTTATAATAAAGTAATCGAGAGAAAAGAGAATCTTTAGGAAAATCATAAGAAAGGGAAAATGTATTTACTATTTGTTAGGTGAAACTGGATCATAAAGATCTTTGTCCTCTTCATCTTCACTTTGAGTAAGACGAGGAGGAGGAATAAGAGGAAGAGGAGAGATTGGTCTTTTTGCCTCAGGGCTGGCAGAGGTGGAAGAAAATTCTTTTATAAGTATACTCACGCAATGATAGCTCATGTTGTTCAAGGGACAATTGTACACTATTGTAAGATCTTTATACTCTATTTGAAGTAGTATGCTACTTAAAGCTAGGTTGTGAAAAAAAAAAAAAAAGAAGAAGAAGAAAAAAGAAATCCCAAACAGATGCGACAAATAGAAAGAAAATATCAAGATAATAGATTTAAACCTAATCATATCAATAATAATGCTAAATTTACATGTTCTAAATAATCCAGTTAAAAGTCAGAGACTGGAAGATTGGTTAAAAAAGGAAAAAGTACAACTTAACTATATGCTGCTTGCAGAAAACATATTTAAGTACAAGACACAAATAGGTTAAAAGCAAATGTTGGAAAAGATAAATCCTGTGAGCACTAATCATAAGAAATGTAGGGTGACTTTATTAATATGAGAAAACATGAATTTTTAGAAATTTTGTCCAAGATAAAATATTGCCCAGGATGAAGAAGGTAATTTCATTTTGTGAAAGGAGTCGTTTTATCAATAGGACATAACAATTCTTAATATTTCTGTACCAGCAACAGAGCTTCAAAATGCACAGAGCAAAAACTCATGTAACTGAAGGAGAAAGTAAAATCCACATTTGTGGGCAAAAATTTCAATACCCTTCTCTCAATAATTAGTAGAATAAACTGACAGGAAATCAGTAAATCCATAGATTAGAACAACACTGTCAACCAACTTGACCTAATGTCCAGTTATGGAACATTCAACCCAACAGAGCAGCAAACTGCACCTATTTTTCAGGCCTATACAAAATATCTACCAAAATAGATCAAATTCTGAACCATAACACAAACCTCAAAAGATTTAAAAGAATTCAAGTCATATAAAGTACATTATCTGGCTGCAGTTAAATTAAATTAGAAATCAATAACAAAACAACCTGGAATTACACTAAATATTTGGAAAGTAACTCACACAATTCTAAATAACCCAAGATTCAAAGAGGAAACCCAAAGAGGAATTAAAAAGTATTCTGAACTGAATGAAAATGAAAACACAGCATAAGAAAATTGTGAGATGCCCAATACAGCAGGACTTAGTAGTATATTAATAGCACTAAATGCCTATGTTAGGAAAGGATGAAGACTGCAAAGAAATATCTTCTACTTTACAAAATTAGCAAAAGAAGAGAAGACCTAAGCCAGACTAATGAAAGCTATTTCTGAGTTTCTAACTACATCTCATGAGGATGATCATTTCTTTCCTCTGCTCTTGTGGCTGAAAGCATGTTAAGGTCAAAACTGTGATTCAGGCAAGACCAAAATTTCTAAGACCAAATTGCATTTTAAGCCGTAAAGAGCAGGAGAATCTCCATGACTTGAACTGTGAATAGATATTTGTTTGTTACCAGAGATAGTAATTGTACTGCTTTATCTGTCTTTCCTTCCATGCTAGTAAAAGAAAGCTCAATAGTAGTTGATCACATGATCATAGAGAATAATCTACATTTCTCAGCCTCCTTGGCAGCTAGGTGTAGAAATGTGGTTTAAGTTCTGGTCAATGATATTGCATCTATTAATTTTTGCTGCTTAAGTTAGTGGCTAAAAACAATAAAAATTGTTTATTTATTTAGGATTCTATGGTTTGGCTCAGTGCTGGTGTGCACTGACTTGTCCAACCTCTTCTGGGCTCTCTCATTTGTCTGTGATTAGCTAGCTGGTCAAGTAGCAGTTAGATAGGAAGACCTCACTCACATATGTGGTGGTTGACAAGCTGGCTGTTCACTGGGGCACCTCAGTTTTCTGCCATACAACCTCTAATATTCTAGCAGGATAGCATGAGCTTGTTCACAAGGTGATCTCAGAGTTCCAAGCCCAGCAAGAGAGAATGAACTCTAAATTTGCAGGCATTTATTTACTTATTTACTTATTTATTTATTTATTTATACTTTATGTTCTAGGGTACATGTGCGCAAAGTGCAGGTTTGTTATATATGTATACATGCGCCATGCTGGTGTGCTTTTGCAGGCATTTTTAAATGTCTGTTTGAATCCTATATGCAAGCATTATATGTGCTAGTATTTGACCAAAGAAAACCAATAGGTCAATCTAGAGTTGTCCTGGAAGGATCGTACCAAAGAGTGTCTTATGATTTGGAAGTATATTTTTAAAAGAAAGAGGAATGCCTTTCTCTCTTTCTACTTCTTGGTGGACAGGAATTGGTTTTAGAGTAGGAGTAGATTTTTATTTTCTCACATTAAAAAGGGAGAATCTACAGCTATAGAATCTACAGAAGTAAACTTGGTATTTTCAGTTGAATTTTGGGAAACTGACTAAAGTTAACAATTTTAAAAGTAATAATGCCTTACTTTAGTATTAAACTATATTTTAAGATATAGTTAATATACAGAAATTATAGTCTACATGTGTTACAGAAACTTAGATTAATGAAATGGGAGTAAACTTGTTATTTTATTAATTTGTGACAGAATTGTTCATATAGAAAGAATTGTTTTTATTGACAAAAATATCTGGATAAGACGTAGGTTTTCGCAAGAATCAAGGCGATAATATACACTTTTGGGATGTATGTGAGAAAGTGACCATGCAAAGTCAGGTGTACAGAAAAAAGTGGATATGCTTTATGGCAGAGCAAGGAGGAAGAACAGAGAAGCCACAGAGATGGTAGATAATTGGAGTGCCAATGAAAATCTCTAGCTGTAGGGGAAACTAAAGGGATATTATGAATTGCAAAGTAATGATTTAATTCCTCTTTTACCCCAAATCTTTAATAAAGGTTAACAACGACATTTTGTTTCTTTGTTTGTTTTGAACAAGAGTTCTTGGAATTGAGGCATTAGCTGAGTTTCACCTCTGGGTGACACAGGGCAGTGCTGGTAGGAGCCAGAAAGACTTCAAAATGGAAGAAGCAGAAGTGTAGGGTCAGGGCGACTATGAAATGATCAATACGCATAGAATTCTTATAAACTTAAGGAGCACTTCTGTCATTCAGGAATGGAATTAGGGTCATAGACAGCCTTATCTAGATTTCAAAAGGTAAGGATGCTCCAGCTGATACATGCATTACATGTAAATAAGAATACAACAAGACCAGGGGCCGTGGCTCATGCCTGTAATCCCAAATATTTGGGATGCCAAGGCGGGCAGATCATCTGAGGACAGGAGTTCAAGACCAGCCTGACCAACATGGTGAAACCGTGTCTCTAATAAAAAGACAAAAAATTAGCCATGCATGGTGGCCCAGCTACTGGGGAGGCTGAAACAGGAGAATCTCTTGAACTTGGGAGGCGGAGGTTGCAGTGAGCCGAGATCGCGCCATTGTACTCCAGCCTGGGCAGCAAGAGTTAAGCTGTCTCAAAAATAATAATAATAATAATAATAATATAATAAAACATATAAAAGAAAATGTTTTTGCACTTTTATTTCTCTTTACCTTTTGCACGCTTCCTTGCTATTTGAAAACATATTGTTTACATGTGGGTAATGTTTAAGATTATTATTTGATGGAAACGTAATGTATGTCCAATGCCTTAAGGTGTTTACCATCCGTTTGGAGAACAGGACTGATACCTGTAAAGTACCAGCAAATACTCAGGCCTGAGTTATGGGTTGATGTACTTGAAGTGTTACAAGTATGTACTGACAGGCCTATTGGATTTTCGTGATGTGCCTGTATGTTACACATATCCACCAATAAATGCCATTTAGTTTTGTAGGCTGAATCAAATCTCTGTCTTGAGTAATGATTTTGTATCTTTTGGACTAGATATGAGTAAGACCGAGAAACAGCCAGGCACAAGAAGGCAATTCATCGTTCTTACTCATCTTTCTAAACCTATATGCATCTTTGATATTGAAGTTCATTATTATCTACAACTACATTTTGTTTGCATATAACCATTTATCTTTTAGTCTTAGATATTTTCATATCAATTGTCTTAATTTATCCTTAAATAAAACTTCCAGTGAGTCTCTATTTCTTGGATGAGGAAAATTGAGGCAGTGATAGGTCTTTAAAAATTATTTAATTTCTAAGTCCTTCCCTATATCTTGTAACTGAATCCCAACCTAGATATTTTTAAATATCCTTGAAATTAAATATAAATTAAATAATATCTTTTCACAAGTAGGTTACTTCCCTCTATGGTAACTCTGCCTCCAAATGTGAAGAGCTGGATTTAATCCAAGTGAAAGAAAGTCAGGGGGGAAAATGTCAGGGACTATAAAAGATATATTAAGTTTTTCATATTTATTTGACATTTTATATACATATGTCTGCTTATGAAGAGTTTAGTTCTTATCTTTCTTTAATCAACATAGTATTATCTATGCATAAAGTAGATGAACACTATATTTTATGTATTTTCATTCTTCTCAAATCAGATGCTTGAAGAGTAAAATGGCACAGTGTTTTAGTTGTTATTTTGCTTGAAAACGCTTTAAAACAAGAAACATTTTTGGAATTTCTTACCGCAATATAAATCAGCTAAATATATTTAATGTGGTAAAATGAATCATACATATGCTGAAATAGTCCGAAAAGGGGAGTTGGGTAAGAAAAACTGTATTAGGGTCAGTATCAATAGGCATACATAATTCTATTAACAAATAACATTAAATATTGTTATATTGTTTATGGGATGATATCATTATAGAAAGATTCTCCCTTAATTTAAATACCTAGCATTTACAAAACAAGTTTAAATCAATGAGACGGTAAACAAGAGGACTCAAACAGAGAGGTGGGCTGGGTGTGGTGATTCACGCCTGTAATCCCAGCACTTTGGGAGGTTGAGGTGGGCGGATCACGAGGTCAAGAGATCGAGACCATCCTGGCCAATATGGCGAAACCCCGCCTCTACTAAAATTACAAAAATTAGCTGAGCGTGGTGACAGGCGCCTGTAGTCCCAGCTATTCGGAAGGCTGAGGCAGGAGAATCGCTTGAACCCAGGAGGCAGAGGATGTAGTGAGCCAAGATTGCGCCACTGCACTCCAGCCTGGTGACAGTCTGAGACTCTGTCTCAAAAAAAACAAACAAACAGAGAAGTCGTGTCCTAAAGACTAAATTAACTGCTGACTGTTTTCTATTTTCAGTCTCTACGTATTTATATTTTGATTTCTATATATAGTATTTAATGGTTAGTTCCCCATTTCCCTTTTATTCTTATACAACTAACTTCTATGGGTTTTATTTTCATTCAGTTCTATATATTCCCCCTGCTGAAGCCTCCCATGTTGTGTGTCAAGAGGAAAAATATCTTATTACCTTCTTGTCTGTTGAACATTTAGTTTTCTTCTCCCTCCCTCCCTGTCTTGTACCTAATGAGCAAATTATCTAAAAATAGATACGTTCATCATTCTACAAAATGTTGTATCTTCTCTAGATTGGAGGCCAGTGTAATTGTAAGAGACATGTGTCTGGCAGACAGTGCAATCAGTGCCAGAATGGATTCTACAATCTACAAGAGTTGGATCCTGATGGCTGCAGTCCCTGTAACTGCAATACCTCTGGGACAGTGGATGGAGATATTACCTGTCACCAAAATTCAGGCCAGTGCAAGTGCAAAGCAAACGTTATTGGTACGTGTAATGCAAAAGTTTACAGTCACATCTCTATTATCATCTGCAATAAAATTCTCTATTTGATTTCTTAACTGAAGAGTAAAGCAAATTTCTTTGCTCAAGCAAGGCTGGAAAAAAAATTTGGATGAAATTAACTGTTTAAAATGATTAAATTAATAATTCTATCAAACTGCAGCTTGAAGCTTAGTTTAATCAACCCTTTAGAAGTTTCTTTATTCTGTAGATGCATTAGTTCACATGATCCCATACTAATAAGTCATAGAAAAATATAATTTGCTTACTGCATAGATGTTTCTTTTAGAAAATTAGCACTTTTTCAAAATGTTTTACACTTAATGAGTTCTAAGCAAATCATTTTCATGCTAGTTTTCTTAATAGATCAAAATAAATGGATTTTTCCAAAATATTCTGTGCTACAGGGTCCTTTGTGATAAATCTTTCCATTTTTTTCTATTATATTTCTTTGAACTGTTCCTATGAAATGCAAAATAAGTCAACATAATTCTACAGATCATGTATATTGCTCGGGTTACTTATAAAGGGCTACATAATTTTAATTTTGTAATTCAGCACCAAGTTGATTATAATAAACAGCTACCTTCGCTGTTATTTATCATTTTTTTATACAAGACGTGCTTTTTTGTTTGTTACTCCCACAGGTATTTTTCAGAAATTAGATTTGATTATAGCAATTTATTACATCCAACATTTTTGAGGGGAACCACTGCCACATAAGGACAAAATTTATCATGTGCCCAAAATGCACTATGTACATAATGCACTTTGAAATTTTGATATATGAGAATATTATGAGAGGAAAGTTTCCTGATGAAGTGAGGCCTGTATTGTAACTGAATATGTCTTGGTTCATATAGGAAGTTTAAAAAAGACCTTTGCCTTTCTATTGTCATTCAAGACACCAAGTCATCCATGGTTTGTCTAACACTGACCTCAACCTTACAATAATAAAAATATGCCTGGCAGTGATCACACACTCTCTCTCTCTCTTTCACACACATACACACACAAATGCTTACATGTACACATGCATATGTACATATCATTCTGAATACTATTTTCATTTCTATGATATACCTCTAAACTAATTCTTTATCTTTTATTTATGTAAGTATACATCATGCTACACAATTCAGCTAGACAAGCGTTTCAATTTAATAAAGAGAATGTAGGTGTGTTTAATGGCATTACATGAGATTTCTCTGGTTTAAAGAAACATTACATGAAAATCTGTAATATAATTTGCCTTTATGCATCTCAAGCATACAAAAACTAATTTTTTAGAAAGAAAGAATAACTAATGTGTAAAGAGAAGTACGTATTTGTATGTGCTATCTATGATGCTGAAGGAATTCTAAGACCTTGAATTCAATTTGTATGGCATCCTTTGTTCTTTAATGTGAGATATATTTAAACTCAAGATGTGAAAACAGAAGTTAAAGCAAGGCCTTTAAAGACAGTGAAATAATTACTTATTTGTATCAACGGAATCTTTCTTGTGATGGTTAGATTCCAGAGCTTGAGGAAGGCAAAAATCAAAATTAATTTAGAATGTGTTATGCTATCCCTACTATGTGCCTATTTTGTTGATTGATCCAGATGGTTTTCTGCAGGAAACAGAAATATACATTTTGTGAAGACCAAATTCTAAATTACTTCAGTATTATAAATAATTATTATTTCTAGTGTTATTTCTGCAAATGTGGCACCTTTTATAAAAACAAAAACTTGATATGCATATATATTTACTTTCCTAATGGGATGAGCAAGTAACTTTATTCAATTTCACCTTGTTAATATGAAAAAAAAGAAACCCAGAAAATACAAGTGTATGTTGTATATGCTTCAGAAAGCAAACTGTTAGAGTTAACAAAACTGTTAAATCTTACTAATGATTCTATCACCAGTAAAATACATTAGCACCAATAATTTTATTAAAGTAGGTCATTCATCTAGAATAAAAAGGGAGAAGAATGTGAATTAAATGCCAAGTCTGCTAACTCGCCTGTACTTGTTAACACCGAATGTGATGCCCTGTAGGCCTTCCTGAGTATCGTTAGGAATAGATTACCTGTCAGGAATATGTATGGCGTATTCAAATAAGCGCTGCGCATATTTTTAAAACTGATATGATATGAATCCATGTAGACCAATTTTAATAGTTCAAAATGAGTCATAATTCTTGTTAACAATACAGTTATTTTTAAAATTTGCAGCAATAGTGGTCCTTTTTTATTTTCCTTATTGAAATTAAATGATATGCCTTAGGTGAGTCATTCATCACTGTTAAAGAACTTGCCTTCCATTGGAGTTCTTGAATTTTTATCCATATATATTCGTATATATTATGCATTTCCTTCCAGTTTAAGAAATGTTTTTCTACATATGAGTTCCTGAGTGTGTTTTTGACTCTTATTTTAAGACTAATTTTTAAATTGCAATTATAGCTTGAAGTAAATGTTTCAATTGATTCAACCCATGCAGTCAGTTATTTAAATTCATAGATATTTGGAGACTATCTAAAGGAAATATTTTGCATCTAAACATTTACTATTCTAATTTTTTTTAATTTCTTTGCCTTGTAATACCCTTTTTTTAGAATAACCTTACTTGTCAGAGATTTAAGTATAGGTGATAAAACATTTTCCTTCATTCGTAAAATGTATATGTGTACTACTTTAAATAGAAGTAATATAAAAAACAGAATTTACTTAGTGTTTAAAGAGGTATGTTCTGAGTCATACAAGATGACAAGCAATGTGATTGCTTTATGAGCCAAGGAGAGCGTAATTTATATTAATTGAAAATGATAAAATAGAGGAGCACACAAAAGGATTAAACTAAGAATTGCCCTGGATAAGTTTTATTTATATTAATTACTTAAATGTCTGGATTCAGAAATAAGTGCATATGCTGTTTTCACAAAAATAGTTATCAGCTTACTTTTTTTTTTCTTTTTTCCCAGCTTCACTAAGGTGTAATTAAATAAAAATTGCATATATTTATGGCAGACAACATGATGTTTTGATATATGTACACATCATAAAATGATTAATTCCAGCTAATTAACATATCCATCACCTCATGTACTCATCATGTTTTTGGGGTGAGAACATTTAAGATCTAATCTCTTAGCAATTTTCAAGTATACAATACATTATTGCTAAGTATAGTCACCAAGCTGTACAATAGAGGCCCAGAACTTATTCATTCTGTCTAGCTGAAATTTTGTACTCAGGTTAACATTTTATTAAACATCTTTAGAGATTTATTATCTTCAGGAAAACAACTAATTTGTCCTATGTAATTCTACTATAATTTTAAATGAACACATTTGTTAAAATAGTTTTTAAGATTTGTTAAAGAGAAAAAGAGCTCCAGCATATGTAACAGAAACAACATTTGCATTAAGGGTTTTCTTTGCATTAATAATTAAACATTTATGAAGTTTATTGCAAACAGCTGTATATTAAAGCTAAATTAAATATTGCCATTGTATTTTGAGAGTATGATTAGCCCTCTATGGCACTACTTGTGAGAAAACACTCAATATTTTGTGTTCGTATTGTCTGCAGTAGCATTGTTTGTGCCTCATCTATCTTGAATGAAATCATTTTTCCATCCTCACCTTTTAAATATATTTTATCTTTAGGGCTTAGGTGTGATCGTTGTAATTTTGGATTTAAATTTCTCCGAAGCTTTAATGATGATGGATGTGAGCCCTGCCAGTGTAACCTCCATGGCTCAGTGAACAAATTCTGCAATCCTCTGTCTGGGCAGTGTGAGTGCAAAAAAGAAGCTAAAGGACTTCAGTGTGACACCTGCAGAGAAAACTTTTATGGGTTAGATGTCACCAATTGTAAGGCCTGTGACTGTGACACAGCCGGATCCCTACCTGGGACTGTCTGTAATGCTAAGACAGGGCAGTGCATCTGTAAGCCCAATGTTGAAGGGAGACAGTGCAATAAATGTTTGCAGGGACATTTCTACCTACGGCAAAATAATTCTTTCCTCTGCCTGCCTTGCAACTGTGATAAGGCTGGGACAATAAATGGCTCTCTGCTGTGTGACAAATCAACAGGACAATGTCCTTGCAAATTAGGGGTAACAGGTCTTCGCTGTAATCAGTGTGAGCCTCACAGGTACAATTTGACCATTGACAATTTTCAAGGCTGCCAGATGTGTGAGTGTGACTCCTTGGGGACATTACCTGGGAGCATTTGTGACCCAATCAGTGGCCAGTGCCTATGTGTGCCTAATCGTCAAGGAAGAAGGTGTAATCAGTGTCAACCAGGTAAGAAAGAAATGTGTTACGTTTTCAGTGCACAATGACATTCCTTTTGTTAACTCATAACAGGTGACTTCTCCCTGTTTCTGGTTTGTGGCTTCTACAAATTTTATTTCCAAAATCATTGTTGTATTTAGATAATTATCCAACACAGATACAACTATTTAACTTGTTCAAAATTATCAGGCTTATTTATGTTACTATTTTGGGAGGATCCTTTAGATAAAACTCAGCCGATCAGATTTATTTCATAATTGAGACTTAATTTCTTCACTTGAAGTAAATCTCCTTTTAAACAGTTTTTAAAAAAATTAGATTAAGAAGAGTCAATTTTATTTTCCAGAGAAAGGAAAATTTGAGTTGAATATCCATACAATGCCAAATATTCAAGTGATGGACTAAATCTCGAATAAAGCTGGCTAAATGTTTTTACTGAAGAGGCTATATGTTCTAGTTTTGTATAGAAATACTTAGAATTGTTTCTATGTGCCATCAAATTAATAAAATAGGCTACTGTTTAATCTTATTGTGTACAAACTTATCTTTCCATCTCTTTCCCAATTGAAAGAGGGATAGACCCCATCTATGGCTCTCCTTGCATTTAAGATTTTAACTAAAATACTATACCTTCTTTACAATAAACTCATCATGATATCATGATAAATATAAGTATTTATCAGTTGTTTAACAGCTGTGCTAATTGTTGTTCTGTCAGCCAATATTAGCTCTGAGTTATATGGGTCTATAAAAATGAGCATGATACAAACTTAAAAGTGTGATTTGCTTGTCAGAGAAGGAGTAGAACAAAAGTTCTGTTTACATAGCAAAGAACTCAGCCTAGGATAACTGGGCCACGCTTTCTTTTCCTTTGGCATTGGTCAGTGTGACAAGTAAGATCAAAGAGACAGGAAGGAATTGATGAAGTGTTCATTCTTTTTGACATGTAAGTATTAGAAAACAATTTGAACTGGTTTAAACGTAAATGGAGACTATATTATAACTAGATATTCCGTAAAAACCTAAGAAGGACCACCGCAGTCAGGACTCAGGAATTAGAATGCTTCCATTGATACATATTCATTCATCTCTCTCTCTCTCTCTCTCTCTGTCTCTCTCTCTGCCTTTTGCAGAAGGGGACTTTTTCTCTCTTTGTCTATATGGGTATATGGCCACCCTATGTCCCCTGAAATTGTTTATAATTCTACCACCAGCTACAACAGAGAGATTTATTAGCTACTTCTTAGTTATAATTTCTAGAGGAAAATTGGAATTGACTCACTTTTGTTTGGTTGGTTACCTCTGAGCCAATTCACTGTGGCCAGGGGTTTCACATACTTATAAAAGGAGCATGGCTTTTAGGGACCTTTTCATCAGGTAGGAGCAAGGTGGTAAGTATCCCAGAAAACAGGAAGATTATGGAGACCTGGTCAGACAGCCTAAATGACAGATACAGCACATTCACTCTTTTTACCTTCGAGTTAATCCTTCCAAATTTGTGATTAACTTTTTGGTATCCTAAGATGATATTTTTTTCTCTTTCACTGTTTATCAATATCTCTAATTTTGGAAACAAGGTAGATACTCTGTCTCCTGCATAGTCAAATAACCATGATTTATACATCCTTCTTTCTACGTAAACCAAAAAAAGCTAATAGATCAAATGTTACATCCTTTTGAGTAATTATCAATTGTTAAAATTTATTGTTCCATTCTAACTTTAATTGTATATACAATACAAGTCACACGTTTTAAACAATTTTTCTGATTTTAGATAAACTCTGAAATCATAGTAACAAACATTTGCTCCCTTTGGTCCTTTCAATGAAAGACCCAGCCCATCATCTCAGTACTTTGTACACCTACCAGATATCTAAATGATGAACTAAAATAGTTAGAAAATCTTTTCTGGTTGTTTTGTATATCATGCAGAAATAGCCATGGATAATTTAATCTACATCATGCATAATACTGTCTCATTTGTGCCCTTCCTAGGATGAAAAAAATACTGACTTCATTACTCTTTCCTGCATCTTTGTGGCTCTTATTGTGGTGATCTCTTTGCTCCCAACTCTAAGACATTTTCTCCCACCCAAATCTATGGCTCTTTCCTATCTACCCTATATAGTATTGGCAGAATAATTCTCCTAAAGCACTTATTTAGTTATGTCATTCTCCTGTAGGGTTACCTAAAATGGGTTTTATTTTGCTTATCATTTGAGTCCAATCTGGGCAAACATTTATGAGTTTGTATCTTCTGGTCACAGTCTAGACACCCAGCTTTGCACCCTGATACTCCTATCTTCTTCAGACACTGCAGCCACTTCACTGGAGCTACACATGTCGCATGCAGAGCCAATTTCAATCTACCTGATGCTTTGGTTCATTCTCCTTTGCCGACATGGAATGCAGTATAATCCTCCTTTTCAATGTTAATTGGCATCCTCTGACTAGTTTTACTATTCAACATAGTGCCTACAATTCTCCATCACTCAGTGAACAATAAAGTTGATATGAAGCATCAGTGTTTTAAGAGGTGGTTTAACTCAAACTTATAGAAAACTTGGAAATAATGCATTTTTGAAAATGTGCTCAAGCTTCTATTGTCTTCATGTTCAATTTATTATATGACCTTGAAGAGAGGTTTATGTTCAAGAAATAATAATACAGATCTCATGTAATTACTCCATAATTATGCTTCTTTCTTCTGAAGACCATATGGACCTATAAATGGAGTCAATGAGTTAAGAGTAGGGAGCATTAAACATGGTGAAAATATTTTTATTTACTGAAAAAATTCAACAGTGTATTGTAAAATATTTAGTATAAAATGTACCAGACTGAGAAAACATATTTGAAGCTCCATTTCTTCAGCTTACTGACTCTCTAAAGGCATTCCCCTGTCCTTCTCAACAGGGGACTTCCATATTTTCTTCCAACTGTCTATTTCTAGCTGGGGGTAAGCAGCTTTATCTTTAAGCTGGTACCTGAGTGGAGCCTGTATCAGTTCTACTCATATCCTATTGGTCAGAACTGCTTTGTATGTCCATATCTCACTGAAAAAGAGGCTGGCAAATAGATGCTCTATCTGAATATCCAGGTGTCTGTTTAAAACTTGGGGCCTCTGTTAATATAAGGAATAAGAAAGAAATTGATCCTTGAAGACAGTCTTGGCTATACTAGGAATGTCCTACACTTGCAAAATTGGCTGGCAGAACATTAGTTTACTTCCAAACAGATGCTTTTAATGACCATGAGTTTTGTACTTTTTGGATAGATCTCATTATTAGCAATTAAAAAAAATCAGCCAAAGTTAATGAAGGCCTCTTGAGTCCTGAGGAAATATATGTACAAAATCTCTTCTTGGTATCTTTAACTGTTTCTTACATGCTTTGCCTTATAGAATCACTGCTATTCTAGTCACTCTTCCTTCCAAGGATATGCTATAATGTATCAGTGGCCTTGCTGAGTTATTGACCCAGGATATTGACCTGGTTATGAAAAGCTAGAATGATCAAGCTATAGATTTGGATTACTATATTTTGTTGAACAGTGCAGTTATTTTCATATAGATAAATATTTCTCTTACTGAGAAATCATTTTCTTCTGGTTACTGTTGAGTTCTTAATTTAGTCAGAGAACATTTTATGTGTAGTAGCAAACAGTACTTTCAGTGAGCTTAAATTTTGATGGGGAAACTGACAGAATAATTTACAGGTAAATATATGATATAAATTTAAATAGTGATTATTTTTGGATCCTTGGCAATACTCAGTTATGTTTCTTTGTTGCTAAGACTTTAAGATACTATGGAGGTTACCAAATAGACTATTTATTTGCACTTTTATATCAGTGTTTAGTTTCCAGAAAGGTAAACTGGGTAGCCATGTTTATGTTGTACAAGTAAAGTCATACTGATACTTCGTTACAATGGAAACAGGAAATGGTTTAAAAGGAGGAATGGTGAAGTGAAAGAAATTATCAACCTGTTTCTTTTTATATTATTATCTAAAATTGGTCATTTTTCTGTTTTTCTCTTTTGCATTTTTTCTCATTTAAGATCATGAGTGCCTGTTTTAAAAAGCAGCCCAACGAGATGACCTTGTTAAAACTCCTGATTATTTCTCAGTGTCTTCAATTAAATAAACCCCTTACTGTGTGCCCACAATGTACAATTAATTATATTATTATTGTAGTTATGCAAGTTGAATAAGATAACACTTGCCCTCAAGATACTGAAACTCTAACAAGGGAAATAAGACAATTGCACACTTAAATAAAATACAGTAACGCTTTAAATATGATCATTGTTTTTCAGTATTTGTGTTGATGCATTTTCTATATCTTCCTCTAAAGAAAGAAGACAATTTGCAATAAACCTTTGGAAAGGAGTTTTGTTACATCTGCACTTAGGCAAATAGTGACTAATAAATTATTCTCCTAATGGCCACACATGGTGACTCATGCCTGTAATCCCAGCACTTTGAGAGGCCAAGGTGGGTGGACCACCTGAGGTCAGGAGTTTGAGACCAGTCTGACCAACATGGTGAAACTCCATCTCTACTTAAAATACAAAATTAGCTGGGTGTGGTGGCACATGCCTGCAATCCTAGCTACTTGGGAGGCTGAGGCAGGAGAATCACTTGAACCCGGGAGGCAGAGGTTGCAGTGAGCTGATATCACACCATTGCACTCCTGCCTGGGCAATAAAAGCCAAACTCTGTCTCAAAAAAAAAAAAAAAAAAAAAAAAAAAGGTAAATGGGTACCAGATAAAGCTCTCCAAGAAAAGAGCCAGGAAAAGAGAAAGGAGACCAGGAGGGGGTTGCATGAAGAAGACTTAGTATTATTATCCAGTATTGTCATTTTTAAATTTAATTTGAATTTTAATCAAAATTTATATTTGCAAAATTTTAAAAAACAAGTAAAATGTAAAGAGCCTGGCCTTATCATTTTCCCAGGAATCTCCATGCTCAGAGAAAATACCTTCAACTTCTTTAGATGTTTCTTCTGGGCTTTCATGTCTGTATTTCTGGGATATATATATATATAATCTTGATTTTTAAAATGTAGACATTATTTGTTTTCTTCCCCCTATAGAAGATAAGTTGTTTAACTCCTTTTTCCTCCTGCTTAACAATCCCTTTGTTTGGTTAAATCAACATTCAGATATTTCGTTACTATGACTATATAAATTTACTGTACATTTATGCCATATAATATGCTTTGACTCTATTTTCTTTCTTCAAAAAATTTGCCTTTGCTTAGTTTTTCAGGACTCTCTTAGGCATTTCTAGGAAACGAAACTCTCCAAGGGAACTCTGTTCAAGAAATCTATTAACGTTTTGTTTTTTCCCACTAGATATGTGAGTGGGAAGTTTAGGCTGGTTGATCTTTAGTTCTGTTGCACAGCTATATCCAAGGGCTAACATTTGCTGCTGTACTAGCAATTTCCTTTCCCTGTCTCCCATGTTGGATCCTTCATTTCCTGAATCCTACACGTTCTCTCTTCTTGGTTTATTTATTTGTGTGTTTGATAGAGCACATGTGCCAGTAGCTTCTGAAAAAGAATACAAGGAGGGAAGTAATTTGAGGAGAAAATTTGAATGTCTGAAGTGTCTTTATTGTCTTCAAGTATCTAAACATAAAGAACGATTTGAAATTTTACTGCTATATGAAAACACTTTCATTCAGAAAATATTCAAAAATTTTAAATGTTTGCACCATTAGTTGTTAGCAATGTCAATCAGATTCTTGCTTATTTTCCACTTTTTTTTTTTTTTAAACCATCTGGAAGTTTTTACTATCTCTATATCCCTGGGCACTCAGTGAATCCTTTTGCCTATCGAAGATGGCTCTTATGTTCTGAGAAAATCTGCAAAACACATTCATAGCAACATCTAGACTCATGTTTGACCAAACAACTGGGCACCAAGCCTAGCCAAGTTGATGCATAAAATCAACAATCACAAGCAACCCTTCACATAATGCCTGTTTACGTACTTGTTGAGTCCAGACCTTCTTTGGTTTAACTTCTAAAGGAAACGCTTACTGCGTCCTCCTAAAATGTAAGAAGGACGACTTCCTGGTTGGGGAAGGTATTAGCACACCTTATATCTGATTCCGGAAATCTCTGGAGTTTTCAATTCGAAATCTTTCTTTCTAGAGTTACACAACCTGAATCAATTAGCTTATTGTTGGGTTCTCCACAGCAAGAGCTTAGCTTTTTCTTCTAGATTATCTTTGATTGTCATTTTCTCTTTCTCTCTCTCTCTCTCTCTTTTTTTTTTTTTATTTTATCTCTGGGGATTTCAGGAGGGAAAAATTATTCAATCTACTGTGTTTTACTGGCAATGTTCCCCTAGTGTTTTTGGGCTTGTAACCTTTTCAGACCAAATCTTTGCAGCCATTCTTGAGCCCTCTCTTTTCCCCACAACCTTCGTCTCATCTAACAAAACCAATTCTGCTGATTTTATCCTCAAATATATCCAGAATTTGACCACTTCTAGCCACTCTTACTTACACCAGCCAGGTCCAAGCCACCTTCCTTTGTTCCTGGACTATTTAAGTAGCCTCCTACTCCCCTTTGTCTTTCTTCCATCACTTCTCAACAGACAGCCAAAGTGATACTGTTCAAACTTGAGTCACATACCATCACTCCACCTTCCATTTGCTTTTCACCATAGCTAATAAGAAACAAAGTTTATATTATTTAATAATCCCCGTGGTCTGTAATGTCCATGATCTCCCTGACCTCATTTCCAGAAGTCTTCAGATCATTTCTTCCTCTCCAGCCAACAAGTCTCATTGCTGTCCTTCACAATTGTTCAGTGCTCTATCTCAGGCAGGGATAAGAGTACCTCCATAGCAGTGCTGCCTATATATTTTCTGAATTAATGAATAATTTTATTTCAAAAATGCCTCAGTGGCATTCTCCTGTTTTTAGGTGTGAACCTAGCAAAGGTCTGTGGTGTTTCTTTCACAACACTTAGGAAAAGTGTTGTGTTCAACCTTACAAAAGAGGAAAAATAATAGTGACCTAAGTATCTTATATATTTTTTAACAAAACAAGATACAGTATACACGTATGCATAGCCCATGAAAGGAGCAATGTGTGCTTTGGGATGGATTTTCCTTTTTTCTTGGTTTTGCTTCAGAAATTCCACTTTAATTGTTTTTTCCCCTGGTTTTATGGTCTCTTACAGTAAAACTTGCATTGAAAAGAGAAACACTTATCCTGAAGTATCTTTATCATAAACAGATGTTTTGCAGTAGCCAGCCCTGCAATGTGCACAGTAAAATGTGCTGCTACAATCTTAAGCTTTCATTTACTAATTTAAACATGTCTGAGAGACCTAGATCATATACGACAAGGGCAGACAGCACACTGGTGTGTGTAAGTAGTAGGGCATGGAGGGAGAAGGATGGGGTAGGAAGGGATGAGTAGCAAGCTTAAGGACTTCTGCCTCCCTTTCATCTGTGATTGCAAATACTGCTGACCCATACTAGATGACTACACATAGATTCTTGTCCCACTTTCTTAAAAAACATTATTAAGGAAGGTGCATGTAATGAAACCTCATGTATTATTAACCTAACCTTACTACGAATGTACAAGGAATAGGTTTAATTCAACTAAAATTTATAGGCAATTTGTTAAAGCAGCAGTGCACATTAGAAGGTACATTAGAGCCACATTGGTTTTAATATGCCATTCAATAACTTGAACAGAGGTTAAAAATGCTGCTTAACCTCCATTAAGTATTTTAAAAATGCTTTAATTTAAAATTATTTGGAGTGTGTGTACATATATGAATGTACACATATCCACAGTAATAAATATAACACTAAATATCTGTTCCCAGTTTCCTATTTCAGTGCTGGATGACCTTATAATGTTCAGCAGTAGGCACTTAATCAGAGGCCAGGCTGAGGAAGGCAGGGAAGGATGTCAAGGCATCCCAAGCCAGTGACCCACCCTTGTCCTTGAGAACTAGAAGCAGAGAGTGCTTATTGAAGACTCTGCAGCTTTGGAATAAAATAAAGGCTAATTTATAATGAAAACAGCTTCCTATGACATGTTTTGTACTAATAGGACAATGCCTCATGCTTCCCCCTAGTATTTACTTTTGGTTTTCTTTTACAATTCATAAAACAAAGTATCTTGTTTCATTAAGTAGCACATCATATTTATTAAGTGATGAGCTCATAAACTAGAATTGCGTACAAGACCCTGCCAATGGAATTGGAATCAGATGCTGATGTTCCATTAAAAATCAATGCATCAAAGTTGATATCCAATTATGCCACATTTCCTAGTGTTTGGTGAGACAACTTTCTAGGTTAACATGTTTTTCACAGAGAGACCTGAGTCTCAAAGTAAGAACCTCTTCCTTGATAAATCATCAGGAAGGAATCTTATCACAGGAAATATAGACCACAATCTTAGGTATATCTGGAAAAAAAAAAAAAAAGTAAAAGACGCTGATAAGAAAAATATCTCTGTCATAGAAGACTTGCTAATTAACAATTACAAAGATGATAATAGATGATGTTTACTGAGAGTCCGCTGTGTGCCAGGCTCTGTAATAGGGCTTTGCCTGAAAAGTTCCATTTAACGTGCACAGTATTTCTATGATGGAGGTGCTGGGATTATTCTCGTTTTAATCTAATTGGGGAAATGAGATCTAATTAAGTAGAAGAGCCATTTATAAGTACAGGTCCATCTGACTCCAGAGTGTATACTCTGAAAGAGTGGAGCTTTTTCTAAATAACTAACTCAATATTTGTCTTAAACATTCACACAATAAATATTTGAGGGTGAGTTAGATCAATACTGTTTCTTTCCCCCACCTTCAAGCATATCTCAACTCATGATTCTGGCTTACTGCTTCACATCCTGGGATACTTCATTTGTTGTTCAAAATCCAAGTAGTAGGCATAAAATGACAATTAACAGAGTTCTGGGAAACTACAATGTTCAAATAATGATGAGGTAAATTAAAGGGGTCTAGAAATGGAATTATCTCTGAGAACTTCATTGGAGAAATTTTGGAGATGGTTGGAATGGCATAGGAGACAGGCTTTAAAACATACATTTGATAAACACTGAATGGGAACAGAGAGTAAAAGTTTTGCTGTGGATTTTGAATATGCATACACACATATATTAATTATAATCTCCAAGATGTAATCGGAGTTGTCATTATTTGGGTTATTTGTTGTTACTGGATTTGATTCTTAGAGAATATGTTACTGAGGGCCTTTCATGGGTATTCACATAAATAGAAAAATTGGATTATTTATGAAACAGAAAATTCCAATAATGTTTTTTCTTACATGAGCATATTATTATGTACTTTGCTTTAAGAACTAAGATATAGTTTTAGTGTAACATTTTCTTTCTATAGCTCTGTTCCATCTGTTGCTGTGACAAGCACTATATTTTAAATTTATTGTGTCTGATTCATATACACTCCTCTCTAGACTCCCTGATCGGACAGGCCACTCTGACCAACCACTCTCATGACTCACAGATTTATGTTTACCATTTTCCTTTTCAGTGTTAAAGGGATCATCTCATATTTTAGAGGGTAGCAGATATTTATCCATCCATCCACCCATTCATCCATTCAACTATCTATCCATTTCATTCATATATCTGTTTTTCAATAAACATCTGTTGAGTAAATTACCAGGGACGATGCTGGTGTTAAGATATACAATCACAAATATACTAAGACATTGTAATTTAGTAAGGGAAACTGACTCACATGTAAATGTATCACAATGTGATAAGAGCAATATTAGAAATATATGATATGGAGAAGTACTAAAGTGAAGGAAATGATTAATTCTTGAAGGAAGCGGGGTGTTGGAAACCTAGAGAAAATGATTTCTGATCTGAATTTTAAGAAGAAATAGGAATCAGCAAGCTGCTCAAGGAGGGAGCAGCAGCCCAGAAAAAAGGAATAACAGCAGAATATTTTAAGCTTATCTAATTTAACTGAAAAACACTTAAAAATTGTTTTAAATAAGAGAAATTATACCTCAGGATGAATAATATTAATATTTAGGTATTCACTTGATCAAGTAAGTCTAGAAGTAATTTTAGCAAGATTTTATCTAAAACTCCCAAATGGAGGAAAATTATTATTGTTTTAATTTGAGAACTACCATCATCAACTATACTGAAATATAGTTTACAAACAATACAACAGTATTGAAAATATTGATTCATAAAGCCATTACCAAGATAGTCTTTTGTTGCATGGGTATAGGTGAGCCACACATCCCTCCCTGGGCTCTTGTGTAACTATTATGTCCATTTTCTTGCTTAAGGGGAGGGTAGTTTCTTCTAAATGTCTTACAATTAGTGCTTAGCCCCAGCATTGCCCTCCTTTCTTGAATAAGGCCTAGAGGTTACACTTCTTTTCTTTCTCCCTTTCAAGACCTTGGCAAAGCCTGGTTGTTCATGGTCCTCAGGAGGGACATTGCTGGGAAATGGGCTCTTCTTTTATGCCCAGGACAAATACTGTGCTGTGCAAATAGCCACTACAGGAGATAATACCAGCTGCCTTGCTAA
Source organism: Rhinopithecus roxellana (assembly GCF_007565055.1). NCBI lineage: Eukaryota > Metazoa > Chordata > Mammalia > Primates > Cercopithecidae > Rhinopithecus > Rhinopithecus roxellana. Next base: position 66,570,653 of record NC_044556.1, read on the forward strand.
TAACTTTGAACTCTATAGATTCTTCTCCTAGGTAAAGCAACACTATTTTATGATATGGGTGACTCTTTGCTTTAGCTGGATGATACATTTTTCCACTTGAGATTTGTCGTGTTTAAAACCAGGGATCAGCTAAATAATATGGGAAAGTAATAAACTAGCGAGCTGATTTGGACCATGTATGTGTGAACGCTCAGCACTACATAATGCAAAGCAATGATGTTGTCCTAATGACCATGCTTAAGAATGTGGTACAAAATCATTCATGAAATGAAATCTCAATAAGATCAGTTATAATGCTACAGATACAAAGATTTGGAACATGAAGTAGAGCTAACGAAGGGGTGTCAGAAATGCATTACGTTAAAATAAATTAAGGTCAGTTATAATTCAGGAGTTGAAGTTTAAGCAGAAGGAAAGGGAAAAGATTGTTTTCTATAGTTGGAAGTCATAAAAGGGAGGTAATGGTCTAGAATTAGGCACATTCAGGTAAGGCAAGAGGTGATCTTTAAACAGGAAGTTACCTGAGTCATCCTAATTAGAACTGCTTAAAAATAGGACAACTAAAATACTGGTGGGATTAACCTTTATAATCATGCTCCGGAGAGGAGGAGGGGAATTAACCCCAAGGCAAATTCCCAGGCAGTCTTTTCCTGGAAGCCCTACCTTCATTTGCAGTCTCCCTAGGTGCTTTAACATCTTTTTAGTTCTTCTCTGCTTATATTTCTGATTTTTCTGTGTCATTCTTTACTCCGCAAAATTTGGACTACCTAACTTCTGCACAAATGCCATCCCCTACTGTACTTAGAGGTTTATCTAATACATCATTTCTTCTAAAAATCGTCCTTAATTGTTCCAAATTCTCTGTGGCTTGGAGCTATTGCAATAAGTCTAAATTAATTCTACTTGTAAGTATCTGTGCTAATGGGTAATTTATCCAAATTGGAGGGCTGTTAGCACATTCATGATGCCATCATCATGGATTTAAGGGCCTAGATACCTTCACAGGAACAAAAATACAAAGAATCACAACCACAGTGGCCTTGAATTTAAATGGAAGCCTTCTGAATTTGACTTTGACCATGTGATGAATCAGGTATAAGAATGTATACTAATTGTCATGGCCATCCTCTATTTCTTCAAATGTATATATAAGGGAAATTGCTGTCAGGTGATACAAATAAACAAATAGCGTAATCTGGCTGTAAATTATGATAATATGATAGTATTAGTTGATTTCCTCCAGCTGAATGGCACAGATTTTGAGCTCTTTCCTTTTCCTCTCATGGAGCACAATTCTGTTTTGCTGCCCTTGAAACTTTGTAAGATGCAATGTACAAGATCTAGGGGAAGGAAAAAAACCCAATTGTTGGTAGCTATAAGAAAATGGCTTGTTTTCAACTAGAGCCTGAAATGAGTTTTAGAGTATCCTAATTACTTTTTGCTGTTCCCTATAGAATAGATAACAGAATGGATTCACTTTGTGCTCCTGCTCTCCTTCTTTCAATATCATTGCTATTTTATGAACTTTGAATTAGTGTCATGACAATTGTACAATTCATTTTTATTTGCTGTAACTGTATTCATTCGAATCCTTCTGTGATCCCTCTATCCCATTGTTTCAGTAAAATTCTTTGCAGCATTTTGCACATGCTTGTGTGTGTACCCATGTGTCTGTGCATGTGTCATGTGCATACATGCACACACATATCACATAACCCTGAGAACCATTTCTCCCTCAAATGCCTGCTCCATAATTCAACCACCTGATAGCTTTTGATTTTTATAACAGTTAACTTCCATCTCCTGGGTCCGAAGAGATTTTAAGTAACTTGAATAGACTTTTGAATCATATTTGTATTTCTTTCCTTTTCTTACAAGAAAAAAAAAAAATATGGGTTTTAGAGTTAAGCTAAAATCTCTCAATTCTGCAGGCTTTTTTTTTTTTTAAATAATTGAACTCATTTTTATTTGTTCATAGAATGTGTATGGAGTGCCTACTATGTGCCAAGCAGTGTACTGGCTGCTAGGGAGACAATGATGAATGAAACAGATGGGTTTTCTGCCCTTATGGAAGTTAGATTTTGATGGAAATGAGATTGATTATAATTTTTGTAAACAGGAAACAAACAGGATGCTATGAATTTGTAACAGGCATACCTAGCCTGGCCTAGGGAAAGTTGCCTGAGGAAGTCACGAGACCTGACATATATGAGTGAGCTAAGCAAACGAGATATGTCAAAATCATCCCAGCAGACAGAACAGCCCATGAAAAGGCCTTTAGGTCTCAAGAAGAGGAACATATATGGCTGCAAAGGACTAAGCTGGGAATGGGCCATGAGCAGAAGCTAGAGACGTAACTGGGACCTGACTGTAGGATTGGAAATTGGATGAGAGATTTGGATTTATTTCCTGAAGGGAATAGGAAGTCATCAAGTAGTTTCAAACAGAGAAGTGAAATGTCCAAACTGCACTTTGGAAAAAGACTGCTACGAAGAATAGATTGGAACAGGACGAGAGGGATGCAATTAGAAGAGATGGCCTCTGGGACTTGGTGGCCTGGGTGTAAACCTGAGTTTTGCTATCCATTAACTCTACCATTTTAGGAAAGTGTGTTAACCTTCTCAATCTTCTGTTTTTTAATTGACAAAATAGATGTAATAATAATTCCTGCGTTATTTGCATTTCTATGACAACTAAATGAGATACTCAACATAATGCCCCTACGGTAACATCTAGTTTGAAGTATTAGTTATAAAAAAAGTGGTTGGTGACTTTATCTGGGAGATGGTAGTGGGGATGAAGAGTGGAAGGTTTAAAATTGTTAGGAGGCAACATCCACAGGACTTGATAATTAGCAAAATGTAAAGGGTCAGAGAAGAGGAGGATGCAAACTTTTGTTTTAGTGAAATACAGAATTAGTTTAATTTGAATTTCAGATAACTTTTTTTAGTCTAAGCAAATGCTGCATGGGATGCACCTTTACTAAAAAAATTCATTGTTTGTTAGAAATTCAAATGCAACTGGTTTTCTATATTTTATAAGTCTGCCCTACCAAAGATACCTCAGTGTTCTAGCCAAAGCAACTCTATGACTGGTAATATCTGTTGGAATGGAGCTGATTAGAGGAGGTCAAGTTTCTTGTGGAAATATTAAGCAGTAGATTTTAAATACATTGAATTGTAGATGCCTGGGAGACACCCAAGTACAATGTAGATAATTTACTCAGCTTTTCTTTGGTTGTAATTGACACACTTAAGAACAGATATAACCACATTTGTATTGGGAATGAGATAGTGCCATGGTAGAGTATTCTGTTTTTCTGTGTAATTAATTATTATGCTTTAAATAAAAGAGTGGATAAAAAGTATATATAAAACTTTTAATGTCTTTATTTCTAGGTTTTTATATTTCTCCAGGCAGTGCCAGTGGCTGCCTGCCATGCTCATGCCATACAGCTGGCTCAGTTCATCACATCTGTAATAGCCTGACTGGTCAGTGTGTTTGCCAAGATGCTTCCATTGCTGGGCAACGTTGTGACCAATGCAAAGACCGTTACTTTGGATTTGATCCTCAGACTGGAAGGTACATCTTTATAAGCTTTAATAATTAAACTCTTTCTTTACCAACAGTTGACTTTTTTTGGCAGTTGCAAAGCAATAACTTCTGTAAAAAGTATTTTTTTGGCCAGGTGTGGTGGCTCATGCCTGTAATCCCAGCACTTTGGGAGGCCAAGGCAGGTGGATCACGAGGTCAAGAAGTCCACACCATCCTGGCCAACACGGTGAAACCTCATATATATATATATATATATATATATATATATATATATATATATATATATGTATGTATGTGGGATATATGTATATGCCTTGTTCTTCATTGCCCTTGAATTTATTGCATATCAGTTCATTGCATTTATTTACATTTTCCTTGTCTTTCTAATTTAGCTTTAAAGACTGGCAGATAAGAAAAATAGCTTTGTATTCTGCGACATGATTTTTTTCAGTGTGTAAAGTATATTATGAAAGTAAATCACTTTTGAAAGTTACACTGTCTTTAATATTCTACTTCTTATTCTCTGGGTATCTGTGGCCATTTGTCTTTACTCATTTGTGTTTGTTGCTGTATTTTTGAAGATGTGCTATAATGCCAGTTCTCTGTGTGTGTGTGTGTGTGTGTGTGTGTGTGTGTGAGAGAGAGAGAGAGAGAGAGAGAGAGAGAGAGAGAGAGAGAGAGAGAGAGAGAGAGATTATGAGCTTGTCTAAAGAGTCTGGACTAAATCTATGACTTCTTTGAAGCTCCTATCCCTGAGACGCTAGTAGTGTGTGCAGAACTCAGAAAGCATGTGATAAAACCAGTCAAATCTGTTTCTCAATATGTGTGTATTTATAAATATAATGGCTAATTATTTCAGGGTTTGTGATTATCTGGGCTCTTTTAAACTCATTGCCCCCCTGCTGCCTGCCTTTTGGCTGCTCCACTCCTCATTAACACCTCCATTAGAGGGTGGACAGGTGACAGGGTAATTACTGAAAAGGAACTTAAACTAGTTCATTTTGACTTTCTTTTAAAATTTGATGTGATCTTTAAAAACCAGAAAAATCATTTAAAATTTTTATTAAAATAAATTTTGTTTTCATGCCATGCAGACATACAGACATACATATATTTTAATCTGTGACACTCTACTTGTTATCTTGATAGTCTGAGAGCATCGTGACTCTTTTCTACTAATGTTATTATAAATAACTTAAATGAGTATAGAAAGCACATGGCACAGTAAATCTTAAAAGCACTGTTAGGATTTTGATAGTAAAATAGGAGCCAATCACTGCACATACTAGCTCCTATGTGTGACTTTTTTGAAAGAATATTCTACAGATTCCCCAGTTGGAACTCTTGGGCTGATTTGTTTCACTCCTGGCCACCGCTGTCTTTTTCATAGTTCTGACCACATTTACCAGGAGAAAAATATCCTTCCCAATCCACTGTCCTCCTTGCAACATTCATGCCCATCAGTGCCATTTTGTGACATTCAATTACCCATCTTTGTTCTACTCATCCCCCTTGTTAGTCTTCCCAAGGTTATAAGCAAAACCCCTGTCCAGTGACCTAGGGATGTCTGATTGTCTCAGCTTTTTCACTTAACTTTTTTTCTTTAAGTGAGATCTGATTTCCTTTATTACATTGCTTCCTCTACCCTTCAATGTTCTTAAATTCAAGGCTGAGACTTTTACCTCATTCTGTTCCTCTCCCATTATCTATCTCACTCTTACTCCCCACCTTACTTTATTCCAGTAACAAGAATTGCTTAGAAAGTACTGTTCCATCTCCTGTCACTCTCTAGTAGGCCTGACTAGCACTGGAGTTAGAGTCCCTGGGTTAGAAGGTGGATTGAAATGTTTGCATAAATTGATAAGGAATAGGAAGGATCAAAGAAGTGGGTTTAAGCTACATTTTTAGAAGATACTGAGGTTACAATAAAGAAAGCAGAATTCAGTCTGGGTACTGTGGCTAACTCCTATAATCCCAGGAATTTGGGAGGCCAAGGTGACCAGATCCCTTGAGTCCAGGAGTTCAAGACCAGCCTGGGCAACATGGCAAAACCCCATCTCTATAAAAAAATAAAAAGTTAGCCAGGTGCAGTGGCTCTTGCCTGTAGTCCCAGCTACTTGGGAGGCTGAGGTGGGAGGATTGCTTGAGATTGGAAGGTCGAGGCTGCAGTGAGTCAAGATTGTGCCACTGTACTCCAGCCCAGGCAACAGAGCGAGACCCTGTCTCAGAAAAGAGAAAGAGAGAGAGAGAGAGAGAGAGAGAGAGAGAGAGAGAGAGAGAGAGAGAGAGACAGAAAGCAGACTTCAGATACACAAAAAGACTGAGGGCAGGTTAGAGTCTAGAAAATAGAGCTGAAGTGTGAGAAGCTGAGTAGATTTCTAAAAATATGAAAGATTCAGAGTAAGTTTGGGATTTTTCTTTTCTTTTCTTTTTTTTGACAGAGTCTCACTCTGTTGCCTAGGCTGGAGTGCAGTGGCACGATCTCGACTCACTGCAACCTCTGCTTCCCAAGTTCAAGGGATTCTCCTGCTTCAGCCTCCTGAGTAGCTGGGATTACAGGTGCATGCCACCATGCCTGGCTAAATTTTTTTTGTATTTTTAGTAGAGACGGGATTTCACCATGTTGGTCAGGCTGGTCTTGGACTCCTGAAATCCTGATCTGCCCACCTTAGCCTCCCAAAGTGCTGGGATTACAGGCTTGAGCCACCGCGCCAGGCCAAGCCAAGAGTGTGTTTTAAACAAAAAGATCCACAAGTTTTATATAAATGAGATTGGATATCTTTACATATTAGTTGACTCCTGTTATATTGATGGGGGTAGTGAGAATTACCTTTTTAAAATTACAAATTGTCCTTGGAAATGGTAGCACTTTTCTTCCATCCCTGTATTAGTCCGTTTTCATGCTGCTGATTAAGACATACATGAGACTGGACAATTTACAAAATGAAGTTTATTGGACTTACAATTCCACATGTCTGGGAAGACCTCACAATTGTGGTGGAAGGTGAAAGACATGTCTCACATGGTGGCAGAGAGAAGAAAGCTTGTGCGGGGAAACTCCCCTTTTTAAAACCAGATCTTGTGAGACTTACTCTCATGAGAACAGCAGGGAAAGACCCTGCCTCATAATTCAATCACCTCCCACTGTGTTCCTCCCACAACACATGGGAATTGTGGGAGTTACAATTCAAGATGAGATTTGTGTGGGGACACAGCCAAACCAAATCAATCCCCTTTGTTCTTATCTTTCTAGTTCCAGGAGAGGGATTCTATTTTTCCCCCTTTTCTAACTCCTGCCACTATTTTAAATGACTTTGAAATGTATTGATGCAGTTCTTTGGCCTCTTCATTCACTTCCCACTCCAACAACCCATTTCCATGGCTACACTCTGGATTTTGTGATCACTTATAATTTCTCTATTTCTCAAATCTTCCTAATCCCATGAATGCTATTCTATGGATATATCATATCTTTCCAACTCCAATTGACCCTGGAAGCCTCACATAACCTTCTCCTTAACTTCTCTTAATCTTTAGCCCATTATCCCTACTTAGTCCTCTTTTGATCAACCCCATGCCTAACTTCACTGTCTTCTCTTAGCCTGAGGCAAAACCTTTTTAATTCTGACCCGTTTGAGTACCTGATTGCGGACTCCCTTCTGCTGTACTGTGGGGTCAGCTCCAGGGATGATCACCCTACACCTGCCCCGATCTGTGAGGACTTGGGGAAAGATCATGTACCTATGCTGATCTGAAGCACTAAAGTGTATATACTTCTTATCAATTTACTTTCTTTCTCCTTTTAAGCTCCTGCCAGTCTCCTGAGTTTTAATTCTATGCTCTTGCCCTTGCAGATAATCTGGCCCTCTGCTCATAGACAAAATAAAGCCAGATATAAGTATCTCCAGATTATCTTTTCTCCATCTCCAGCTTGTCTACATTGTCACACATTTTTGATTTTTTATCTAGTCTTAGAAGAAAACCATGTGTATTTTTGTTTAAAAATAACCTGTTCGCGGTTCTTGATATAATCCCTTCCGGTTTTCCTACTCTTGTTCCTCCATTCCATGATCTTTGCTCCATCAAATCCTCCCTTTATTTTAACTCAAACATCTCTCTATGGATAATATCATAACTGTCTACAAAAATGCTGTTCATTCTACAACTTCCTTCCCTTGATTCTGCCCTGCTTTTATGAGCCCTGAAAGTTATTGTCTAATCTCTCACTCTTCATTCACTTACTAACATTTAAAAAGAGCACTATGATTCAAGAAAACATGATTTAAACAATAAAAGAGCAGATTTTTTTCTTCATTTTGTTTCTTTCTCATTCATTCTTTATTCACCATGCATGATACATACATTAGCAGAACTTGCAACATGTAGACTTTCAAGAACTAGTTATGTGACTATTAAATTCTCATGCAAATCAAAGACAAGGTGTATAAAGAGATATAATAAATAAAAACAGATGAAGGAAAAGACAGAATGAAGGAAAAGGTTTCACCGGTGGGAAAAAGGGAGGAGTTGGTGGTGCTTTCCACTTGAGTCCAGTGAGGAGGTCTTATTTGATCCTTTGAAAGGTGACATGTGTCTCCTGCAGTTGGAGAGACCAGTGCATTGATATCTATCTTAGATCTGGCAAATCTAACTGACAAGAAACAGTCTAGCTAGATTTGGATAGGTAAGTTGGAAGACAATGCCCCGCATATCTTATACTCCCAGAGTTCATCATGACAAGGAAGACTATGTATTTCTCATGACCAGATGAAGACCACAAGGAAGAGAGACAGGGTTAGGTTGTCTTAGTGTGTCCTCAAAGTACCACTTAGAAGACAAAGGGGCCTGTGTAGAGAAAAGGACAAGATTCCTGTGGGCTACAGAATTAATAAGCAGGCCGGGCGCGATGGCTCAAGCCTGTAATCCCAGCACTTTGGGAGGCCGAGACGGGCGGATCACGAGGTCAGGAGATCGAGACCATCCTGGCTAATACGGTGAAACCCCGTCTCAACTAAAAAAATACAAAAAACTAGCCGGGCGCGGTGGCGGGCGCCTGTAGTCCCAGCTACTCCGGAGGCTGAGGCAGGAGAATGGCGGGAACCCGGGAGGCGGAGCTTGCAGTGAGCTGAGATCCGGCCACTGCACTCCAGCCTGGGCGACAGAGCGAGACTCCGTCTCAAAAAAAAAAAAAAAAAAAAAAAAAGAATTAATAAGCAACCAGTCAAAAAGAAAATGCATCTGACTGCACTAAAACAAAAGGCGAGTGATACCTGGTGGTGAGAAAGATGAATGAAGAAGTCAGGAAGGTACCACTGTCAGTGATAAGTCAGTTTTATGTATATGCAGGACCAGAAACAATAGACTGCTTTGGGTGGTGCTAGTCCTGTAGCACAGAAGGGCATGGAGAAAGATATTTTAAAATGTGACAATGAGAATTGCTTGAGTTTGGACTTTTGTTCAACATTGAAAAGAGATAAAAATGAGTTTTCTCATTTTTATGTTTTTTCACTCCTCTTTTGAATTATACTGTTCTTGAACCTTTTTTTTTTTTTTTGACTTCTGGTTGTTATTGAGTATACACTAACATTAGCTATATTGAAAACATGTAACAATTGGCTAAGATATATGGGATTCCATCAAGTATAAGATATTTTTGTTTCTTAAAGGAAAAAATTCACATGTAGTGTAAATGTATATAGACATGCAGTATAGGGAAACAGCTATGACCTGATGTTAAAACAATTTTTTTGAAAACAGAGTAGATTCCAAATCAATTGAATCTACTTTGAAATCTAGGCACTGTTGTAGGTTGTTACGAATAGAAATGTGTACCTTTATAAAAATTGCAATGCAGTTATAACAAATGGAAATTAAAATATTAATTTTCAAAATATACAGTAGATTGTAAGTATCTTATTATGAAAGGGGAAGGTACAAGTATCATGTTACTTCTTCATCAATTTGGAAAATAACCTCGCCTCTTTATCTGCCTAGTTCACATATTCCCTACCTTCCTCATGCTCTATTTGTTGGACACAACAAGGTTTGCTATATTGTTTCCACCCTTCCTGCAGCCTCTACATGAGGCGGCAGGCTAACCAATCTACCTTCTCTGGTCATAGCCTTGCTGCCTTGATCATGTCCTAGCTAGATGAAAGGGAGATAAGTATGTTCTTGAAAATGTCTGTTCTTTAAATAAAGATTGGAGTGTTGACTAATATACAGGATTAGACATTCTATTTTCTGAATTGAATTTGTATTTTGCAATGTAAAGTAACTGTAGGACATTCTATTGCCTGAGAAAGACCAGAAAAGCCATGTGACTAACTAATTTTACATCCACGTGGTACATCGGGAAATTAGCTCCATATTATACATTTAAAGGGTCAGTAAAAGACAAAAGTAAAACTGATTTATGATTGCTTCTCATGACTCATGGTTTTTCAATGTGCTGGTCATTTCATTGTTCCCCTTTATTTCTTAAAATTACCTCTTCCTTTGGCTTCTGAGATTCTACTTCTCTTATTTGTTTTCTATCTCTTTTGCTGGTTACTCCTTTTTAGTATGTCCTTTCAATTTCCACAACTGTGTCCCTGATTTCAATCACTACATACATGTTAATGGCTCTCAAACATATGATCATGTCTGCCATGCACTCTAGGCCTGTAGCCAGCTGTCTCTCTGAGTTTTACGCTTGCAAGTCCCTCGTGCATTTCATTTTTAATATAGTCAGCACAGAACTAACCATTACTTCCTCATCTCCCCCCAAATAAAAATTAGTCTCATGCCATCTCATGCTATCATCATCTTGGTGAAAAAGACATAAAACTTCAAATAATTATTTAAGTCCAAACTTCTCAAGTTTGAGTGGGGCTTAGATTCTTCTCAGGTCTGGCAGAATTGGCTCTGTTGTTAAGTAGAATGAGCCTACGGGCTACTGCTGGAAAGTGCTATGGAAAGAAGAGCCACTCTCTAAAAAGAATAGAAAGAATAAAGCTTCCCATGGCCATATGGGACCCAAGGAGATCAGCAGGATTTGTCTCTTACTAAATCAGTCGTGTGGAATGCTGGTAACTTGACTTGACCCTCCTATCCTACTGATGAATTCAGCTGTCTCTTTTCACTTCAACTTTGATAATCATTACAGAGGAAATCCTGTAGCACAGAAGGGCATGGAGAAAGATATTTTAAAATGTGACAATGAGAATTGCTTGAGTTCGGACTTCTGTTCAACACTGAAAAGAGATAAAAATGAGTTTTCTCATTTTTATGTTTTTTCACTCCTCTTTTGAATTATACTGTTCTTGAACCTTTTTTTTTTTTTTTGACTTCTGGTTGTTATTGTGTATACACTAACATTAGCTATACTGAAAACATGTAACAATTGGCTAAGATATATGGGATTCCATCAAGTATAAGAAATTTTTGTTTCTTAAAGGAAAAAATTCACATGTAGTGTAAATGTATATAGATATGCAGTATAGGGAAACAGCTATGACCTGATGTTAAAACAATTTTTTTGAAAACAGAGTAGATTCCAGATCAATTGAATCTACTTTGAAATCTAGGCACTGTTGTAGGTTGTTACAAATAGAAATGTGTACATTTATAAAAATTGCAATGCAGTTATAACAAATGGAAATTAAAATATTAATTTTCAAAATATACAGTAGATTGTAAGTATCTTATTATGAAAGGGGAAGGTACAAGTATCATGTTACTTCTTCATCAATTTGGAAAATAACCTCGCCTTCTTATCTGCCTAGTTCACATATTCCCTACCTTCCTCATGCTCTATTTGTTGGACACAACAAGGTTTGCTATATTGTTTTCTCTTGGTTTATTTTCTACACATTTTTTTGTATTCCCAAGGGCAAAATAAATAAAATAAAACAGACCTTGACCCTAAACTACACAACCAACAACAAAAATCCATGCAACACAACAATAACTTTCTGTGACCAAGCTGGAAAATCGTTTGCCTCTTTCCATCTAAGTGGTTTATTCTTCAAAAGTTACCAGAAAAAAGGGGGCATGGATTTAAAAAAGCTGATCCTAGTGCAAACATTACTCCATTTACCTCTGACACATAAAGCAAACATGATTTAATCAGTATCAAAAACAATGAAGCAAAAAAAAAAAAAGTCTGCCCACTGAAAAATCAATAATGCAAAAAGGTATATAGTGTTTGTCTAACCCAAAAACAGTGAGACAAAAATGGGCCATATTTAATTCATCTCAGTTGGTAGTGGAGACCCATATTTGACACCCTGCACTTACTGGCACTGTTCTCAAGATGACCTGTGACTAGGACTGCTCTGCCCCACAGCCACCAGGACTGCTTCAGTTCATCTGGTACCCCACAGTTGTCTTACATAACAACCACACATCACAACTCCCAAAAGTTTCTTCCCTAATGATATACCCTCTCTATATTCTATGTTACCTTGTTTTAAGCCTTAAGGAGTTAGTAGTGTCACTATTTGTCCTGTTTACTAGCTGACACACATTGAAGTTGTCCATAGAGAGTAAGACACCAAGGCTGGTTAGGGAGAATAAAGGCTCAGACTTTTGGAGATAAAATACAGGGAAGTTCTTCTATGCCCAGATTATTTTTGGTTTTACTGCACATGTTCTACATTTCAGCACTAGGTTATAGATTTGGTCCAGTAATCTTTTCACAGGCCTTTTTCTGATTGATCTCAGTTGGTCTTTTTTCTGAGAACCAGGTCAATGACTTCAAATGAAAGCAGATAACTTTCTTGTCAACTGATTTCCTTTTATGGTGTGATAATGGAAAAATTAGGGAGTGTGCCTCATAGATTCCCTCTCCTCAGTGACTCTTTGTCAGACAGCTGGCTGTCATCTGGGGTGACAGGGTAAATGGGCCACAAGCCTGTCATCATCTGGCAGCCAAGGCAGGGCTTTCTCACAAGGTAGTGGCAGATTTCCAAGAAAGAAAGCAGAAACATGCAAAGACACTTGAGGCCTGAACCACCAGGATGTTACTTTTGCCTTATTCTACTGGCCAAAGCAAGGCACGCAGCTTGACCATGTTTGGAAGTGGTGGGGAATAAATAGACTCTCCTTTGTGATGGGTAGAACTAACTATACAGTTAGCTGCAAAGGACCTGCACGGAGGGGAAGGTGAAGAGTTGCGATTTTTGCAATCTCCTATGGCTGCCAAACCGTATATTCTCCCTTAATTTAGATGATATACGATCCAATAAGAAGTATCAGTTTTTATATATTAGTAGCATTTATTCAATGTGATGTAATAGGAGTAACACGCAATTGGACATCAGAATATCCAGGTTTCAGTTTTGTCTTTTCCACTAGACCAGATATAGTAGCTTCCTATTACTGGTGGAATAAAATACCTCAAACTCAGTGGCTTAAAACAGCATGAAATTTTATTATCTTACAGTTCTGGAAATCAGAGGCTCCAAATGAGTTTCACTAGGCTAAAATCAGGCCTGTATTTCTCCTGGAGATTCTAGGAAAAAAACCATTTCCTTGATTTTCCCAGCTTTTAGAGACCTCTTTCTTTCTTTCTTTCTTTCTTTCTCTCTCTCTCTCTCTCTCTCTCTCTCTTTCTTTCTTTCTTTCTTTCTTTCTTTCTTTCTTTCTTTCTTTCTTTCTTTCTTTCTTTCTCTCTCTCTCTCTCTCTCTCTCTCTCTCTCTCTTTCTTTCCTTCTTTCTCCCTTCCTTCCTTCCTTACTTTCTTTTTTTCTTTTCTTTCCTTCTTTTTTTTGAGCTGGAGTTTTGCTCTTGTTGCCCAGGCTGGAGTGCAATGGTGTGATCTCGGCTCACTACAGCCTCTGCCTCCTGGGTTCAAATGATTCTCCTGCCTCAGCCTCCCAAGTAGCTGTAATTGTAAGCACACACCACCGCCCCCAGCTAATTTTGTATCTTTAGTAGAGATAAGGTTTCTCCATGTTGGTCAGGCTGGTTTTGGTTTTGAATTCACACCTCGGCCTCTCAAAGTGATGGGATTACAGGCGTGAGGCACTGTGCCCTGTGTACATTCTTTAGCTCATGGCTCCTTCCTTCATTTTCAAAGCCAGCAGAGCAGTGTTTCCTTGGACCTCTGCTTATGTCCTTACATGTTTTCTCTCTGACTTTTACCCTCCTGCCTTCCTTTATAAGGACCCTAGATTACATTGGGCATTGTTAGATATCCAGGATAATCTCCCCATCTCAAAATCCTTAATCAGATCTGCAAATTCCTTTTACCAAGTAAGGTAACATTCACGAGTTTGGGGGATTAGAACCTGGATATTGTTGGGGTGAGCATAATATGACCTGCTCTGCCAGAGTTTAGCAATCTATAGCCTGGGGGTCTGCCACATGTTTATGTAAATAGAGTTTTATTGGAGCACAACAATGTTAATTCTTTACATATTTTCTGTGGTTACTTTACTACTACAGCAGCAGCAGTGGAGTTGAGTTACAATAGAGTTCACACGGCCTGCAAAGCCTAAAATATTTACTATCTCATCCTTTATAGATAAAGATTGCTGACCTTGTAACTAGATTTACTGTCACCTTGGGCAAATTACTTATTCTCACTAAGCATAATAGAATCATAACTTTATAGACTGGGAAAGAACCTTAAAAGTAATTTTGGTTAAACTCTACCCTATACATTTCTCTGCATAAATCACCTTTTCAGAATAACTGGTGAATGGCCATTCAGCTTCTGCTCCAAAACATGGAACTAAAAGGAGCCCACTATCTCATGAAGTAGCTCATGTTTATTTCAAACATCTGTAATTCTGCAACAAATAGAAATATATTATTTATATTGACCAAAAAGTTGCAGTCTCTTGACTTTCTTACCTAGTCTTATTTCTGCCTTCTGAGACCATAGAGAATAAGTGAAATCTCTCTTCTTTCTGAGAGCACTTTAAAAATTTGATTCTGCTATCATATCTTAAAGTTATTTAGTTATTTGCATAAATACGTGGAGTGTCAACAAAGGAGAAAGAGATAGTGTTCTCAGATCAGAACATTGCTAAACAGGCTGCCTGGACTTAGCTGTCACTATTGCCTGGATGCAAGGGAGTCACTGCCCCTGGTCTAGCTTTTATGAGTTTCCCTATTTGTGCATGGGAAATTCACCAAAAAGGGTGGGTTTGCACACTGTTGACGTCTCCCTTTCAGATGAGGCACTTGCATTTCCTTGTTCAATAAATCATGTGAATATGGCTTTCAGCTCACACAACATGGATGCCCAAGCCTCAAATCCCTCTCTTATAATTCTGATTCCACCTCCAAGAGAATAAAGATGCTGTTAATAGGCTGTAACTAAAGGGAAAACTAAGAAGCTCAATGAAACCACAACTCCACTGTTAATCGGGGAAAACCAGACTCCTCTAGAGGGCACTGTAGCACTCACCGAATTCTGTGAACTGAGAACACTGTTCTAAGAGAATCTGAACAGAGACCAGCTCTTAAAGAAAGCTGTCCATTCCCTGGGAGTGAGGTTAGCGAGGGGGACAGAGTTAAGCCAATAAAAAGGGGCTCAAAAGAGCTAACTTGTTATTGGAGCTACAAACCATGTTTAGATTAATCTCTGGTGTCCTATCCTAAGTCTAAAGCTTCCCTGGTGCTTTATTCACAATCAATTCCTGTATCCGACAATATTTACCTAATCCTTACTGTGCGCTAGTCTTTGTGTTAGGCACTGATGGAAAAAAACAAAAACAAAAACAAAAACAAAAACAAACAAACAAAAAACTCTGCCCAATTTTGCCAATTTGCCTTGAAGTCTCTTTCTGTTTTGTTTATTAGTAATCCTTATCTAAAATCCCTTAGCAATTGGAGTTCTCTTTCTCCTTCATTCTTTGTGTTGAATGATGTCTCATCATCCCCGTCAACAAGTTAGAAGACCGGGAGTAACTCTATACCTATCCTCCCTTCTCTTTTCAATTTGGCATCCCATTCTACCAATTTTACTTAACATTTCTCAGGTGTATCCTGCTCATTTCCATTGCTCCTTGCCACTGCCCTAAGGTAGCATGATCTTACTTCTGCTCACCTTTCCAGGTTTACCTATCACCATTTCCCATTCTGAATTTACATCCAAGAGTACTGAGCTGCTTGCAATTTCATACCTTGTTCTACTTTTTCTTTTTTTCTCTTTTTTTGCCCCTCCCCGACTTACCTGGCTTATTTCTACTCATCTTTTAACATTCAGCCCAAGCATCTCCTCCAAGAATCTTACTTAAAATTACCCTTCCCATCCCTTCTTCTGCTACCAGATTAGGTGAGTTGCCCCATTTCTGGACCTTTAGAGTCTGGATACATCTTTATTAATGCTCTTTCCATTTTATCTTGCATACAAGATTGTGAGCACCTTGAGGACGGGGGCAATTCTATATGATTCATCTCTATATCCTTGATGTTTATTCCAGTCCTGGAACATAGCTGGCCCTCAATGAATGTTATTTATGTCAATCAATATTTAAATCAATTTGATAGTACCCATGAGCTGAGGCCCCAGACAGAGGAGGGGTGTACAAAGAGAAATGTCAATAAAATGACCTATGTATCTTGGGATATATCTCTGGGCCTCCTACAGCAGTTCTCCCTCAGATGATAAATTTTCTGACAATGATGTGCATTACTGAAACATATTCCTTTCATTAATAGTTAGGTTTCTTCAACAGTAATAATTAGGATAACACTTTCTCTCACTGTTTCCACAACTGGAAGAAACTCCTAGGAAAGGAAAGTATATAAATTTGTGATTTAGGAGACAGAGGCCAACTTCTCTCCCATTGTAACCAGTAAATACAGAGTTATGTAAGGGTCCAAAGAGTACTATCATAGCAAAGTGCTGGCAGAGATTAGCGATGCTTTACTCCTGTTTTGTTTACCATAATGAACTGGTCAATAAACATCACAAATTGTTTATCTATATAAATCTTGACAGATTACTCTTTATGAAATCCATTTAGCAAGTGAGGTTTTCCCATAAGGATGAAAAATGAAGATTTTAAACAGATTGTGGGAGAAGCTCTGGCTGTACCAAGAGAGTCAGTGTAATAAAGGTTTCTTTATATTAATATTACAAAAACCATTTATCCTGGCAAAATCAATATTGCAATTCATCTTAGTTTGGTGTTTCTCTTTCTAAGCTTAAAATGTCTTTTCCTTTATTATGTATAATTTTGTTTTAATAAATGTGAAATATATTTCATTTAGGAGGTACTCTTGAGGAGGGATAACTTATAAAATGACATCAAACTTGTAGCTTATTTGCTAAAGAGTCTTGGAAATGTTTAAAATTATATTTGAGTGGCAGAGAAATCTAAAGGAATCATTTTATTTAATCATTAATTACAAAATTATCCCCAGTGTCCTTTGGGGTAAAAACAAACTACAATGTTCAGAAAAGTCTTCTCCTGTGAACTTCATTTAGGAAAAATTCTTACTGAAGTCAAGCGATTATAACAAGTCAGATAAGTTGACTATAACAATGGCTTGGATAAGAGACTATAAAATTAAGAATAGACACATTTAATTGCTCAAAACACTGCATGCTTTGGATGGAAAAAAATAGAACTACACCAAGGAACGGAATTATGTTATACACTGGAAGCTATTACTCTAAATGTAGTATATGTAAAATAAGTGTGATTGTTCCAGGAGTGAATGGTAATAAAAACTGAAATACTCAAGAGACACTTATGCATGAGTGGTGCAGTTATACATATATACACAAACACACACACACACACACACACACACATTGAGAGAAGCTTTTCTCTTATTGTTTATGCACACTAAGATTATATTAAAAGCCTATAAACAATAGACTCTACATAATAGCATGTAATGAAATTAAGAGCAAATCAAATATTTTTGCATCTATGATTCCATTTTAATTATAATACATAATTTTCTCAGCTCTAAAACTTAACCTAAACAAAACTTCTATATGAAATGAAATTCTGATGTAATGTGTATAGATAAAAGACCTAATATAGTTGTTTGAAGGGGGAAAATGTCCTTTTATCATGACCATAAAAAGGGCAAACTACAGTACAGTGGTTTTCAAGAAAAACTGTACTTTATTTATTCCCAAGGGGATATTAGTCCATAAAACAAATTTGCAGCTTATTTGGCAGTCTTAGCTTTTATCAGCCTTTTTAAGGGCGTTGAATGATTACTCAAGAGATCACACTGTAAAAATTGCAGTGGGGAAAAGTAGCTCCATCCATTCAGCATCTTTATTAGAACATAGAGGTGAATCCAGTTGACATTTTAAACGTACCACAAGGAGAGTACCTTTTTAATGGTGAGTGGTCTTCTTACATGTGCTCTTTTGCTTCTCTACTACCTCATGGCACCAACATTGCTTATCCTCATCAGTGCCATTGGCATAGGCTACATGTTTGAATAATTCACTGTGAGGGAACAAATTTTATTTGCTATTATGGCAAAATGCCACTACTGGTATTTTTACAGTCAACTTTGGATCCAAGAAATTTAAGCTGCAATAAAGTTATCTTATTATATTTACATCATTTGCATCTTTTCATAAATCAGAATAATACTGTATTCTCCAACCATTGTGGATAGATAAGTTTAGTTCATAAAATAGAAGCTGAAATATAACCCATATTAAGGCATCAACAATATTTGAACCTGTCTTCCTCAAGCAATTTTCTTAGTGAAATTTAGCCTTCATAGAACTAACTATAGAATTTTAAGAGTTTTAGGGAGAGCAATGATTTACCCCTGGTTTTCTATTTTTGCAATTGGATAGTCACTTGAAAAGATAATTTTATGGGTATCTAATCTAAATTTTTAGCTGACAGGAGAACTGCTTTTGTAAAAGCAAAATTTACAGTATTCCTAATTGAACAACTGGATTCAAACTAATCTGTAAGATATACTGTGGGATTTTAAAAAGCAATATAACATCTTTTTTGCTATTAGTTAGTTTATAAAGAGAAAGCTTTATACAGGTTTTACCAGGAGCAGTAGTTTTATAAACATCTTTTCTATTTTCCTTTATTTTATGTTGATTCTATATTTGTTTAGCTCAAGCATTCTTTTCAATTTGTTGGCTAAAACAAACCGTCTTACTCTACAATGCTATTGGTAGGTGTAACTTATACTATGAATTATTAATCAAAACACTATTCTCTTTGATGGTTTATTTGTCTTGTTTTCAGATGTCAGCCTTGTAATTGTCATCTCTCAGGAGCCTTGAATGAAACCTGCCACTTGGTCACAGGCCAGTGTTTCTGTAAACAATTTGTCACTGGCTCAAAGTGTGATGCTTGTGTTCCCAGTGCAAGCCACTTGGATGTCAACAATCTATTGGGTTGCAGCAAAAGTAAGTGAACTCTGGCTCAGTGCTGGTTTGTGAAGCAGCATCTTGCAGGGGACTGCATCTCATTGTTTTCTTTCTCCATTTAGAACTCATCAGAAAGACTTAGTACAATGTGAAGAATGTAGGTAAGAGACGGAAAAAAAAAAAAAAAACACATTCAGTGAAATATGTGTGCTTTTCCTTGATTAGACAATTGGAAATGATAATACAATTATGTTCGTAGTGGGAAATTTACAATGGTTTGTTGGAATGAAATCAACAATGAGGTGATTAAATTCCTAGGTGTTCCCAGACCAAGGGTTTTCCCAGGACACAGGACTTTCAGTGGTAAAATCAGGACAGTACTGGTTAAACCAAAATAGTTGGTTTAACTAGACAAAGACATTTTCATGTAAGTTTTTGTTTGTTGTTTGCTTTTTTAACAAATAAGGGGTGTATTATTGTTTATTATAAGTTTGATATTCTTCCATCCCCCAAAGTTTATGGGCACTATTATATCATTAGTTGTTTATTGACATTATAATAATTAGTATCATCCACCACAGCATATTACTCACCCTATAATTGATATTTCTTTCTACTTTAAGTTACACTAATTCAAATATCTCTCACATTTATATTTTTAATTCCTTAAAGCCAAAGATTCCATGTAAGTATCTTTTGACTTCTCAACATCACTTCTCAGTTCCTTGAATTGACCTCACAAGGTCACCTGCAGTTCTACAATTTCATAACATATTGACCATTTTCCTATATTTACTTCAAGATCATACATCCTTACCTTTTCCAGAATTCCTAAGAAATGCCTGCTGGGAACATGTGGTAGGAGCCCTCTACAACATATTGTGCTATGCATATTCTCCTTGGGGTGTCCTGAGACTGTCATGAGTCACAATGATAGGAAACGCCACAAGTCATGACAGATCATCACAAACCAGCATGTCTGGAACTCTGCTATCTACATTTAAGGGGAGAGGGAGAGAAATAAGTAATGGAATATTGGACTCCAAAACGACTGTACTAGATTTTGAGGTAATGGAAAGCAAGACGTAGCTAGTGATTAAGAAGGTGTATTCATATTTTGTACCTGTGTAGCTTCTCTTCAGCATCCCACGTTTCATCAGTCCCTCTGATTTCAGAATAAGTAAAACTAGGTATTCATGCTTCTTTTGGGAAGGAACTATCGTAATTCCTTTCATATATAAATACAGTCTAAACACAAATCTGGACTTCACTGGCCACTTAATTACGATGTGTCATATATTGATTAGCAATACAATTGATTGCTTTGTATGCAACAAAAATTCTAGCATATTCCTTTTGGATATGAGTTGTAGATCATCATTTATAATGAAATTATGGTATCTAATCTTAGTGATTTCTGATTGATTCTGCCACTAATTTTGTGAAAATATTGGCCCCTGCTTTACTTTATGCTACCAACTCTTTCTTGCATTTGAGACACAGTCTGGGAATTATCTCTCAGGCAAAACTGGATAGTCATGTCACTGGAAAGCTAGTCTACAATTTTTAGTAGTGGTAGACATTTACTTTTATATTTTATTAACTGGACATTTTTTCCAAGTGTTTCTGATTTGTCAGAATTTTTAAAAACTTTCACATTCCTAATGATTCTTCCCTGGACATATTCCTTTTGGTTTTTGATCTCTTTAAAATCGTGATACATCATACTGAGCACAGTCCTTCAACTGCTTGTGGTTGTTGCTTCATCTGTTTTAGGTTTTTAACAAAATTTTCAAAAACACTGTGTAAAGTTAGAAGCTCAGCATCAGCAGAGGCAATTTATTAGAAACAAATGAGACAACATGCCTGTCTTCAAAGGGGTTCAAAACATAGCTAGAGTGACGGAAACTGATAATAGGAGGGGAGCAGAAAAATGTAAATGTTGGCATGAGGATGCAGGGTGCCAGCCTTCTCTCCTGTTCTAGCTTGATAATCACATGGTCCTTGTTTTGGATCCTTGCAGAAGCAGCCAGAACAACTGGCTTCACAAAGACATGATGAGATTGAGAGGAATGTAGTGCTATCTATTGTTGACACAGTGAGCTACCTCTGGCTAGTATTTTTCTCTGTATCCCACAGATGTCAAAAAGTGTTTTCATTTAAAATTAAAATTTCTCATGGTACCCCACTACACAGTTTGGGAACTGCAGGATTATAACCCTCATTATATCTTCTAGGGGCCACTAGCAATAGTTTAGTAATATCATCTGTGATTTCTTTTTCTTTCTTTTTTTTTTTTTGGCGGGCTATCAGGGTAGGAATCCTAGGATTTAATTTCCAAAATGTAAGAGGATTGAATTAAAATAAAGTAGTTAGACCTTTTCTTAGAGTCCATTTCCCTGCTGAGTGTTTCCCTTCTTTCCTTTAAATATTGGTTTCATGCTTTCAAAATGATAGTCATGCTTCTTGAGAGGAAGCAAAACAGGAACGAACATAAATTAAATAGTCCTCTTTTCTGTATTCTTTCTTAGTGAATGATATTACAGTTAGTTCAACCTTCTATGAACTGAACTAAAATCATACACACACACACACACACACAAGTATACAGTTAGCCACTTACTGTTTAGTAGTGTTTGTCTTCTTGACACTATTCTCGTTGTTATTTATTCATCTTCATATCCACATTTTTCTTTATCTCTCCTTACCAGAAAGCCTCCTCTAGCTCTCCTTTTATTAACAGCTTTATTAAAGTATGATTTACATATTATACATTTAACCACTTTAAGTATATGGTTTGATGGATTTTGGTACATTTATACTTGTGCAAGCATTATTATAATCCAATGGTAGAACACTTATGTCATTTCAAAAAAGTTCCTTTGTGCCCATTTCCAGGCAATCACGACTCCTACCTCTAGCCCCAAAAAACGAGTTATAGGGTCTTTGATGAGATAATTTTGCCTTTCCCAGGAGTTTTATATAAATGAAAGTATACGACATTTAGCCTTTTTACAATGTATAGGCTTTTGTATCTAGCTTCTTTCTCTTAACAAAATGTTTTTGAGGTTCAATCACATTGTTGCATGTCTCAGTAGATTCTTTAATTACTGAGTAGTATTTTATGGATATACTATATTTTATTTACCCATTGATCAGTTCATGCATAGATTGCTTTCAGTATTGGTCTGTTATGAATAATACATCCATGAACATATGGTTACAAGTGTCTGTGTGGACATTCGTCTTTACATCTCTTTATATCCTGAGAATAAAAAGGCTGGTTTGTATACTGAATATATTTTTAATGTTTTAAGGAACTGCCAAATTATTTTCCAACATGGCTGTATTATTTTACATTTACATTAGCAATTTATAAGAGGTCCAGTTACTCTATAGCCTCAGCAACATTTGGCATTGACTCTATTTCATTATAGCCATTCAGTGAGTGTGTAGTAGTATCTCATTGTGGTTTTAGTTTGCATTTTTCCTGGTGACTAATGTTGAACATCTTTTCATGTATATTGTCATTCATGTGATTTTTGGCAAAGTATCTTTCAAATATTTTGCCCGTATTTTAGTTGAGCTGTTAGTCCTCTTACTGAGTTAAAGAATTCCTTATTAATTTGGGATAAAATTTGCAAATAGTCATCCCATTCTGTGGATTTGGTTTTCATTTTCTTAATAGTATACTTTAAAGAGCAAAAGCTTTTACTTTTCATGAGGTCAATTTACTAAGCTTTTCCTTTATGGGTCATGTTTTTGTGTCCTATCTCAGAAATTTTGGGCTGACTCAATGTAAAAAAAAAAATTCTCCTTTATTATTTTAAAGTTTTACACTTAAACTTTTACATTTAGATCCATGAAATAATTTGAATTAGTTTTGTACATGGTATGAGTTAAGCATCTAAGTTTTTTATTTCATTTTTATTTTTTGACACATAGATATCCAAATGTTCCATTGACATTTGTTGAAATTGCTATCATTTCCCCATTGAATTACCTAAGCATCTCTGCAAAAATGCAGTTGACCCTATAGCTAACATCATATTCAAAAATGAAAGACTGAGATCTGAGATGGACATAATACAAAAATGTCCACATATTAGCCAGAGCAGGTAATCAAGAAAAAGTAAGCAAAAGTCTCCCAAATTAGAAAGTTGATTTTCTTTACTTGTAGATGATACGATTCTATATGTGGAATATCCAAACGAATTCACAAGAAAGCTACTAGAGCTAGAGCTAGCA
Source organism: Rhinopithecus roxellana (assembly GCF_007565055.1). Lineage (NCBI taxonomy): Eukaryota > Metazoa > Chordata > Mammalia > Primates > Cercopithecidae > Rhinopithecus > Rhinopithecus roxellana. Next base: position 66,593,772 of record NC_044556.1, read on the forward strand.
AACAAATTCAGCAATGTTCTTTGTTACAAAATCAACACACAAAATTAGTTGTGTTTCTATATGCCAGCAATGAACAATCTGAAAAAGAAATTAAGAAAGCAATTTCACTTATAATGCATCAAAAATTTAACCAAGGAGATGAAGACTTGTACATTATCTGTTTTCTGTGTGCTTCCAGGAAACCTATAGTATAATTCTGCAATGTTATTTCTATTCACTGTTCCTTTTATGCTTAGCCATGTGCTCTCCAGTGTCCCATGAGTTTCATGCAGGATCCATGTGTGATCACTTTTCTATTAGGATACTAAGATAGAAGTCATTTTCCCCATGGGGAGGGGGGAGGGGGGAGTGATTGCATTGGGAGTTATACCTGATATAAATGACGAATTGATGAGTGCTGATGAGTTGATGGGTGCAGCACACCAACATGGCACAAGTATACATATGTAACAAACCTGCACGTTATGCACATGTACCCTAAAACTTAAAGTATAATAATAAAAAAAAAGAAGTAATTTTCCCATTAGTATATATTATCTGTGCGTATTTATTGCCAAATAAACCATTTATAATTATTGGGATGTAAGAATCAAGGATGCCTTCCAACCTACTGGAGGGTAGAGGAAATAAAGGTGATATTTATTGAGCAACTACTTTATACACACGCACACCCCTACATACATATGTGCATACCTACACACACATACACACGCACCCCTTATCTTCAAAATAACCTTGACAGGGAGACATTATCATTCTCTTAATATAAATGAGAAAAGGTTCAGAGAGTCCAATCAATATTTGATTGTAATCATACAACTACCAAAGTTCCAAAGTTGGAGATTCAAGCTCGTGGTTCCCAAAGAGATGGATCTAGTCACAGTATTATACTCTCATTCCATAAAAGGGAGTCTGGCATATGCAAATAGCATTCTTGGCAATTTTGATGAATGAATATATGAACATTTTCTAGGAATTCTACTTCAAGCACATAAAGGGTCAAGTTTTCTCATGCCCAAGATGTAATAATATTATTCTCAAAAGTGTTGGTAAGTCATCTAAACCTTCTGGTTTACGAAAATTTCAATTTAAATACCAAAGAGGTACTATTTATTTATGCTGTGGAGTCAGACAAGATTGTGGTTGACATGGTCATAGCAAGTAATCAGCTTAAACTGTTTGGAAAGAGCCTATGTGTGTGAAGAACTTTTGTTGCCAAGGAAATTTTCATGTAATGCAAATCATTTTCTACACCCTTTGACATGGGAGTGAAACATCTATCTCTCTTTCATTTTCATTCATCCCCAAAGCATTTTGCTGCCTTAGAAAATCATCTGAAGGTCAGTTTTGATTGCTCTAACTCTGAAATCTGTTGTGTTCCTGATAGCATGCAGAGTTTTAGATGAAATCACTAATATTCACTAAAAAATGTTAAATTGCCATGAATTGCAAGGTTGTTTGAGAGTGCCATAAATGAGGCAGTTTATGATATTTGTGGCTGCACCAAGAACAACAGGATTTCAAACTCTAAATTAAAATCCACTGAAAGGGTCAAATGCATTGTCAGTGTTCATCCGATCAACGTGACCATATCAAATATGCAAAATCCATGAATTCAAAAATGTAAGGTGCTATTCGGAAATAATTCTTTTCTCATGTGTCATTATGAGATTGTTGCTACTCTTTTCCTATGTCTAAATAGGCATATAGACTGTTGGAATGTTAATAGAACAATGCAAATTCCAAAGAAGAAAAAGACAAAAGGAGAGCAATGAGCATATATCTAGTTTGACTATTTTAAAACATATGATATAAATATTGTCTGCCTTAGGATCAGACTTTGTCTTTAGGAAGCCTATTCATAATACTTGGAATTTTATATATTTTACATTCAGTGCTGTGTAGAATAAAACAACTTTTTCCCCCTCTGTTCTCACACCACTATCAACATAGATAGTGAACAAGCAATTGTTCTACTTTGGTGAACAAGCAATTCTGCAGCATTAATATCCTGCAACCCAGTTCAATTCTTGCACTATATACCTGGAAGTAGTGGCAGATTCCACAGGTGAGGGCTCAGTTCCCAAGGCTGCCCCCAACTTCTAACACTACTCACAAGCTCCAGGTTATTTTGCCTGTGCTTGTAACCCTCTGGCTATAGATTGGGGTGGCTGTGACTCCCTCCTTGGGTTCAATTAATTTGGCAGATCAGCTCACAGAGCTCAGGAAGCACTTATTTTTACTGATTTATGATACAGGATATTACAAAGGATACAGATGAAGCAATGCATAGGACAAGACACGTGGAAAGGGGAGCAGAGCTTCCATGTTCTCCCTAGGTGTCCCACCTTCCAGGAACCTGCACGCATTTAACTACCTGGAGCTCTCCCTGTACCTCCACCGTCCCCCTGCCCCACAACCATGGCCTCTTGGACCTTTTTTGTGTGTGTGTGAGACAGAGTCTCTCTCTGTTGCCAGGCTGGAGTGCAGTGGTGATCTTGGCTCACTGCAACCTCTGACTCCCAGGTTCAAGCGATTCTCCTGCCTCAGCCTCCTGAGTAGCTGGGATTACAGGTGCATGCCATGATCCCTGGCTAATTTTTGTATTTTTAGTACAGTTGGGGTTTCACCTTGTTGCCCAGGATGGTCTCAATCTCCTGACCTCATGATCTGCCTGCCTCGACCCTTTATAGCAACTTCATTGGATAGGCATGACTGAAGCATGGATGTGGCAGACTACCACAATTACTACTTGAGACCATCACTATGACAGTTACTACTGTTACTGCTTGAGACCATCATTACAAGACTGAACAAAGGGGGATGAATACAGAAATGAAAACTAAAAACAAAAGTATTTCAAAGGAAGGGTAACATGGGAAGAAGGGGATCCCTGCTTCTCGTGAGCAAGGGCAGCTGCCTGAGCTTCCACAGCCCTTTGTATTTATTGGGTAGAAAGAGCAGGGAGGAGGAGGTAATGTTTGGTCAGTTGCTTGATTGATCACAGGTTCCTATTATTACTAACAGGCTTCAGATGTGCCTAATCACAAGAAACACTTGTGCCTGTGTTGTGACTGCCCTCAGCATTTCTTCTGGGTGCAGATACAGTTTGTCAGTTTGCCAACATCCTGCTTTCATGAGAACTTGCTGTTTACTCATATAGCCTCCAGTGGTATACTGAGTTGATCATGACCCTCATTCTTTTGGCCTTCAACACACGGACAGCTATGTAGAAATGTGATTTAAAGAAAAAGGGAGTATGATTTCGTACTAATTGACTGAGTGGGGAAAACCAGCAAGGCTGCCTATTCAGAGTCTTCTTGGCCTCTCTCTGCAGCGTTCATTCCTCCAGGGTATGGGACAGGACCCCTCTAAAATGAGGGTCTCATAACCCACAGTCAGACAAGGTAGGTCAGAAAATTTCCTTATGGCCAGCTCTAAGACAGAAAGGTGGAGGAAAATTAGAGTATATTTTTAGTTTCTGTGGCCTGCCTTGGGGAGAAAAAGGAACAGGTAGAAGCAGAACAGAAGAGATAGACCCTATTTTCTGAGGCCTACTTCTGAAGCCTCAAGCTCCCCAGTATTGTAACAGAAGACTGTCCTTCACCTGTATTGCTTTTAAATTGTTCTGAAGCTGCTTCAGGACCCCTGGACAAAAAACCAATACTTCAACAGAAGACATGCTTATTGTGTCAGTCACCAAGGAACTAACAAGGGCTGTGGAAGTTATGAGCCAGGAACCGTGGACAAAAACGCGCGCGTGTGTGTGTGTGTGTGTGTGTGTGTGTGTATGTGTGTGTGTGGTGTATAAAAATCAAAGTGCTCTTGAAATCCGTAACAATTTGATTATATCTTTTAGACAGAGTTCATACATTATATCTATTAAACAGAGTTCATCACTCATGGGTCCTGGTGAATTAGCAGTAGCTCTGAGGTGGAAGTCTTTGCCTAGTTTGCAGAATAACTTCATTTTACTGTTCTCTACTTTTCCACTTTGCTCTGTCCTCCAAGATTCTATGTGGTTTGCATCAGCAGCCTCCATTGCCCTCTGGCTTTTAGTTAGTTGATTTCAGCTGCTAGGAGGGACCCACCAAACATCTGAAGGGCAGGTGGAAAAGGAAGTCGAATATTTAATTCCCCACTCCCTGTGTCCAAGTAGAAGTGGCCTCAAGCTAACTGCATCCCTCCATGAGTGGTCATAGCTCCTGTCAGGTGATGCTCTTCATACAGTACTTTCTGTCCCTGAGTTTTGTCCCCATTTAAGCTAGAGACAGTGTGCAGAGAAGAGTTAACATAGCAAGCCTGACTGCTTATTTTTAGAAAGACCTGCTTACAAAGCTGGCCTTTGGCTGGCATCTGGATCCACACTATCCCCAGAACTGATAAGAGAGGACCACTGCACTTAAACATTTGTACAAAGTACGGTTTAAGCTTAACACCTGCTTTCCTTGTGGGGGTCTTAAATTTGGGTAAATGCCGGACAGAGGCTGCTCATATGAACAGCCCCCAATAAAAACCCTGTGCACTGAGTTTCGAAGGAGCTTCCCTGATTGGCAACACATTACACACATTTTCATAATGCATTGCTGGGGGAATTAGGCCTGTTCTATCTCTACTGGAAGAGAATTCTTGGAGGCTTGTGCTTGGTTTCCCCTGGACTTCATTGATATGCCTTTTCCCTTTGTTGATGAATTCTGTAACCTTTCACTGTAATAAATTTTAGCCATGAGTAGGACTATATGATGAGTCCTTGAGTCTTCCCAGTGAATCATTAGACCCAGGGTTCAGGGTTGGCTTGAGAAACCCTGACATAAATAGCGAAAGAGCTCTGCAGTTTCTATACCTGAGAGTACTGCACCATCTCTTTTGCCCACCCTTTTGAAAGTTCTTCCTTTATTAAGCTCTCCCCAAGTTACTTTTTCTGAGTGTGCTTTCTTTTAGTGAAGCTTCTAATGACTGTAGATATTTCATATAAAAATATTAATTATTTAATGGATTCTTTTCTGTACATTATATTTACATATTTCTTAAAACAAAAATATTAATGGTTTAAAAGTAAGGTAACACAGCAACCTGTACCCTTGACATCTTATTTAACGAGAATGTTTGATTAAGTTGTGTTTCTTTAAATGGATGGGGGATTGTGCATCTTGTTTAAACTAGAAAGTAGTACACAAACTGGTGGTGGTTGATTGTCCTTAAAAATATTTAGCTGTTGTTTTTCTCCTTTACGTTTGTGTATTCTGGGGAAGAAAAGAAGAAAATTAACTCTCAAAAGCAGAGAAACTAAGGAAAATTTACAGTGACAGAATACAATGTTTTCATGGTATATATTTATATTATGAAAAACGTCGCTTAAGTAGTTAGATGAATGTTCTTATTTTTTATGTGCCTGATAAGCAATCGTATCACATCTTAAATACACCTCTAACAGGTGATGGTACATTCATATAGTATATTCAAATTGTTTCTTGATAATATTTAGATTATTTGACATCCATAGCTATTTATATCACCAAAGATTGTTCTTTCTTTTACACTGTGCTCCCTGAAGCAAGATAAAGCATTGTGCTTAATGGAATGGAAAGCTTCCTCTCAAAAATCCAAATATTATGCTACTTAAATTTCAAGTTTCAGTGGAACTTATGTCAACTTTAAATTAACTGTGTAAAAAAATAATGTTATGCATCCTTGGATGGTTTCTCAAAAAAAAAAAAAAAAAAGACAAAGAAAGAAATGCTTAATGTAAACTATTGTGGTTTTTTACCCCTGTCTATATGTATGCCAGCTGCTTTGACCTAAAAAGTTTTTTTTAATGCTTTTGGATAAAAAGCTTTGTTTTAGAGAACTCATGAACCCTTTGTTTATTAATGTCTTGGTAAACCACATGTCTTCTTGATAAAGTAATCCTGAATGAGAAAGACCTCTTTGCTGGATATCTTACTTCAGTTTGCTTTTCTGTTTATTGATTGCTTTGCTAATAAATGCTCTCTTCATTGTAATTTAGCTCCATTCCAGCAACCTCCGCCCAGAGGACAAGTTCAAAGTTCTTCTGCTATCAATCTCTCCTGGAGTCCACCTGATTCTCCAAATGCTCACTGGCTTACTTACAGTTTACTCAGGGATGGTTTTGAAATCTACACAACAGAGGATCAATACCCATACAGTGAGTTTAAGGGTTTGGTAATAGAAATAAATATTCGGAGAAATGACACATTAGTTAAGTTCTTTTACATTGAGGATAAATACTGTTGTGGTTTCCTTTGGCACAGAGTGTTTCAGACAGAGAGAGAATTACAAATTTCACTAGTAATCAAAGAAATACAATAAAAATGAGATGCTTAATCTCTGATAAATACTAATCCTTATCAAATTATCAAAGATGAAAAAAATGACCCCATCAAGAATTGATGGGAATGTGGGGAAGTTGGAACTTTTATAAACTGCTGAAGTGTCTGTGTGAGTTCATTAGTATAACTTTTCATGTACAATAATTTGTTAAAATCTATGGAAAATCTTTCCTTTTAACATAACATTTGACTTAGCAAACCTACTTTAGGAAGTTTATCTCAAGTGAATAGTCATAAGTGGACACATAAGATGTCTATACCTATACTATTTGTAATATCAAAATATTGAAAATGATTCAGATGTTCACCGGTGTTTCAGTAGATTATAGTATATGGCATAACAGAATCCTGGTACATTGTTAAATAAATTATAGGCTGTGATAGCATATAAACTGATATCTTAGTTCACATATCAATAAATGGAAAATGTTCATGACATATTGTTTAAGGCAGGGGTCCCCAGTCCCCAGGCTGTGGACAGGTACTGGTCCATGACCTGTTAGGAACAGGGCCACATAGCAGGAGGTGAGCAGCAGGCCGTCAACATTACCCCCGAGCCCTGCCTCCTGTCAGTTCAGCGGTGGCATTAGATTCTCATAGGAGCACGAATCCTATTGTGAACTGTGCATGCGAGGGATCTAGGTTGTGCCCTCCTTATGAGAATCTAATAATAAATATAATGCACTTGAATCATACCAAAACCATCCCTCCTCACCTCCCCATCCTTGGTCCATGGAAAAACTGTTTTCCATTAAACCAGTGCCTTGTGCCAAAAAAGTTGGGGACCACTGGTTTAAAGTAATTAAAAGATATTAAAATAATCTGAGAATTATACCATTTTAATTTACAAATACTAGAAGACATAATAAATAGATCTAGTTTTCTCTAATTGTAAATATTATAGAAAATTTATCAGATATTTCTATTATAATGAATTCAAGTTTTTTATTTCTCAGGTTAAAGAACTATTAAATCTGGAAGTGGAGTACTGACACTCAAGCAAATAGTATAATTTAATACACACATTGCTATTTCCGCAGAGATAGAACACAGCAACATAAACATTTGAAAGAGGAAGGATATAAACAAGCCATCAAGCCTATCTTTGCCTTTGTAACTTTTATGAAGATTTTAAAGGAGCTTATAGAAATCAAATTATTAGAATTCATTGTCTTTAAAAAACATTTACTCAGATGTTTTAGATACAGTTTCTCTAAAGACAGAATGAAAAAACAGAAATTTTTACATTATTCCAGCTCTGTCTTCTCTGATTTTTGCTTCTAGCCATGTTTAGCTACACACTAGTTTAAGAAACCTCGGAACAGCAATTCCAATTCAAGTTTCTATTTTGTTCTCTTCGTTTAATACACAGTTTTCCAAATTCGACTTTAACCATGCTTAATTAGTTGGAGAACTGTATAAAGCTATGTCGAAACACTGAAATTCCATAATCTTCCTTAAAATGGTTAGGAAGATGCCTTGTTTTAACATTTTAATTGACTTTAAAACTCCTGCATCGCAGAGTTTTATTTTGTATGCATTATACTGGGTTTCATTTTGCACCTAATTCATATGACTAGAATTTAGCTTCTTATGTCCGTCCCTTTCTCTTGGCCCTACATTTCTCTTCAGTATTCCAAGTCTTCGTTAAAGTTAATGGAAACTCTGAACTTCATGATGCAGATTGCAAAGGGAAATGAACATCTGTCTACATCTGCCATGTTGGCAAAGTATCCTAAAAACCTGCTACTAGAATGTTTATTTTCTTCCAAATATCAGCATGGTCCAGGTGTCCTGAAACTTAAACTTTTGTGACAGAGAAAGAGAGGAGTTATAAAAATATTGAAAATGATTTTGAAATGACAGTACCACTGGTTGAGTTATTTCTGAAGTTGTGAATTAGGGTCACCCTATTTTCCATACAGCTTAATGCAATAGCAAAATTAAACTTAAAACTATCAATGATATTATTCAAGCAGAGGCATGATTTCCATAGTAACATATTGTGATCTATTTTATAGAACATCACATGTTATTACAGCACTAGCTGTTTTGACGATTGCACTCATGTGGAATCCAAATAACAGTTTCTTACATAATAAATGTGCATTCATTCACTAATCAGACATTTATATAATCCTATTAAACAAGGTATTATTTCCTAAAACCATATTTTTCATTAAAAAATGCCACTTCTGGCATTTCTTGACAATCACTGTGATTAATGATGTGAAAATTATCTGCATGATGGCATTTGAACAGTAAGAACAATTGGTTAACACTGTCAGAACTTTGTATCATTCTAATAATAGCTTCATGTTTATTACTCTATTTCTAGTGCATGGCTAGCATGTGTAACATGTAAAGGAAACACTACTTATATTCAGCTGGATAAACACAAATCTTTGGGTTAAATCAAGGCATTAGGAATTATAGGTGGAGAATCATTGAACTTTTCAAAGAAAATTAATGGTGTTGTCTTCCAAGCAAGTTTGACAGTTTGTTTGAGACCTTTGTAGAATTCTTTTTTAGAATGGAAACTCTTTCTAGCTGGCCTAATGTGCTATGGGATTCTCTAAGACATACTTTCCTTCCTAAGATCATGATATACTGGTGTACCATCTTTAAAGCTTTCAAATTATTTGTTATTAGTAATAGCATGCAAACAATGGTGAATAATTTTAAAGATTGTGAATAATTAACTTTAAAAAACAAGGTATATCTTTACGTTTTATTTAAGGTAGAGGTCAAGCTAGCACTTTGGCTGATCACACATAATCAGCCCTAACAATATCTCTATTGTAGCCCCCTTCTGGGTTGCACATAGGTATCTTATGTGTCATGGGATGAAAGTGAGCAGTTAACGGAGGAAATAGCACTCTTGTGTTACTGTTGCAGGTTTAGGGAGTGGATAGTAATTTATACTGTTTTTTGGTGTTGTTCCTATTTGAGTTTGGAATCAAAGGAGCACTAGACATAGTAGGCAGATCAAATTTAAAAATAAAAATGATCTTCATTACTGATGAAAGTCAGATTAGAGACTATATCCTTTTTCCTGCAGGAAGACAAATTAGAAGAGAGAAAAAGCAATGGGTTGATCTAAACATAATTTGCTCCCTACCCCCGACTCCCTAGATTCACAGCCAGATGAGTTGTTCCTCATTTGGGATGCCATGAGTAGAGATATAGTCCTTAAACGTCACTTTAGAGAAATCCTTCCACTGGAAACTAGAGGATGATTACTTTTACATGTGACAATGATTTCTATCACCTATAGATATTAACATAGTTTAAGTTTAGAGTTTTAGACAACCAAATATTTTAATGAGCCCGGGGATTTCATTTCTACCCTTATTCATTTCCATCTTTAATATTATAATTTATAATCCCATACTACATCAAGGGATCAGTGTAACAAGTGGTAAGATGGTTCAGTTACCTCTGAGAGGAATAAATGAAGAAACATAAGATATAGAGACAGGATGAGAAAACAGAAGATAAGATGACAGGCAATTGTTTTTATAAGGCTCTTAATATTCTTAATGCAGTAGTTTCCCCTTATCCATGGTTTTGTTTTCCGCAGTTTTTTACCCATGGTCAGCAATGCTCCAAAAATAGGCGAGTCTACAGTACAATAAGATGTTTTGAGAGAGAGAGAGAAAGACCATATTCATATAACTATTATTGTGGTATATTGTTAGAATTGTTCTATTTTTATTTTTAGTTACTGTTGTTAATCTCTTACTCTGCCTAACATAAATTAAACTTTATCATAGATATGTATGTATAGGAAAAAGAATAGTATATATATGTGTGTGTGTGTGTATACATATATATACACATATATATATATATATATACGATTTAGTACTATTTGTGGTTTTAGGAATCCACAGGAGATCTTGGAATGTATCTCCTGTGGATAATAGGGGACTACTATATTATTTCCTGGAACAATAGATCAGATATGTATAGAAAAATCATTCATGTGTTTAATAAATAAAATTTTGATCAGTGCTTATTCCTGACCAGAAACTCTATCAGCCACTAGAAATACAAAGATGAAAGGAATAGTTTTCCTTATGGCGTGGAGTGGGGAGACATATAAGTAAACCAAAGTAACAATAGAATATATAAATGTTGAACCAGAGTAAACTTGGGGTGTTAAGAAAGCACAGGGTGGGTCGGGCGCGGTGGCTCAAGCCTGTAATCCCAGCACTTTGGGAGGCCGAGACGGGCGGATCACGAGGTCAGGAGATCGAGACCATTCTGGCTAACCCGGTGAAACCCCGTCTCTACTAAAAAATACAAAAAACTAGCCGGGCGAGGTGGCGGGCGCCTGTAGTCCCAGCTACTCGGGAGGCTGAGGGAGGAGAATGGCGTGAACCCAGGAGGCGGAGTTTGCAGTGAGCTGAGATCCGGCCACTGCACTCCAGCCTGGGCGACACAGTAAGACTCTGTCTCAAAAAAAAAAAAAAAAAAAAAAAGAAAGAAAGAAAGCACAGGGTGGCATGGGAGGTATAGGAAATGTAACTGTGCCTGTGGTGGCAATGCTGGTGATTGAAAACCACTGAAAGTTTTCTAGTAAGGAAGGAATATAAGCTGAATTAGCCAGATACTGTAGTTAAGGAAGAGTGATTGTCATGAAATAAATTTTGTATTAAAAGACATGGAAGTATATGAGAAAATAAGGTATATTCAGCAATCATGGTCAGTTCCATGTAGCTTTGGTAGGTGGTACACTGGGGGAGTGCTACAAACCGGAAGGGTATCAGCCAAGATCAAAAATCAGTGCTGAGCCAAGGATTTTAAATGTTGCTCTGAAAATGCAGAAGTCTGTAGTAACAGCAAATTTTCAAACTCAGAGTTAAAGATCTGTTCCCCAGCCAAGGAGAGCAACTACTTTGAGATAAGAGCTCTTTTTACCTGAGTATTATTTTTTTGTTATGATATCATTAATGGGTATCCTATTCATACCCTTTCAAATGCTTTTATTTATTTCACACTATAAATTGCCTTATATGATATTCCTACACAAATGCATATTTCCATCCCAATTCTATCTGATTCCAATTTCTTATTAAGTAGACTGCTCTTGTATAATACACTCTGATCTATTAGGATTATATTCCATTTTTCAGATGCTACAAACATCCAGCAAGTACTGTACTTCTTTTAATTGTCATCAGGTTATAGGTCTTCCAACTTCCAGTTTAAGCCAGACAATATTTTGGAATATTCAGCACTGAAATTTATTTTTGTCTTTTAGGTTTTGGCTTTTGGCATGTTAAATAGATTATTTTCCATCATTGTTTTAGCTATCAGTGATTTTTCAAATTTTGTTAATATTTTCAACAGCCTTATTGTGCGATAAGGGCAACTTTAATCTAATCTAATAAATATTTATTGAAATAACAATGAACCACAACTGCACGCTGTCTAGAAAGTCTGAGTCTCAGCCCTAGGGGACTTTCCCAAATATGATCCTTCTTTGGGTGCTCTGCTTTAGCACTAAGGATGGTGTCTTTCCCCTGTCTCTTCTATTCCCATATTCTTTAGAGTTTTCTGTACCACTTAGGAAGTAAAACCATGTTGTAATCAATCATTCTTTAAACTTTCCTTGTACAAATTACTCTGTGGTTTCTATATCCTGATTGTACTCTAATACAATACTCAACATATTTTCATGAAGAATTTGCACCGGCATATGCAATAGAATGACAAAACCATCTTTCATTCAGATACTCCCTTGTATTGTTCAGTCTTTAATTATTCCCCTCCCTCAACCGCCATGACATCTGGGGAAGGGCAGCTTCCTTCTGGCCATTTGCAGAAGGCCCTTTAGAGGATGCAGTCTCATTTGTAAGGTGTAGCTGGCCAGATCTCAACCCTTGGCATCCTCAAGGCATCAATGTCTGATGCATGAAGCTGGTGAACGTGTGTTCATTCTCAGCTTGGTCAGGGCTTCCTGAACACACTATTATTTTAGTATTCCCTAGGCTTTTGCTATTGCCGAGAAATTTCTGAGATTTTTTTTTTTCTCCCATCTCCTACATCCACCCTTTAGCCCTCTCAGAGGTGGAAGAGCGACTTTGTCCCAGCCACAGAAGGTCCCATAGTAGGCTCACTTGCTCTCAACACCGCACCCTCACCTTGGTTTCTTGCTTCAAGAAACCAAGAAATTCCTGCGCTGGGTTACGTCAAGATGGCGGCGGCCACATTAAACCCCCTGCTGAGGCGGCTTCCTAACCTTTCTCTCTTCCGAGGTGCCCAGGGAGTTCAGGTTCCCCTCTAGACTCTTGGCACCAAAGCTCCCTCTGAGAAGGATTCTTGGTCCCCAGTTCCCATTTTCCCTTATAAGAATGAACCCTGGAAATACCTGGAATCAGAAGAATACCAGGAGGGATAGGTTCTTGCCGTATCTGGGCTGACTACCACGGCAATCACAAGGTGGTATACCCCTACAGTGGGCTCGAAATACATAGAGAATGCGGGAATAAAATTGCTGGGAATCCCTGCCCCATCTGCCGAGATCGTAAGTTGCATGTTGTGCTCTTGGAAGAGTTTGTCCGCGGTTATCATCTTCCATGCTCCATACACAGGAATCTGCATAAAGCAGCACATGAGATTGACACGGGCCATCTAGGAAGCCAGGGATCATGGTCTCCTCAGGAACCACATGCCCCAGATTAAAACCTGGGACCTTCACTTCAGTACCTCTCATGGGACTGTGAGTGCTCTTCGGCCAGCCCCTACCCTGATCTCAGGCGACCCCTGGTACCCATGGTACAACTGAAAACAGTCACCAGAGAGAGAACTGTCTCACCTTCCTCGGCTCTATCAGGGTCATCTCTGACAAGACAGTGGCCCCCACCTGAGTCAATGCCCAAGATGCCCCCCACAACACCAGCGGAAGCCTCCTCCACTGAGCAGTCAGACCCCACAATGCTCTATAGGAGCTGTAGACTGGGAAGAAGGGCCGGGTGCAGTGGCTCATGCCTCTCATCCCAGCACTTTGGGAGGCTGAGGTGGGTGGATCACTTGAGCCTATGGGTTCAAACCAGCCCAGGCAAAATGGTGCAACCCCATCTCTACAAAAAATACAAAAATTAGCCAGGCATGGTGGTGGGCGCCTGTAGTCCCAGCTATTCTATTCGGGAGACTGAGACAGGAGAATCGCTTGAACCCGGGAGGCAGAGGTTACAGTGAGCCGAGATTGTGCTACTGCACTCCAGCCTGGGTGACAAAGAATGCCAAGGTTTACATGATAGGTTATCACCTGAAGAGTTGTATCTTTTGTGGACAATGGCAGATCCAGGAAAGAAATGAAAGTTGCTGATGGGGATAAATCTAGGCTAGGGGAGAACAATACATATGTGTATGGGAAACCCCAACCCCTATGTACTGTAAATAGATGGGCTAGGCTAAACATTGTTGCTGTTTCAGTCTTTTGCGAACTCAACTTTTCCACAATAAAGCTCTATCTCCTGTTGGAAGGAAGGAAGGAAGGAAGGAAGGAAGGAAGGAAGGAAGGAAGGAAGGAAGGAAGGAAGGAGAAGGGGAAGGGGAGAGAAGGGGAAGGGGAGGGGAAGGAGGGACGGAAGGAAAGAAGGATGGAAGGAAGGAAGGAAGGAAGGAAGGAAGGAAGGAAGGAAGGAAGGAAGGAAGGAAGGAAGGAAGGAAGAAGGGGAAGGGGAAGCACATAAATGTGCTGGGACCTTCATATTGCTATAGGGCACCCCTGCATAATGGAACCCTCCTCCCATCTCCCATACAAACGGCCCCATCAGGGAGCAGGCAGCAGCCACTCTGGCATTTGTGTGTTTCACAATCCTACAATGTGTTTCCTGTCCTTAGAGAGCAAGGATTTCCAGTCACGTGCCTAATCACCTCCACTCCCTATCTTGTTTTTTTAAAACCTCTTTGTAACTGCTTCTCTCTGCCCACACAATCCTTCATGCATAGAAGTCCTGCTTATCTGAAACGTCTGTTGTGTAAATTCCTCATTGCTGATAACAAATGTCTCCAAAATTTAGCTGCTTAAGACAATAAACATTTATAATTTCTGTAGGTCAGAAAATAAGAAAATTTTCCAGTCAAGATGTTGGCCAGGTGACAGATTTACCCCTTGGTGGTAGTCTACTGACCCTTAGTCAGGTGTGTTTAGTGTTTAACAAGCAAACCAGTTACACAGAGAAAACGTAGTTACTTTTCTGTTTTGGAGAACTACAAGAACTTTCCCTTAGACCCTCTAACAAAAGGACATTATGAAAAGCAAAACAAGAGTTAAAACAAACATCTAAATATTCTTTATTACAAATGACGCTTTTCTTATGTTGTACTCAATAATAAAAGCAATCAACCGGTATTTACATTCTTTCTTTCTTTCTTTTTTTTTTTTTTTTTTTGAGACGGAGTCTCACTCTGTCGCCCAAACTGGAGTGCAGTGGCCGGATCTCAGCTCACTGCAAGCTCTGCCTTTCGGGTTCACGCCAGTCTCCTGCCTCAGCCTCCCGAGTAGCTGGGACTACAGGCGCCTGCCACCTCGCCCACCTAGTTTTTTGTATTTTTTTAGTAGAGACGGGGTTTCACCGTGTTAGCCAGGATGGTCTCGATCTTCTGACCTTGTGATCCGCCCATCTCGGCCTCCCAAAGTGCTGGGATTACAGGCTTGAGCCACCGCGCCCAGCATTATTTTAATTTTAAAAATATGAAATGTATCCTTAACCAAAAGAATAAATCGGTATAGTTTATGTAATTAAATAATATGATAGGAAAGCAGTTAGCAATGATTCTTCACCAACTTGTGAAATGTAACTTTTTTTTTCTTTTCATTTCAGGTGTTCAATACTTCTTAGACACTGACCTGTTACCATATACCAAATATTCCTATTACATTGAGACCACCAATGTGCATGGTTCAACAAGGAGTGTAGCTGTCGCTTTCAGGACAAAACCAGGGGTCCCAGAGGGAAACTTGACTTTAAGTTATATCATTCCTGTTGGCTCAGACTCTGTGACACTTACCTGGACAACACTCTCCAATCAATCTGGTCCTATAGAGAAGTATATTTTGTCCTGTGTCCCTTTGGCTGGTGGTCAGCCATGTGTTTCCTACGAAGGTCATGAAACCTCAGCTACCATCTGGAATCTGGTTCCATTTGCCAAGTACTATTTTTCTGTACAGGCGTGTACTAGTGGGGGCTGTTTACACAGCTTGCCTATTACTGTGACCACAGCCCAGGCCCCTCCCCAAAGACTACTTCCACCTAAGGTGCAGAAAATCAGTTCGACAGAACTTCATGTAGAATGGTCTCCACCAATGGAACTAAATGGTAAGAATCCAAGGCCAAGATTCCCCTTCTTGGGCAAGACATGAATGAGAATCTATTGTAATTGTGCAATTAGGAGTTTGGCAATTGTATTCCTTTTTATAGCTGTACAATATAATAATTAAGAAACAGTTTCTAAAGATATAAGATAGTGTTTGTCCTGGTTAGTGGAACAAGTGTATTTCTTCTAATCTAATAACAAATTCCATTCAATTAAATTGCCCCTTAAAAGGCTAATATTATCTTTGCTCTTAATGACATCTGCCATAACACAAATGATGTTTATAATTTGAAACTCACTTATGAAATGCATTATATTTGACTGTGTCACGTTAGGGCACCCACAAGCAACACATTTTCTCTTCTAAGCAAGAAAAAGATATAAAATAATACAAAAAATATGTATATAAGCTAACTGACTCCATTAAGTTAATTTTTGCATTCATACAATTGAACCCTTGGTTATATAGGCCAGACACACATTCACAGATTTGTAATCATTTATATCATGTACGTATTATAGCAAAATCTTCCTTTAGATTTGTAAAGTTTTTTGGTAAAACTGGGTAGAAATTGACTATAACATTTATACAAACAGGGCTTATGTTAAACAAGTTAAATTAAAACCTCCAAATTTGAAAGGATACAGACTGAAACTACAGTGATCAATTTCCCCAAAAGAATTGACTATTCTTAATAGAAATTATGACCATTAATTCCAAAAAAGATTGAATTTAGCTATGATAAAGTTTAGTTATTTTTTGTCTATATGTTGTCCATTTTGGTTTGTTTTCCCTATGCATATGCCTTTAATAGTATATTATACATTCATCTACACATCAGTTTGTTGTCTTCTATGTACCTATCATCTAGATTACAAAACTACTAAATCACTACATTTTGAATGCTAAGGAAATTGACAGTAATCTAATTAGAAGGATAATGAAAATCCAGCACTCTTTAAATGACCTGACCCTACCATACTCCTAAGGTAACCCCCTTTGTCTGATGAGTTACCTAGATTCACTATTTAACTTCTCCAGGAATAATTATAAGATATGAACTATACATGAGAAGACTGAGATCTACTAAAGAAACCACATCTGAGGAAAGTCGAGTTTTTCAGAGCAGTGGCTGGCTCAGTCCTCAGTCATTTGGAGAATCGGCCAATGAAAATGCATTAAAACCTCCTCAAACAATGACAACCATCACTGGCTTGGAGCCATATACCAAGTATGAGTTTAGTGTCTTAGCTGTGAATATGGCTGGAAGTGTGTCTTCTGCCTGGGTCTCAGAAAGAACGGGAGAATCAGGTAAGTATCAATGCTTTAAGTTCTACTTTTAAAACCTCTGAATGCAAGTGCTTCCTCAAATTAAAGTCAAAGTACTGCTAAAGTACATTTTGAAAAGCAAGAATTAGAAACTTCCACAGACCAAGGAAAATTTTCGTATATATGGGTTTGTTACATAAACAACTCAAGGTCATAAAGTACTTGCAGTAAGTTTTAGGGGGCAAAAGTAAATGCTTTAGTTATTAATTCATGGGGCGAAAATGGCTTAACTATAGTTATAGTCTTTTGGGAATGTTTGTCAAAAATAGCATTTGGTTTCCACTCCTGAAGTGGATTGGACACATGTCTCATCTTGCTCCATATACAGCATAATTTATGTTCAGTGAAAGAGATAACAGTCAACCAATTCCACAAATTTGTCTTGGTTTTTATTTATCTTTCCAAAATAAATAGTTCAGGTACTAGAATATATATAATGACAGAATCCTGGACATCAAAATCTATAATTCACAAGTGTGCTTGTAAGCAGTTGGCATGATGATAAGGAAGGAGGACAACATATCTAAATTTTCTGGAGTATCTTCATTAAGGCAAAAATTTTTAATCCTCCACTTTATTTTTTATATTAAAAACACTTCAAATTTCATGAGCCTTTAAGAAAAAAACATACTTTTGTTATGTGTTTAATCTGTCGATATCAAAGAAACCCAAGTCCTGATCTAAACTTGACCTGTTAGGAGTATGGAGGATGAGGGTAGCTTTAGGTTGATGTCCAAGGGAATCATTTCATGAATAAAATACACATTGTGCTTGAGCATCTCTTAATGATGACCAGCCATCTTGGACAAATAATAGAGCCATGATAGCACAAGTGATGAGGCATGGCATTCTGGAAGGGGAAAATCAAGGTCAGAAATGAAAAGTAATGGGTAAAACTGCAATATTGGGCCCTTGTAATCTTATGGGTCACTAACTAATGAAAGTGCAATGAGTTCCTTTGATAATACACCTTTGGTTAGCACATTTAAAATCCTTGTAAAGAGCTCAAGAGTGGCAGAGGGGAAATGCATGTGTATGTAACCTGAACATTTCAATAAAAAGTTAACAAAAACTTTGAGACATTCATTGGGGTTATTTAGGACGCTTTAGGTTTACTTCTTTCTGAAGAATAATATTCAGCCAGCTGAATTGGATTGGCTCAATGACATATTTCCCTATGTGGGAAATCCATTACATCACCATGCATTTTTCTGAACTTTTTGAACTGAGATATTCTATTTTTGTGACTTCTTTTAGATACCCATAAGACTTACAATTTTCTATCTAACTATCCATTAGTTATCTTTATGAACACAAGCAAATTCCTATGAGATTTTTATTTTGTAAATAGAAAGGAGCTGGTAATATGAAGATGGAGAATATACTTTCAGGTAACATTTAAAAAAGTGAATACCTCAGGAGATCGAGACCATCCTGGCTAACACGGTGAAACCCCGTCTCTACTAAAAAATACAAAAAAATTAGCCGGGCGAGGTGGTGGGCGCCTGTAGTCCCAGCTACTCGGGAGGCTGAGGCAGGAGAATGGCGTGAACCCGGGAGGCAGAGCTTGCAGTGAGCTGAGCTGAGATCCGGCCACAGCACTCCAGCCTGGGCGGCAGAGCGAGACTCTGTCTCAAAAAAAAAAAAAAAAAAAAAAAAAAAAAAAAAAAAAAAAAAAAAAAGTGAATACCTTTGACATATACCAGCATATTCTTGGGCTTTTTCAAAGCAGAATATTTTAAAAGGTACAAGGTATTTCAGAAACCGAAATGAATGTGTGAATTCAGTTTGAAAATATATAGGGACGGCATTCACTGTTTTGATGCTGTTGTTATTGTTCTCATTGATAGAACCTGTATTCATGATCCCTCCTTCAGTCGTTCCACTCTCTTCGTACTCTCTCAATATCTCCTGGGAGAAGCCAGCAGATAATGTTACAAGAGGAAACGTTGTGGGGTATGACATCAATATGATTTCTGAGCAATCACTTCAGCAGTCTATTCCTGTGGTGTTTTCACAGGTATTGTTATTTTTAACTAGTGCCCTTTCAGAATTGGCTTAGGACTTCATTTGGACATTTTTTGAGTTTGCAGAATTCTGTGACCGAAGTCTCCCTCTATATTGGTTAAATGGGGCATTTTTTAAGTATAATATTATGTGTATAAGCCACCCTCTTTGTATGTCACTTGTTTTTTTCTGGTATAACCATATATTGAAACTAAGTTGGTAGAATTTATTTCACAAGACTTGCTTTTTGCATTTATCACGTATCCTTAAATATTTTACAGGAAGTTGACTTTCATTAACTGTGTACTATCATGTTATTTGGACACACAATGATTATTTAACCAGTCCACAGTCAGTTGATATTGTATTGTATTAATTCTTTTGGAAATATAAATAACATTGATAAAAACTTCTTACATGTACATTTCTTACACATTTCTACTTCCTTCAAAAAATCCGAAGAATTAAATTTATCACAGATTACATCAAAATGAATTACGAATATGTTCAAGGTTTTGAATATAGAGTAACATATTGCCTTCTAGTAATTCATCCTCCAGCTAGCAGTAGTAAGAATAATTATCATAGCTAAAAGTTACTGAGGCTTTACTGTGTACATGGACCAATTCATTTAATACACATAGCACTCCGAGAGGATGAGAGGCTCTTGTTCTCTCCAGTTGTGGCTGATACAATTCTCTGCCCATTTTACCAGCATCCAGGTGGCCAATAGCAGAAGCTGGTGGAAGGATGTCAACTGAACGAGTTATTCTGTGTACTTGGTTGCTCAGTGCCTCTTCTGAGAGAGATGCTCTTCGCTGGCATTAGCATAAGATAAAAAGATCTTTACACTTTATGCCTACTCCCATAGATCTAGCTACATTTTTCTTTCCCAGAATTCCTAGTTCCTGATCCTTCCATCTTTCTTTTTGCATTCCCTTGGCCAATATTTCCAAGCCACTGCCATATTGTCCAGGAATATTTTACCTTGAGACACGTCTCTTTCCACACAACATGTAAGCAAGTGAACTGCCTGAAGTTCTGCCCATTAAGAGGATTTCTTCTCTCTGCTGTTTCACAGGGCCATTTCTGATGAGGGTTGTAGAGCAACAGCTACCATTTTTGACTTGCAGCCACATACCAAGACGTTCTATCTGTAAACTAAACTCTGCTTTTTTCCCCCCCATTCTTTTATCTCTTAAGGGAACTCCCATGGGTCATAGGTATGAGCTGAGGTTGAGCCACCAGTATAAGAATGGTAGATGTCATGGGGGCCTGAACCACCTGCTTGTACAATGTATTACAGCTTTTGGCTCTCTTATACCCAATCTCAGGCATCCACTCCCATTTTATGATGCATTTCTGTTGCGCCCTTCTAACCTCAAGACTTGGCTGAGACAATTCCCAGATTATAAAAAAGTAGCTCTAGCTGCATGACTATTTGGTGTTCCATGACAAGTTGTTCTGTTTTTACTGAGGCCTGAAAACATGCTAGGGCCATTTAGCAAATGGTATATAGTTTCCATTACATGTTATGTCTTTGTTCCAAGCTCTTGGGGTCTATCTGCCTTGTGATTTTCTTTCTGTATGTGCCTTGAAACATCTTTTCCCACCATGCTTACTTCTAGTGCTGTAAAATTTACTACACATTATGTCCCAAGTGGCTGATCTGCCTGTACCACAGGCTGGACCTGGTGCAGAGCCCTTTCCTACTCTGGGATGCACTCAAAACTGGCAGCATTTCATATTATTCAGTAAATTATTCAGAACAGTATTCTTAAATGTGGAACATGCTCCCTTCAGAACGTGAAGAGGTCAACTAGACATTCTGTTTCCTTCTTAGTGGTGGTAGATGCAAGGTGCAATTTGTCCTGTATTTTGGAGGGGATATCCTAGCATGTCTCAGGCCACATGAACTCCTAAAAACTTCACTGATATGGCAGATGACTTAATCTTCATAATATTGCTCTCCCACCTTCTAGAACACATATGTCTTGCCTCTGCATACCTACCATTTCCTGCTTATCTGATTCATTTAATACGATGCTATTGACATAGAGAAAGAATACTGTCAAGGTGGCTTTTATAGTTTGTCTTAAATTGGTGATTAATCACCCTCAGATTTCCTTTGTCTTTCTTCAGTGCATTGATAGCAACCAGCAAGATCCATGCATAGTCCTTATAATTACTAGTTTCCCCAGAGTAGTCCTTATCATTACTGATTCCACCAAACCAGTGAATTACCTTCTACTGGTAACTCATCGCAGTTCACCACTAATGGAAGTTTCAGCATTGAACCACTAGGGCATGCTGTGGACTATCAGTACTCTACCTGCTGTCTGTGATGAGATCACTGTACACCAGCGGGTGGATGATGGAGGCCTAAACTATCGTTTCAGAGTCTCATTCCTAGGGCCACTCCTGTTATGACTGTCTTAGGGCAAATTCCCCCAGAAATAGACACTTGGTAGAAGACTAAGTACAGGAGGGTTATTGGGGGAGCACTTTCAGAAACAACAAATGTGAAGTGATAAAGTATGTAGGATTGAGCAGCAAAGAAGCTGAACTGTGATACAATAGTGGAAGCAGCCTCAGCGGATTCTGTGGGTAGTTCTGGAGCTGAAATGACCCTCTTAACTTGTCTCAAATTAAGTTAGGAGGTCAGATCTTTGTACCCTAGAGTATTTGTGTCCTCGGGCTGTTGTAACAAATTAACATAAACTGAGTGTCTTAAAACAATGGAAATTTAGGTGTTAGTATGACCGAGTTCCCCACAGGCTCTAGGAGACATTTCTTCTCTTCCACTTACCCGTGGCTCCTGGTGTTCCTTGGCTTGTGGCAACATAACTAATATCTGCTGCCTCTGTCTTCACAAGTCCTACTCTGTGTCTCTGTCTCCTCTGGGTCTATGTGTCCCTCTCATTTCTCCCATAAAGATACCAGTCATTGGATTTTAAACCAACCTGAAATCCAGGATGACAAATAATTAATTACATCTGCAAGTATCTCATTTTCCAAATAAAGTCTCATTCTGAATTTTTGGGAGACATTATATAATCCACTACTAATAGGTTTTCCATTTTTTTCTAAGCCTTTTTAGTGGACAGAACGCATGTATAACACACAATTTTATTTTGTATACTGGATGAAAAAGAAGAGCCGATAAATAATTTACAATTACTTATTTTTCATTAATCTATGTGTTGACTCATTTGCAACTATCTCATGATGAAACACAACTGGTATAATATATATCTTTTAACTTAAACAGGTTAGTCTACCAATCTGGTATACCGTGGGATTTAAGGTAAATTTGGTTATAACTTCCATGTGGTCTTTGCCATGTTTTATCTCATTTATACTTGATGTTTTATTTTGTTGTTTTTACTATTCTTTGGCTTTATAAACTATTCTTTCTTTGTAAAATACAGTTTTGATTTATCTATTACTCATAGCATAATAGTTATTCTAAGAAAAAAATAAGGGGAGAAATATTATTTATAAAAATTACAGCCTCGATCTCCTGACCTCGCGATCCACCCGTCTCGGCCACCCAAAGTGCTGGGATTACAGGCTTGAGCCACCGCGCCAACCTAGCTAACACGGCGAAACCCCGTCTCTACTAAAAAATACAAAAAACTAGCCGGGCGAGTTGGCGGGCGCCTGTAGTCCCAGCTACTTGGTAGGCTGAGGCAGGAGAATGGCGTAAACCCGGGAGGTGGAGCTTGCAGTGAGCTGAGATCCGGCCACTGCACTCCAGCCTGGGCCACAGAGCGAGACTCCGTCTCAAAAAAAAAAAAAAAAAAAAAAAAAAAATTACAGCCTTAGAAGTCAACCTGTTTGTTCATATTCCATGTCTCCCAATTATTAGCCATATCACACATCTCTGTGCTTCTGGTTTTATTTATCTGTGAAATGGGAAAACCATTTTCTGCTCACCTACCTGCTTAAAGAGCCTGATAAATATTGACACATTATTATTAGTGATTATTATTAATGGTATGGAACTACATTATACTTTATAAACTAGCTATCATTTAAAGGGACAGGAAAATAAATATTTTTATTGTTGTTGTTGTTATTTAAAAGGCTGTTCCTTATGGCTGAACTGGAATAAGGACATAGATATATCACCTTATTCTCTTTTTTGTTTTTACTTTTTTGAGACAGAGTCTCATTCTGTGACCCAGGCTGGAGTGCAGTGGCACAATCTCGGTTCACTGCAAACTTCTCCTCCTTGGTTCAAGTGATTCTTGTGCTTCAACCTTCCAAGTAGCTGGTAATACAGGTGCACGCCACTATACCTGACTACTTTTTTTTTTTTTTTTTTGTATTTTTAGTAGAGACAGGGTTTTGCCATCTTTGCCAGGTTGGTCTCGAACCCCTAGCCTCAAATGATCCACCCACCTCGGCCTCCCAAAATACTGGGATTACAGGCATGAACCACTGCACTGGGCCCACCTTATTCTCTTTTGAACTCTCTCTCCAGTGCATATTCTCTATTCAAGGAAATGAAATCAAAAGTAGCAGAACAAAGTCCAATTTTTTACCTTCTCAATGATTAAATTTGTATCTGAACTGACCTGAGTATATCTTGTTATAATCTTTGTAAATAAATAGCCAAAATTCCCGGGGAAAATCTACTATAAAAATAACTAGTACAAAATCTTTGCCTAAGAATGAGGCAGGGGGGATACGTAAAAGTGGTGATGATGTAGGATTCACTGTGGGAGTTCAAGCTGCTGTGGCATTTTTCCTACCCCTTTGAAGACTTATTTCATGAAAAACTTTCAATTAGATAAATCTTATAAGACTTATAAATTGACTGTATGTACATGACAAAGACAAAGTCTATCCAAGTGATACTTTTATGCTGCAAGTTCTGGGGCAAACAATGTATTTTAAAAATAATGTAATTTATAATAATCATCTGTAGAGAAGTAAAAGCCCATCAAAATAAATATTAGTGTAGATTTCTTCTTACTTATTTTATGTCACTGCAGGTTCTTGCTACAAAGAATGTTTTGTTTAAAAATAATTGTACTTCCTAAATTAAATAAGAAATAGCTTAATGTGTTTTATCCTAAAAACAATTCCATTTTCTAAAACTTTACATTGAATTCTACCAGGATTATTCTAAAAGGGATGAACATTATAGCAATATTCATACATTTAATTCAGTTCAAGCTTATTTTACTTAGAAAATTTTAAATCACATTTCACAGAAAAGTTTATGTCTTCATTATATTAATAATTATTTTAGAATTAGAAAAAGAAATAATTACTTGGTATTTGATGTTTTTCTGATTTCAAAACGTAATTGCAAGGAAATGGCTTAAAAGTTTTAAGTTTAAATTATCCTAGAGTTTTAGAATCTTTAAAACCATGTTTATTTCTGAACGTTATTGAAACACTGTATTCTACATTCCAATCTCGCAGCTTTTTAGAACTGAAATTTTAAAGTCAACAACTAGGCAAATATTCCAAATGAATTTTATTTTACCACTAAAGAGAAGTTCTCTAGAAAACGACTCCAAATGTTACTGAACTTTACATTTGTCTGTATTTATATTTGTGGACGATTATTTTATGTGACTATGTATCAGTAGTCCTAAGAAAATTAGTTTTGTACTCACAGTTAGTGTCATACTCTCTGTTTTAATGACTTTATTTTCTGAATATAATTTCTAGAGGCCTTTGTACGTACAACCTAAACAAATTTACATGGTTGCTTTTGATCACTTCAAATTATACTGACAGAACCAACTCTGAGAGTTCATTGTTTAATAATTTATTTGTGGACTGTGAGTTTCCTGTCAGTCTTCTTTGCTCAAATCTGCTATTTTCATTTGAAATTATATGATAAAGATAGTATTTCAAATAATGTAACTGTTTGATCTAATCTGTATACACTTGTTTATATAAGAAAGATGATTGAGAATTGACCTAATGTGGATGCTCAGTAATATGTCTAATGTTTATTTTTCCCCCTTTTTCTTCTGTGACTTTTTTTATAAAGAAAATGATAGTATTAATTTAACATAGCAACAACACTTCTTTCTGTCCTAGCACCATCAAATAGCCTGGGTATTACTGCTCTGGGTTACTTTTGACCAAGCCCCATGGCTTTGTTTGGACTTTATCATGATAACAATGACAATGTCACCATCTTTATCTCTACCATTGGTGACAATAACCATACCACCACGCTGCTTTATGAGGCAATAACTTGGTTTTCTCATTTATCCACTCAGGAACTGGATTATTACCTCATAAAACAGTGTGATTGTACAATTATCAATTAAATCCTGGCTTGTCGAGACTCTTCAAAAAAAAAAAAATAATAATCCTTTTCCTAATGGTGGTTGGCAATAATTCCCTCTGTCTGAATTCATGGAACTTTGACTGCCAAGATTATATTTTCACACTGATTACCTATTATCTTTCTTTTTTTTCTTTTTTCTTTTTTGTTTTGCCTTGAAGCTGCTGCACACTGCTAAATCCCAAGAACTATCTTACATTGTAGAAGGACTGAAACCTTACAGGATATATGAGTTTACTATTACTCTCTGCAATTCAGTTGGTTGTGTGACCAGTGCTTCAGGAGCAGGACAGACCTTAGCAGCAGGTAAGCAAGTTTTAATGGGTATGAAAAATTTGTTGCCTATCAAGAAAAAAGAAAACCTGTAATGTTCAACACCTTCTCTACTTGAGACTTTATATTTGTCTTTTCTGCTGTCTTCTCCTCCCTCACTAACCCTGATTGCTTCTTACCTTGACAGTTTTAAACAACAACAACAACAACAACGAAAACTTAACTTCAAGAGGTACCTAGGAGTTATGAGTTACAGCTGTGTCATAATAAGAAATACAATTAGTTTTAGAGTGACTCTACTCTACAAGTAGAAATATATAGAATATACAACTAGAAATATATAGAAATATATAGAACTAGGAATATATAGAAATATAATTAATTGTAGAGTGACTCCAGGGCTTAGCTACCAACCTGTGTCCTAGCAGTGTCCTGACAATCGTGGGAAACATTCAGGAAGCTGCTTATGAGGACTTTAGGATACCTCTTCCCTCAGTCCAGACATTTTTTGTAGGCTTGGGTCTACTCACTCCTGATCCCTGGGAACTAGAAATTACTGTGTGCCCTGGTGTTATATTTGGCTTTCATGAAATAGGTAAATGTTTATCTATTATTTTATTAATAAGAAGCCCTTAAGTTAATAAAATTTAAATAAAAGAATTGTTATTAAGTATAATCTTAGTAGAAACGATTTGTATAATTTGTGCTTTCTTCCTTCAGGACTAATTGGATTCATACAAACCTGATTATGTGTATTAGTAAGACCTATAAAACCCAATTATTTAGCATTAATATACTTCCAAATCAGTGTTTTTCTGATTCTAGAGAAAAGCTTAGTTTCCTGGTTATCTTTAAAGAAATGTCCATGTGTAAGGAGGTTGACATTCTAGATGAATTACAGATATTACAAAAACACATGTTTACCTTTAAAAACATTTCCTAGACTTCCTCCCCAAATCTCTTCATCGTATTATTAATAGGTCCAATTATGTAGGATTTTTTTTTCTGGTTCTGGAAAAAATTGCTTAGCTCAAATGATCTCATCCAAGTAATTTATTTTTTTTTTCAAAATTTTCGTCAATGCAAACGGCTCTGAAATTCTAAGAAATTATGGTTTACTAAATTTATAACTGAACTCTTTGTATTTTTATATATTTTATATATGTGCATTTCAGATGTATGCACACATTTATGGAGTACCTAGCTTGTACAAAACATTCTTCTCCTATAAAACTGCCTGTTTTTGTATACTGCATTATTAAAGGTTTGCTGAATGCTGAATATGGACAACAGAGGAGGACTCTATCTCCTTTAAGAAAAATGATACAATTTCAGACTAGAAGACAAAAATTAAAATAATTATCACTCTTGCAAGTTGGAGAAAGTATAAATGGAGACAACACAGGCTGAAGACTGGGTGTGTTATAGTAAGGGACATAGGAATCCCAAGCACGTGGTCATGCAAAACTGGAATCACGTCCTTTCAGGGTTGTAAAACATGTAAAAATAATCTAGGGTTACTATATAGCTAGTATCAATATATTCTTTGTAATATCCCCCCCAAGTGTTTGTCTAACCCATGTTTGATACCTTCAGTGTTACAGAAACTACTACATCTCAGACAAAGCTATACCATCTTTAGACACCTCTTTCAAAATGTGTTTTCTTAGATTGATCGCAAATATCTCCTAGTAACTTCTACTCGACATTCTTATTCTACTTCTTTGGGGCTGTTGTTAATCTAATTTATCATCCTTCCAATAAAATTTTTGATAACAATATATCCACCCAAATCTTTTCTCCTTTAGGCTGCATATCATGGTAGCTCCCATCTGAACCTCATATGCAATAGTGTCTAGAGCTGTTATTAGTATAATTCTTATAGATGAGATCTAGTCTGCCTTTTCATGGGTATAAGCAAGCTAAAGAACCTGAAGAGGGACATGCTGTCCCTAGAAACTAGCTGGATCCTGAGATGGGAATAGAAAAACAGGAAACATGTCTACAGAATAGAATCTCCCTGCCCTATGCATTAGTGACAACATCTGTGCTAATCCTCATTGGCTGCAGTGGCAAGTTCCTGTTGCATAAAAGATGATGTACCTGGGTGCTCTGTGCAGCTCTCATTTTAGTTACTGGAGAGGCAATTAAAACCACTCCTGTCCATTGGCAGGAATGTGAAGTAAAACTAACTAGTCAGAGCCCTCCAAATCCTCCCTCTCCTTTTTTTATCCTTGAAAAATAAAAGTGGAAACTTATATTCCCTAAAAGTCATGTGATGTGAAAGTTAGTTGACTTACAAAAATAAGAGTTTATTCATATGTGTAAGGTGAAAAAAGTGGTTAGCCACAATGCCAGGGTTTCAATCTGGGCTCTGCCATTGACTAGCTGTGTGACCTTATATAAATTATCTCACCTCTGTGCCTTAGTTTCCCAATTTATAAATAAGCATAACTTATTTTGTAGGGTTCTGATGAGGATTAAAAGTAGTTAATACATGTAAAATATTTAAAGCAGTACCCATCACAGTTCATTCTCAATAAAAATGTATTGTCATGATTTTTATCATAATATTATATAACAATTTTATTAGTCACAGTATAAATGTTATGGAATTTCTAATGTTATCAAAATCAACGAGAGTTTATTTTACAACTTTGATTTTCTAATATTATTATAAAATATAAAATGGAGAGTTCTAAGACTAAGGACTGTATTGTGAAAATAAAGCTTAGAAAGGCTTAAAATCTGAAAGCATTATTTATTATTTCTGTAAGAAGTATGTCATTCAGAATTATTAGAGGCACATTTCAAAACTTTGCTCAAAAACAGCAAATTTTACATTTGTTGGTTGCAATATAGAGTGAATAATGTGCCATAAATATATTATTACTACATTTTATTGTGAATGCTCAATTCAGAACCATCTCTTGAGGGCTTATTATTTAAAGCACTGTGGAGGATTCTAAGATAATTATACCCAGCATTTAGGTTAAGGAGTTGAGATCCAACAGGTAGGATTAACACCATGGTGACGTGTGCTAAGGGCTGTGAGAAAGTTGAAAAAAATTCTATGGGAAGGTAGAAAATAAGATAAATGATTTTGATTTGGGAGACTGAGTAGATACTTCATTAAAAGCTATTTCAGATAAACTATAAAAGAATGGTAAAGACTTTCGCAGGTATTTACTGAGCACATACCCTGTGCTAGTTTCTGTTTTAAGAGCTGGCACTGTTCCAGGTACCAATGTAATGAAAGCAGATATTTATGAAGACTTTCCTGGCAGTAGAGTACACAATAGATTAGAAGAGAGGGTGTAATAGAGCCTGGTAGACTTTTTTAAAGAGGCAGTAAGGGAGTAAATCAGATGAGTAGAAGTGAAGATTAAAAGAAGGGAACAGAGTGACTTCAAGGAAGAAAGACCTGAAAGTTAAGCAGTGGGAAGAATGTACAATGATAGCAAATATTGTAGCCCATGATGGTGCCATTAAATAAAAGGGGAAAGATGGACAAAGGACATATGAGAGAAATAAACTCATGAGTTTATTTGATCATTCGATAGAAACACATCCATGCCAATTATAACCATCCAGCAGCAGAAATTGCAAATCTGGGGCTTAAAAATGGTGCAGATTTTGTAATCATCTGCATATAGATGGGAGCTAATGCTATAGGTTATAATCAATTAGTGAAAGCAGAGAAAAAGCAAAATAGAAGTCCAAGGAAAACACCTTAGTGAATATTCTATTCGGAAAGGAAGGAGAAAGGAAGAGTGAAGTGAACAGAGGTATGGTCAGAATTAGGAAAAGAACTAAGAGGAAGAAGCAGTATTAGAAAAGTCAAGGGAAGAGAGAATTCTAGAAGGAGAATGTTGTCTGTAGTGTCATATGGTATAGGGAAAGCAGGAGAAATGTGACCTAAAATGGAGGCAAGGTCACTGGTGACTCTCTGGGGTTCACCCTAAGTAGCATGGTTGAAGCAGAAGCTGGAACATGAAGGACTGAGTGGAGGCAGGAGGAGATATAATGGTAAATGTCAAATGTGTGATTTTTTTGTTCTTAGCTAAAATTCTTCTTCTACCCAATTTTCATTCTTTAAAAAATTGAATTACCTTTTGTTTCCATATAAAATACTTTCTCTTCCAAAGAAAAATTTATTTCAGTGTTTTTTTCTGGAAAAAAATGTTTATTTTCGAATTCCCTAATATATTTTGTTAGAACTATCTGATTCTTCACCTGCCCAGCAGAAAAATGTCTCTTGTATGACAAAAGTATGGAAAAATAATTTTACTTACAGTTGGGTTTATTATAAAATACACCATTTTTCGGGTTGCTCAGATCAGTGAAAATAAACTTATTTGCTTTTGTTTGAATACCAGCCAAAAATTAAAAGTCCATCGTCCTTTTTGCCTCTTTCCTTATTCAGTAGATGAATGTGCATTTCTAAATGTTTTCCTAAAATAAAACATCTGAATAGAACAAATAGACATTAAATCATAGAAATAAACTGTAGGCCTATAATAAGGCCGGTTGTTTGGAATGGTCAACAATTTTGTTACAGGAGAGTAGTAGAAGTTGACTTGCAACTTGATGGTTCATTCGGCTCTGTTTTTTCTACTATTAACATTGCAATTTGGAGAGTATATATTATTCCAACGAATTCCAGTGGATTTGTGGGAAATTGAACTCTTATGTCTAATAGCTCATATGAGCTCATTATCAGAGATCAAAGGAGACCAGTGACCATTCAAAAATTTTGAAAAAGAGCACCACAAATTAGAAGTAGTAATTAGCCTTTTAGAAGCATTTGAATCATGAAAAGATATGTTGCCTCCTTAAATCTCAGTCTCAAAAATCAAAAAGATACTGGTGAAGATTTATCTGGCTGTTTCATTAAAAAGCTTGAGAATTATAATTGGCTCTCTCTTGTTTTAAACATTTTTTTCAATTAAATAAATGATTAGAATGAGTACATTTCATCCAGAGTACTGCATTGCTGCTTCTTTAGTTTTGATACCTGCGACAAAGTCTGAGAACTGATTTGAGAGAGGTGTTCTCTCAGGAGCAGCTGCATCTCTCTCCATTGCCATATCTTCAAGCAGTGTTATTGATGGCTTTGGAGTTGCTTCTGGGTGTATGAAAGTAATGAGTTGATGAACTGAGCCCTCTTAAAATCCTTGTTATACTTTTCTTCAAGATTATCCTTTTAATCTGGGAAAATTTGTGTATTTCCACCCATTGCAAATTGAGTTTAGTTTAAACCCTTCTTATGAGAAATTACTTTAGGAGATCCATTCCTGAAGGGACAATGTGATATTTCCCTTGCCTGTCATAAATTGACCTCCATACTACAAGCTTAGAAGTGTCCATCTCGCATTAAGCAAGTAATTAGTGTGCATTAAATTTTCTTTCTGAATGCAAAGTAAAATGTATAGGCTGTTTGCTGCTGGGTTGAAAACACACATTGTTTTGCATTCGGGTACATAAGTCTTTTCCTTGTGAATAGGAGCCAGAGTGATTAAACAAGCACTCTTAATATGTTAATTTATAATTTTAATTACAACAATCTTGTATATATAGTCATTAGTGAATACTAATATAAATATTTTTTCTACCTTTTTATTCATAATGCATAAACCAATCACCCAGTTACTTCTCTGAGGTTGCCTGTTTTTGTTTCATAATACAATCTTTGTTCTTAGTTATGAATGCATTTTGTTCATTCCTGTCTTCAATAATCCCTCATTAAGCTAGTCACTTTCTGCTCCATGCTAAAAGGGAAAAATTATCATGCAAATGTGGCACGCCATATTAAAAAGCACATTACCAAACACTTTTGTTGCTGTCCTTCAATTAGTTTCCCTCTTTGAATTTAATTCCATTTGTTGTTAAACTACTGACTTGATGCATGGACTCATGAATCTGAGGCCGCTGCCAAGAAAGTGGGGAAAAAAAATCAAAGCCTCTTCGAAGAGCTGCAAAGGCGAGCTGAAATGAATTTGCTTCACCTTTGACAAGAACACTTGAACAGCAATGGAATCCTCTGATGATTCAACTTGGCTAATTATCCAATTATTTATGTCAAGAATAAAGGTACCATTTTACAATGAAGGAAGTGTAAAGTAGTCTGAGAAATTTGGTAATGACAGATGACTTAAGTAACTTCTGAGATAAACAGTATCTGGGCAAAACTTGTCCCACCAATTGTTTTCAGGCAGGAGTTCTTGTGTCTTAGCGTCAGTGAAATCCTGAGTACACTGAAGGTTTTTTGTTTGTTTGTTTTGCTCTTTCAACAGAAATTATTTCACACTTGTAACCAACGTGTCAAATTTCCATGGCTCTTAAGCAATGTTTAAGTTATATTTCTCTTGATTAAAAGCTTTTGGTTCAAAGCAATACTTTTTAATTGCCTAATGATATAAGTCAGTTCTTAGGAAAGAACCGCACATTTAGGAGTTCATTTGCAATATAACTGAAAAATTCATTGCATGGCAGTAAAACAATTTACTGTTAATTACAAGGAGAAGAATTTGCTGTAGCATGCTCACAGATTGCCATGAATCATGCAGCACTCCTAGAGATTTATAACAGATGTGTAAGTGGGATGAATTAGCAGGGTTTAATAACAGAGACACAAATCATGCAGACTTCAAGGAGCTTTAATTGATATACTAGAATGTGACGGGCATGAATCACTCAGCCATTCAACAGCTCTGTAACATATGGTCAGCTCAATATGCCGCATCTTAAATCGGTTGGTGAGTCGTAGGTTGTCCCATATGGTGGAAGCAATATATTTTTCATGATTAAAAAAATGCATCCATTTTTTAAAGAAATATGATTGCAAAGCATGTTTGTTATTGAACAGTCACCTGAATGCCAAACTGCTTTTTTTAAATGCTATTTTTTTTTTAACATGGCAGCTTCTCAAAATAAATAGGGGCTACTCCTTGTAGTACCAGATTGCTGGAGGCATTATGAGACCAAATCGGTGCTTGCTGGCACACTGGATCCGCAGCAAGCCTATAGAAAAGCACAGCTGATGA
The DNA here is from genome assembly GCF_007565055.1 of Rhinopithecus roxellana. Classification (NCBI taxonomy): domain Eukaryota; kingdom Metazoa; phylum Chordata; class Mammalia; order Primates; family Cercopithecidae; genus Rhinopithecus; species Rhinopithecus roxellana. The sequence goes on from NC_044556.1 coordinate 66,626,433, forward strand.
TTCCTGTGATTGTCAGGGAAATCCTTCAGGCTGGGGCAAAACAAACAAATGAAAGGATGATGTCACTTTCAGAGAAGTTCAGGAATACCCAGCTCTGTAAATTGAAGAAAATGAGTTGGATGAGAGATCCCTACTTAGTAGGGTAAGAAAGTGGCTGTGATAAATAATACCATGACCCCTAATGTAACAATTGGGTATAACATTTTATACTAACTTCTTAATTAAATGCTGGGTCCTTCAGGGGCATTTGAAAAGAAGCACTGGCTGGTCATCACATAGATGGTAGCACCAATTCCAAGGCATTCTTGAAGAATTCTTTCAGTATCTGCAAACAGGTCCCCTGGTTGGAGACTGGTAACTGGTAATGTGCAAACATGTTTTTATTGGAACCGGGATCTGGCAGCTTTTGGAAAAGCTTTTGCTGCATTAATAAATCTGACAGACTTGAAAAAGGAATATTGCAGCCTTAGAACTGTGGCTGCCAGAATTTAATGTCAACAATTAAAATTTATTTTGATCCTTACCTAGTGTTTATTACTGTTTGTATACACAACAGACCTTACTAATACAGAGATGCACTATTAGATGGAATTACCATCTGTTCAGAGTGAAATGCTGGCATCTGTCTTAGATGCTAGAACTAAAATGATATTATTTCTAACAAAACAAAATTAACTGCTTTTTACTCACCAACTTTAATTTGTAGTGTGTAGTTATATCCAAGGAAAAGGCTTGTTTGTGAACTATGTGATGACCTCTGTGGCCAGATCTATATTTAGATATGCGACTTTACCAGGGGCTCTACTGGCCTTTTTGGCATGTGGAAATGGCATGTAGAAATCACACTTTCAATACACAGTTTTAGCTTTATAATGTGCTATGTATCCTACAAGTCATTAAAACAACACAATCAAACTATGTAAAAATTGACTGAATCAGAGAGACTCTAGTATGCAAAATATTTTGACAGATGTGCCCTAAAAAACTGCAAGGAAAGAAATTAAATAGGCAAATTTCATCAGAACAAAGTTGCCATAGGTCCCACAGTGACACCTTTAGGAAAATACAAACTGTATCCTTCTTCTCTATTAGACTATTTTAAATTTTCTCTCACATTGACATATATAAAAATTTATATTCAGTGTCCCCTCCTTTTAATTTAAAGCCTAAGTATCCTATTAAAATAGGTCTTTAGCTTTGGGAAGTTGGAGAATTTGGAGGATCAAGGACAATGGTAGTTTTCATACTGATGTTAGATCAGTGATGCTACTTTCTGAGAAACCAGACTTCTATTCTATATATCACAAAATAATAAATTTTGTCACACTAGCATTTAATGCATGTACACAGTGCATTAACTGTAACTGTAGTACATTTATTTGTGCTGGAGGAGACTTGAAAATGATGAAAAAATCAATACTTTGCTGTCAGAGAAGCAAGTGTTACGATGCATTTAAGTAGTTAATTGCATAAGCCCCATAAAAGCTTCAAGTTTGGGTAGCAAGGATGCCATAATTACAGTCCAAGCAACTACCTTTTATTAATGGTGGACTTTAGGGAACAGTGGTTGCTGTCATGATTGCTGCTATATGTGCAGTTTCGAAATAATGGATCCTCTTCTCTCTTCATGTGTAGGATGGTAGTTTTGTGCAAATTATTGTGATCGCCAGAACAATAACTGGTTAAGGTAATGTTTGTTCACCATGTTCACTGAACTTCTCTAAAAGCAGGATTTGCTAGCTTTTCTTTATGTCACAGAACACATAGACAAATCATATTTGTATGCCATGCTAAGGTAAAGGAACAAGGTGGCTGAGAGCTGAAGGGAATAAACCAGAGGGGCTCCTGCTGACTTCCCAGGAGCGAAGAGGATCAGGATGTCTGGCACCCATTCATGGCTAATTAACTTAGAAGTACTGCTTTAAATTATTCAATCAAAGAATTTTGAAACTGGAAGAGGTCCTAGACATAATCAAGCCTGTCACTCTAACAATTGAAGTAACTGAAGAATAGAGAGACCTAATAATGGATTAACCAATGTTCCAAAATTAGGGTCTTAAAGAGCTAATCTAGAGCCTACATTTTCTCCTCTCCAGATCTTCTAGTAATATATGCTCCTGAAGATGACTTGTCAACAAAGAAGAACGTGGCAAAATATATTTTATTCTTTCTTCCTTGGTCAGATAATAGACAGTCAACAAGGTGGTATTGAGTCATCCCTGAGAGTTTCTGGTGAAAACTTTTCCTCTTTAGGACACTGAGTGGTGAGCAGCTACAGTGGCAAAGCTGCAGCAGAGAAATCATGGCTCATGACCTGGACTTCTTGTTTGTGTCCTGGTCCCAGTGCCCTTCTGCAAGTGTTTTGGCCTAGTAGGGTTTGGCAAATTGCTTTTCCTGGCATAGTTTTGCATTTCTGTGAAAAAGTCAAAATCATTTTCTATTGACAGGATGCTTGTTAAGACTGTCTTATGTAGTCTGCTCCCCACCCACCCCTGAAACGCAGAAAGACTGTTTATTCTTAAATTCTTGTTATCATCATAGAAAGTTGATGATGTCTTAAGATGTTGACACAACCATACAGTCTTCATAGGCTAAAACTGAACAGATTCCTTGAAAACAAATGAACAGATTCCGTTTTAAAGACCAGTACCTCAGAAAGAGCTTTGTTCAGCTTTTAGTTCTTATCCTATGGTGCTCAAAATGCCACACTACATAAATTTTGCAAGTCTAAATGTATTCATTGTTATAAAGTAATAAATGCTGCGTAAAGAAGAATGCATATTATAACATTTTATAAAAGAATATCTATACATCAAATAGATAGACAAGAAATCAGATTACTCCTATTAAAAATACAAATGCCATTTTAAAAGTACAAGAATTTTGTACTTTTATCCCAAGCGAAAATAGACATTTTATTCTTAGACATGATGGATAATGAACATTCATTTTAAACTTTGTATCTTATTCTTAGAAATAATGAATATTGAAGATTCATTTTAAACTTTACATTTACAAAACAATTTTCTATGTAAATACAGATAGATTTTGAATATAGATGAATTATATTCCTTAATAACATATCATTTGAAAGATTTGTTCTTGTAATGATAGTGCCTTGTATTTGTATAGAAACTTGTTTTGTAAAACATAAAGCAAATATACATATTGTTGTAGAAGCAATTGTTGTCAACATATTTCACTGAAAATGTATCCTCATGTTGCAGATGGGAAAGCTGAAGCAGATATGTGTTAAGGGATTTTTCTAAAATCACACAGATTTAGACATTAAAAAGTGAAATATAATTTTTAAAAGTCTACCAAATCCCTTTCATTATTCAGTGTTGTCTCCTAACGAACTGTTTTGTAAATTAACAAATCTTTAAAGATCATATTTATTTTTACCTGTAATTCCTTTCCTTTGAAAATCTGATGAATAATTCATCATTACCCTAATCTCATGGTGATTCTATGTGCATGTATGTGTGTGTGTTTAATGGTTCAGGAATATCTATTTTTCTTCATATTCTACTTGTATGTATGTGACACCAGTCTAATTTAATTGATTGACAATTTCACTTAATTCCCCCTTCCAGCCTTAGAGGAACTCTGAAAAGAATAACTCAGTAGGATGTTCACCCTTTCAAACAGGCTTAGTTGACTCCTGTATGTGAAACTGTAAAACACACCTGCTGGAATGTTTTTTGTTTTGTTTTTCTTTTAAGCAAGAGAATAAAAAATGTACTCTAGTTCTATTCATTCTCAGGAATTGACTTCTAAAGGACAGTCCCGTTACTTGGTGGAATAATTCCTCTGGGAATCAAGAGTTGCTCTACTATTTAAAGTTTAAATGGTAAACATTAATTTTAGTGAACTCTCAAGAATTTCCCTATTGATTAGAATCACTTGGCCAAATTAAAATAAAAATGTGTGCTCTAATTTTCTATAGTTATTACACAAAAATGACAGAGTTGCTAGAATTCCTTTTGTTTAGTTTTGTATTACTCTTAATCTATATTCCTGATTAAGACGTAATTTTTGGACTATGCTACAGATGGGGGAAGGAATCTGATTTCTGTGGTGGTGCTGAGCTTCAACATTAGCTCCATTGAGTTGAGTGGTTGGAGTAGAGATGTATCAACTTTCCAACAAATGGGACCTGGAGAAAGGCTGCTTTCAAACAGCAATGAAACTCTTCAGTTTTTAAGATGTATAGGAGGTGTATTCATTCTTCTTCATTTAGTTAAAATGGAAATCCTATTCTCAACACACCAAATATGTATAATCTGTGATTCTTTATCTACATCTTTTGTGTCCAGTATGGTAGTCATGAATCATATGTAGCTATTTAAATTTAAAATACAGCTAATTAAAATTAAGAAATTTGAAATTCAGTTTCTCATTCTCACTAGCTGCATTTCAGATGCTCAATACTCTAATTATAAGGCAAGTGGTTACCACATTAAACATTATAGACCTAGAACATTTCCTTCATTGGAGAAAGTTCTATTGGATAGTACTGGTCTAGTAGTTTTGGGCTGTTGGATATTACTAGACTAGTTTATGAAACTAAAAAGTTCTGGTCTCTGTGTCCCAAAACCCTAGAGATTCTAGCAAATTGCAATGTAAAAATTTTGTAATTGGTTCTTCATTGCTTCCCTGAGCCCAGGACTGAAAAATATTTGACAACCTTCCTTTCCCAGTTGAGATCATAGCCAAGAATGGCCTGCTAAAATTTTAATACAAATATGTAACTCTAAATTCTGAAGAGAGACTTGGTGGGTGAAAAAATTTCTGAATGACTTAGCCTTTTATTTTGTTTTGGATTATTTTGAAGTGAGATCATAGCCTATAGAATGAAATCTTTGAGAGTCTACCATTTAACTGATTTTTAGCAGAAAAAAATGCTAAGAGAAATTATGCATATAATTCACAGATTCATACATATATTAAAATAAAAATATCACATGGGCTGCAGTGGCGGAAAAAAACCAGAATTGTTAATTATCTTTCTAGCTTGATGAACTTTTTGCTCAGTGCCTTTTCTTTTTTACTAAAAGTTAAAACAGAATCAAAATGAATTGTTTCTCTTTGAGAAGCCGGCCCAAGGTCTAAAAAGTAACAAATAGTAATTGTTCTAAGCTGCTTTACGGTGAATTTCCTTTCATGGTTTAAGGGCTTCAATTCTTATATCCACATCATTTTGATTTATATTTATTGAAACAGGCAATGACTTTGTGTCTGTGTATGGCTGTGTTAACACAGGTGTAAATTAAAAGTCCACAGACGTAGTTTGGGCCCTTAATAAATAGGCTCCGTGATTATGACATTTGTTCCTTTCTCTACTTTCACTTCTCAAATCCAGCAGACACACTTAAAGGGGGAAGGAATCTCAGCTCACAAACTCAACTGTTTAAGGAAAAAAAGAATCAAACCAAAACAAACCTTCATTTTCCATAACTCAGCTGTTAATCTGAACCTCATTTCCAGCAAGTTGTAGGGAAAACCTTAATCTTGGTGACTCCTAGTGTTTCCCAGGAACCTTCAAAGAATTGCCAGTGTCCCACCACCTCAAAGCATGGCAAGGTCCCAATGTATGCAAGGGCGTGAGGCCACTACTGCTCCAAGGCTAAGCCCACTGCTGGTGGTGGGGTCACTTCAGGGCCAGGGTGCTCTCTAGGACCAAGAGACTGACCAAAGTTAGGTGCCTGGACCATTGTGTGTAAACTGCTGAACTCACAGGCTTGTTACTTTGTGCTGATGCTCTGTTTAACATTCAGAGTGGTTATTGCTTGTTTGCTTTAATTTAGATCAGTTTTTAAGCTTTAAAAATCAGAAAATTGCATACAAAAGGAGCTTTTTGACCATAGAAGATGTACAGATGGCAAATACACATATGAAAGATGTTCTATATCATATGTCATAAAGGGAAATGCAAATTAAAATAAGACACCACAACATACCCATTAGAATGACCAAAATCTGGAACACTGACAACAAATGCTGATGAGGCTGTACAGTAGCAGGAATGCTCATTCATTGCTAGTGGGAATGCAAAATGGTACAGCCACTTTGGAAGACAGTTTGGCAGTGTCTTGCACAACCAAACATGCTCTTACCGTATGATACAGTAATTGCACTTCTTGGTATTTACTCAACAGAATTTAAAACACAAAAGCCTGATATATAATTAGACATATGCATATATATGCACATCACAGCAGCTTTATTCACAATTGCCAAAACTTGGAAACAACCAGAATATTCATCAGTAGATTAATGAATAAATAAACTATGCTACATCCAGACAAGGGAAAATTATTTAGCATTAAATGAGCTATCAAATGATGAAAAGACATGAAGGAAATGTAAATGCATATTATTCAGTGAAAGAAGTCAGTCTACAAAGGCTACATGCTGTATGATTCCAACTATATGACATTCTGGAAAAGGCAAAACTATGGAGATGAGTAGTTACCCAGGGTAGGGAGAAGGAGAGATGAATAGGCAGGGCACAGAGGATGTTTTGGGTAGTGAAAATTTTCTGTATAATAGAATAATGATGGATTCATGTCATCATACATTTGTCCAAACCCAGAGAATGTAAACACCATGTGTGAGCCCCAGTGGAAACTATGGACTTCGAATGATAATGATGTGTCAATGCAGATTTATCTACTGTAGCAAATGAACCATTTGGGTGCCGGATGTTGATACTGGAAAAGACTGTGCATGAGTGGGGAGATAGGGTAGAACTCTGTATCTTCTTCTCAATTTTTAATGAACATAAAACTGCTCTTAAACAATAGAGTCTATTGGGTGTAGTGGCACCTGTCTCTAGTCCAAACTACTTGGGAGGCTGAGACAGGAAGATTGCTTGAGCCCAGGAGTTCCAGGCTATAGTGAGCCATCTTTGCTGCCTGTGCATAGCCACTGCACTCCAGCCTGGGCAACAATGTGAGATTCCATCTCTAAAACAAACAAACAAAAAGGTTACCCCTGGCACATTGCCTATGGTGTAGCCATGTTCCACAGGAGCAATCAAAAATAAAAATAATACAAGTCCTTTTAAAAATGACTTTCTGACGTATTTTTGCACAAGCATAAAGTTTTGGTAAACCTGTGTTAATATTCCTGCATTACCCATTGGTTGGCACGGATTATGCTTGGCCCCTGTAAATTACAGCACTGAGTTGAAGCCACTTTAAGGCGAGGGCCTCTGCCCTATGGGTTTAGTGCTAGCCATTGGCTGTAGGTTTCACTGCAGGATCCTTTGGCTCCAGGGTGAGGCAGTTTTTACTCAGCCAAAGGAATTTCTACACAGAAGCGGGCAGCCATGAGCCATCAGAGACCAACAGGCACAGAAACTGGGCCATTGGGGTACCTCCTTGGTAAAGGGACTGTGGTTGGGGTACCTCCTTGGTAAAGGGACTGTGGTTGGGGCACCACCCAAATTACAGCAGCTACTATAATATATAAGATCTGTTATTTAGCTAAAAAGAATAGAGAAGTTATTTTCAAGAAAAAATTTAATTGGAAAGTTTTGTGTGAAGTATGTTGGCTATTTAAATTTTGTTTCACTGCATTTAAGATAAACTCTCTTTTCAGTTCCTAGAACCATAGAGATACTTGAAACCACAACTGATTTGATTTTAAGTGTGATATATACAAGTACATATATGCATATATGTGAATATGTGTGTCTAGAGACAGAAACCAAATTCTTGAATGTAACAAGTGTTTTCTAATATTTAGCACCAGCACAACTGAGGCCTCCTCTAGTTAAAGGAATCAACAGCACAACAATCCGTCTTAGGTGGTTTCCACCTGAAGAACTGAATGGACCCTCTCCTATATATCAGCTGGAAAGGAGAGAGTCATCTCTACCAGCTCCGATGACCACGATGATGAAAGGAATCCGTTTCACAGGAAATGGGTATTGTAAATTTCCCAGCTCCACTCTCCCAGTCAATACAGACTTTACTGGTAAGTGTGTTTGACATTGCTTTATTTAGGAGACACGAAGCTCCAAAATGTTTTCTATTATTTTTATATCCCTTTACAATGAATTTTTATTATACGTACTTATAGAAATACTAATTCAGCCCTTCAATAACTTTTGCATGATTGTGTCAGCATGTCCATCTTTACAGAATTCTGGGGGAAAAAAAGTCAGGTAAGTGAAGGAAAGGAAAAAAAAAAAAGATGCAGATGAAGAAGCAGCCTTATTGGATCAAAGTATGTGCTTTGTATTTGTATTTTTGAGAAGTATTTGCCAGGACATGTTTCTTGAAATATTATTCACTGTGTTCTCTGAGCAAATGAGTTTGCAAAATGCCTTCATGCTATTGGAGATTCTCAGTGTGCACCAGGTTACTAAAACTCCAAAAAGCATTGGAAGAATGCTATTTAACTTTGCTTAGCTAATCATGCCTAACAGATATTTGATGTAACATTTTCTTTTTCTTTCTCTCGCTCTTTCTTCCTTTTTTCACTGTGGCAACTTAATATCTCATGTTCTATGAAGAACATTGTGGGAAAAACTAATCCCAGAGGAAACATAACTCCTCTAGGCCAGGACTACGGTAAAGCAAGTGAGGCTCTTGCCTCAGTCACAAAATTTAAAGGCACTAAAAAACTGAGTGTTGATGTAAATATTTTAATTCAATATTTTTAAAAATGAAAATCAATGTGAAAACACTACAAAAATATTATCAAAAGCTTAAATAAAGACAGATTGGACCCTGTACTGGCACAATCCTGCCTCACTGGACTTACCCTGCTCCTGGCCTTACTAGTACCAAAGTATTTTGGAAGTCCCATGACCTCTGTGAATTACAGCTTCTAATAGCATGATTTCAGTATAGCCGTAAAAAATTCAACTATTTATAATACATACTTATCCAATTTTTTAAAAAGTTTACAAGGTATAAGATATATATTATTCTGTAAACTCATAAAGATGTTCATTTAATTATCCATGAGAAAGTCATTTTGAAGTAAATAGTCTTTAAAGTATTGCATATGTGAAGACAATGAAATGGAATTAGAGCTATAAAAATTTATATTGTTTTATTTTTACCTAAAATAGTAAATAGTTTGCTTTTCGTTGAGGCTGGCTACGGATGCACCTTTGCAATGAATCATGATTATATTCCAGCTGAGATATATTGAGATTAATGCATGCTTAACTAGTCTCCCGGTACATCAAAATCATCGCAGAGTATTGGAAATTGAACCACTGAGCTAAAATGCTCGACTTCTGCTTTATATTCATAAAATGGCAAAAAAGAAAAGAAAAAATAGTTAGGGAAAAGGAATACATGAATAATAGTAAAAATGTTTTCCCAAATGAAAATAGAAACTACTTCCCTGGTCCAATATTTGGCTTGTGATGTGTTTCTTCCAAGAAATAGCATCCGTTTCCATTCAACTGGGCATAGCTGCTGCAAGGATGTCAGCTTGGATTTGCAGGCTAGCCAGCAGACAGATTTTTGATGGGATCACCTACTGTTGTTGCAGTGAAAGATAGAGTGGCCCGTCCACCGTTAATAAATTTAGTCATCCTCGCTATCTCCCTTGCCGGCCTTATACTCTGAGGTGCAAGGGCTAGGGGCAGATGCAGTGTCTGGGAAGTTTTCCAAATTCCTCTTTAAAAAAGTTAGGCTGTAAACACTGGCCTCACTAAGTAGGATCCTTCTGTCTATAACAAAGCCTCCAGCTGCACAGAAAATGTGCTTGGAGTACACATCATTTGAAGGACAAGGCAGGGAGATCACAATTTTGGCTTGAACTGCTCCCTGGAGCTTTGGTGATTCCTGGAGAATGAGAAGTTCTTCTGTGTTCAGGCACATTCTGGGACATTGCTGATGCCCTTTTTAATGGTAGCTTGGCTTTACTTTTAAGACTCCCTTTAACTTTTAATATAACCAGGTATATACTAAATTATTGGTTCGATCCTTTGGCTGGCTTGCCAGGTTTGGTTGAATAATTTTATTGAATTGCACCAAAGCCTAACTAAATGTCCCCAATTAATGAGCTAGGACAAGCTTTCAAAACCAACTCAATAACTTTCTATAAGCTTGTACTTTCCTAAATAGAGAGGTAAGCATACAATTAGCATCTTACATTATTCTTACTGATACATTATCCTATCCAATCCCTCTGCAACCCTATAAAGTAGCTCTTTTTACCCTCGTAGTGCAGGAGGAAAAGAGGCTCAAGTGAGTGACTTGCCCATTGTGCCACAGCTATTGAATTTCAGGGTTGAAATGTGACCTGGAGCCCTCCAAATTTGAAGGCAAGGTCTCTGCTACAGGGTGGAAAGGAACTTTTGTAGCCTGTTCTTTGGAAGTGTTAGAATAGGAAGTATATAAAAGTAAAGAGGGATAGGAGGTGAAATAATGATCACCCAAACATTCCTTCTCTAATACTGCTAAACTCTTTGGATTTGTTTTTCAGTTAGTTTCAGCTCACAAACAGCAAGTAGTGTTGGCATTATTTATTCATTTATTTGTATCCCCAAAGACATGTAGGGATTTTTTTTTTTTATAGCGATTAAACCCAGAGTGTTACTAGGAGCTAGGTGTTAAAGATATAAATAACATTATGTGAAATGGGCTGAAGTTCTATGCGTTAAACGGTGCTTTCAACTTATATTCCTTTATATTTCATGCAGTTTTTATATTCTGAGATAAATTTAATGAGCAAATCCTTGAACTCTCTAATATGATGAATTACATTTTTAAAAGTTAATAACTTTAAGATAAACTAAGATGTCCTTTATTTTGAATTATTCAATTCAAAATCTCAAACTTCAACTAAAATGACTTCTGAATAGAAATATCAATTAGTACTCAAAGACAAATATAAGGTTGATGTACATAATTATACATATTTTATATATGAAAAGATAAGTTAGATTGTACCCATCAATGACAGGAATTATAAATGCACTCATAACACATTTCATGGCAATGAGCATTATGTTGAAAGTCTCAGTAAGAAATATCTCATTATTGTAGTACAAGAAAGGGATATCTGATACAACTTAGGCCTCTTTCATATTTGCTTTAAATATTTTTATCTTACACAATAGAAAGAGAATAATTCAAGCATATGAATATATGCCCTAAAATGTTGTTTAATATTGTAAATTATCAAACTTAATACTGTAAATAAACTCTGTCAATTTCTACCTTTGGGCAGAAGAAAGAACCAGCAAAAGCTATTTTGAGACTTGTTTTTGCTTCCTTTTCTTTTTGATGCAAGTGTTCTTTTAAAAATCTAATCTCCAGGAAGAATGTATTATCAGTCATTTACATCATGGTTTAAATTTAAAATAATTAACTCTCTGTATATGATTATGAGGACTTCGAAAAAGATTAACTGATAAATTAATTTCGAATCCAGGTGCCATTATTTATTAGCTAAATGTAATTAGACAACCCATTTAATCTTTTTTGTGCTTCTGTTTCCTTTTCTTTAAAATTAAAATAATTCCACTTACAATATTGATATCTAGCAGGTAGGTGAGGATTTAGAGTAGATAGCCCACCTAATGAACTTTACACGGTGCCTACCACAAAGATTATTTAGTACTCATTAAACATTAGCTATTAGTTATTATTCATTTAACAAATATTTATTAATTGCCTACTATGAGACAGGAGATTTCCTGAGTGAGAGTATTCTGCAGTTATAAAATCAACATTCTATTAATTTATTTGCTGTTACACATGCAAAATATGTTTGCTCAAATGTTATATCTGGGGCATGAGTAATATGCAATATTCCATATTAAAATGTGATACTTAATTTTGCTATTGAAAATAGTTAAATTAATTGACCTAGTGGTGAGGACTTCGGCAAACTACTTTTCTGAGTGTTTAATGTTGCTAATCTATTAAATTGAGGATTTTATTGGGTGATCAATGCTTCTAGCCTCTAAAATTCCAATTCTATGAATGTAGAATATTTAGGAGGCGCCCCAATCCAAAATACAGGCTGTAACTGTGGCATCTGTGAGTTAAAAAACACCTGCAGTTTAAAATAAATTGTTTTCTATAATATTATGTTTATTAATACAATTTAAGATTGATATAAATTTACTGTTTTTCTCTAATAATTTAAGAAACGTAGTGATATGGGCAGAATTCAACATAAAATAGATATTCAATTATTGGGTCATATCAGGTGTTACAAAAAAGGTAGAAAATTAAAATAGTTTCATGATCTTGTAATTGGGCAATGATATAAACAATGATGGTGAAATAGTCCCCCGGTTACATGGGGTTAACAATACATTCTTCTTCCAACACAGGAATAGCAAATAGAGTCTCCCCTCCCGTATGCAACTAGAAGGAGATATCGCTGTGTCTTTGGAGAAGAAAAAATCATGCTCATTTTTTTTCAGGAATGCAGAGTAAATCTACTTGATTTACACAAAGAATTTAGTTCTTTCCTTGTAATGCTAGTAATCCAAAGGGAACCTGGTAAAAACAGCAACTAAAATACTGCTCAGATTGGCATTCCAAAGGTGACCCTCTTTCTCCTTGTCACTTATTTTTTCCTATTAGTGAAAACAGGTCCATGATCATTTGGGGGAAGGTTTGACTATTGTAGTATCCAGATGCCAATCACACCAGCCTTTTAAACTGCCTTTACTGGCGACCCTGCCCAGAAATCAGGAACTGCCTTTGGGGAGATCTTTGTAGCAAACCACTGGGGAGATGAGCACACACATGCACCTGGATATAATTCCCTTTTATTTGTCTTCACGAGAAATGTGATTACTGATGTTGAATATCTTGCAGATGAGAACTCTGTACAGTTTCTTCATAATAATGATGTTCAAGGACACTAAATGATTGTCATACATTTTTGTATCATAGTATTCACTTTCCCAAAAATGGCTGAACTAAAATGCTTTAGAATACAAAATGCAATTAATTACCAAGGGATGAAAAAAGAAATGCAGCCACCAAAAAATCAATATGTTTTAAGAGCATATTTTTTATTTCTTCTGCTCTATAATATTTGTGCCTTATTGTTATTAGTTTTTATTATTTTTAGTGAATTGGGACATTTAAGCACTTCATTAAAAGAAAGCTGATTATAAGCAGTTATAGCGAAGGTGCAAGTAGGGCAAACTTCTTCAGATAGACTAATTAGTAAAAGCATATTAATTCTGACCTTCAACACCCTTGGTGTCCCAGTATTTGTTTTCCTTGGAGTGGGAGCAAGTATTTGCCAGAAAGCACTTGAAAAAAAGAAAAACAAAACAACTAAACAAAGCCCCAGTTCTTTTCAAGACCGATTTAAATCACAAATTTTACCTAACTTTGATGTGAAGTTTTTGGTCCTAGTTATTGAAAAACAAATATAATAATCTACTATGTGTCCTAGAAGTTTAATGAACAGGCAGTAATTATGCTAAAAAAGTAAAGGAAAGAGTAAGAACATGGTATATGGTATGTAGGAGCAAAGTAAAGGAGAAAATTCTCAGGCAGTGACAAAACTCTGCTGTGTTTTCTGATTATGAAACAATCGGAAGAGACGAGAATGTCTAGTTGAGTTAATCAGTTTGGACTGAGGACAAGGACCAAAATGCATATCTTCTTAGAATAACAGAAGTCACACTGAGCCAGGATCACTAGAGATATGGAGAAGTAAACATCAAGACTGTATATTTTGTATTATATTTAGTAAAGAGGTATAAGTAAGATCCTAGGAAATGCCTTCAGATGACATTGATGGCACTGACAGATGGGAGAGGACCATTATTTCCCCATTCACCAAATTCATCATCAGGCCAATTTAAGAATGCATATGTTTTAACCCTTGCCTTTTAAAAGTGACTTATTTTGAAGTACATTCCTATAAGTTTCCCTTTGTTTGAAATATTAATATGAGGTATCTGGTAAGTTGAGCCAACACTGAAAACAAACTGTTTTTGTTAGTTGTTAGCAGTATTTTAGTTAACTTAAAGCATCTGTTTTTGTCCATCACTGTTAAAATTTTTCAAAATGCATTGTCACCTGATATACAAACCACACATGTATTCCTATATACTCATGCCACATGCATGAACATATGTTTTCCATGAAGTCTCTAGGTTTTCCGCAACCACTCAATGGGTTCTCCTTGCCTGCTGCCTAGACAGAGCCAATTTATCAAGACAGGGGAATTACAATGGAGAAAGAATTTAATTCACATAGAGCCTGCTGTATGGGAGACTTGAGTTTTATTATTAGTCAAATCAGTCTCTTGGAGAGTTTGGGGATCAGAGTTTTCAAGAGTAATTTGGCTGGTGGGGGGCAGGGAAGTGGGAGTGCTGATTGGTTGGGTCGGGCATGAAATCCTAGGGAGTCAAAGCTGTCCTCTTGTGGTGAGTCAGTTCCTTGGTGAGGTCCACAAGATCAGATGAGCCAGTTTATCAATCCGGGTGGTGATAGCTGATCCATAGAGTTAAGGGTCCGCAAAATATCTCAAGCCCTGATCTTAAATTTTCCAATAGTGATGTTATCCCCAGGAGCAATTTGGGGAGTTTCAGAATCTTGCAGCTGGAGGCTGCACGGCTTCTAAACCATCATTCCTAATCTTGTAGCAAATTTTTTAGTCATACAAAGGTAGAGAAGTCCCCAGGCAAGAAGGGGGTCTATTTAGGGAAAAGGCTGTTACCATGTTTGTTTCAAAACTGAATTATAAACTAATTTTTTTCCCAAAGTTAGGTCAGCCTTTGCCCAGCAATGAGCAAGGACATATTCGAGGTTATAAGTAACATAGAGTTAGCTAGGCTAGGTCTCTTTCACTGTCATAATTTTCTCAGTTATAACTTTTGCAAAGGCAATTTCATTTCTATATATTCTCAAATAATACCTGCTCAAATTGTCCAGCGTTTTCTCTGCCAATATATTGGTATTTTGGAATCTTTTCAAAGACTTCATTGCTTAAAAAAATGATGTTGCTTGACATTTTGTATCAATATAACACAGATTACTTTTAATTTCCCTTTCATTCAGCTTAAATGGGTAGGAAAAGGAACTTTGAGCAGAAAAAGTATCACAATTGGTCAGCAATGGTAGTGAAACTAGCAGCTTTGAAGATGATTGGTTTTTGATTTAGTAAGATGAGTTATTTTCTGTATGCTTTCTGGAAGAAAATAGTTAAAACATTTAAAAATGTATAGTTACAGTTATTTTATACCAGTTACAGCACTCTTGAAGAGTATAGATTAAGTTCTTTTCTATGCGGATACAGAGGAATCTGGGAACATCATTGTCAAAATGCCACCTCTTTCAAAACTTGGTTCTAGTGCTCTAAATAAATGTTTCAGAAGATTATGCACTAATGTCATTGGCGGCAAATTCATATGGATCTGCAGCCACCTCAATTTTTGCCCTCTCGGAAGAAAGAATTTGATTGATAGGACATAGGCAGTAGAGCAGGAGTGAAAGTTTATTAAAAAGTTTTAGAGCAGGATTGAAAGGAAATAAAGTATACTTGGAAGAGGGCCAAGTGGGTGACTTGAGAGATGATTTGACCTTTGACTTGGGGTTTTATATGTTGACATGCTTCCAAGGTCTTGCGTCCCTTCTCCCCTGATTCTTCTTTTGGGGTGGGCTGTCCACGTGTGCAGTAGCCTACCAGCAATTGGGAGGAGTTGAATGTGCAGTGTGTTTACTGAAGTTTTAGGCATGCTCACTTGAGGCATGTTTCCTTACCAGTTAAGTGTTCCCAGAAGGTCATATACTGGTTAAACTCCACCATTTTTCCTCTTAGTGCGCATGCTTGAGCTCACTCCCCCAACTCCTGATCTATCATTGGGAAGCTACTGATCACCAGTCTCAGGTGTTTCTATCTATAGGGAGACTGCCTTTCCCTGGCACTGGCTGTGACAAATTCTTACTATTTTAGAGAGACAGTGTAATAACTATCACCTGATGGCTGCCTGACATTTCTGGTGGGGCGTTGGAGGGGGTTGTGCTTCTCTTGCCCTGCCCATAGTCTAACTACCAACTGTAACACTAATAGTTTCATTTAAGTGGGGGAAATGTTAAGTAATAATATGCAAACCACATTTAAAGTCTATATATTGAAGGAGGCTCACAAACATAGCCGTAGGACATTTGTTTGGAGCTTTGAAAAGGGAGGCTTAGTTCCTTACATTCTCTTGACTGATGAGCCGTTTCCATTTGGAAATTCTTCGACTTTAGTGCAACTTCAAAAGAAAGGCATGAGAAAGAAGGAGAGAGGAAGAAACCCTCAAGCCATCTAACATCATCTCTGGCAATGGTGGCCATATCATTTTCACAAGCAAAGGGTATCCATGAGGAATATCATGAACGAAGAATAAGGACTTAAGGGAAACCTGTGGGAATGATTGAATGATCATCCCTCCAGCAGATAATTAAAAAATCAGTGTAGATGCATTTTTCTCAGCTTCTTCGCTTCATTTTTTTTCCTCTCCTGAAACCTGTTCTTCCTTCTGTGTGTACCATCCACAGTGATCCTCACTGATTGTCTGAGGCAGAAACCTTGGAACTCTCCTTGAATTGACACTTGAACTATTCATTCCCTTCCTCCCATTCTATCAATGATTCCTCCTCTGGCCATTCTTCCTCAGATGCATCTCTTGGAATTACTTGCTGGTCCTACAGCTACTGCCTAGTCCAGACCTAGGTTGTGGGCTTCTCTGCCAACAGTTTCAGTCTTCTCCAGGCTGTTATTCAAACTAATGATTTTTATTGACATTCTCTTGTGTAAAACCTTTTAATGGTTTCCCAGTGAGAGATGGCCTGCACAAACCCTTTTCTGCTTTACCTGCTTTCTACCCATGTACCTCCTCATCTCTCCAGCCACGGACTGGTTTATTCTCCAGCTCTAGACCATTTTTTAGTCCTAGTACTTGAATGTAGCACACTCTCGGATGCCCATCTCTTTGAACATGTTGATACCTTTGCCCGGTATGCTCTCGTTTATTTGCAAGTACGTCGCTTTCCTTTCACGTGGCTAATTGCTGCTCATCATGAAAGGGTTAGCTTGGCTGTTCCCCTAAATAAACTTCCAGCAACACCAGCCTCCTCCCATGCCAAATCTGGGTTGAGGACCTCTCTTATGTACTACTATAGAAACCAATAATTGCTCTATTTTAGCTCTTACCACACTCTACTAAAACTGATTGTTCAGGGAGCTAAGCTATGAGGACACAAAGGCATAACGATGATACAATGGACTTTGGGGACATGGGGTCAAGTGTGGGATGGGGTGAGGGATAAAGAAACTACCCATTGGGTACAGTGTACACTGCTTAGGTGATGGGTGTACCAAAATCTCAGAAATCAACACTAAAGAACGTATTCATATAACTAAATACTGCCTGTTCCCAAAAAACCTATTGAATAAAAACAACTGGTTGTTTGCTTATCTATGTTTCATGTAGACTGAAATTATGACTATCTTTTTCATGCTTATAACATTTGCATCTTGCACAGCATAAGACATTTACCAGATACTCAATAAATATTTATTAACTAAATAAGTGATAGAAAAGAGGGAAATCCAAAAGATGGATCACTTAGCTATGAGAATTATTTAATGGTGAAATTCATTATGCATTTGAATATAGTTCACCTTTTTAAGTCTACATTTTTGAAAGTATTGATGGGTTAGAGTGATAACTCAATTTATTTAGTCTCTATTGGCCTTAGATGTATAAGAAAGTGTATTTTAAACTGTATAGTACCAGAAACAAAAAGAAATTTCTTGTTAATGGCCCTCAGTTATTGGCAAAGTTACTGGTACACCAGTTGTTAGAGCTAGAATGTTCTTTCAGAAATTGTTTTCTGCCCCACCATAGCTATCACATTGTGTTGCTGAAAACTAGGTGGTTGCACATCTCTTAGATACATGATCTCCTTAGGCTTATTAAATTTTGAGGTTAATGAATATTTTGACACTTTTACTTATACATATCATTAGGGCTTATTGCAATAGGTTTAAGATGACAGTCATAATAAACATATACAGTACAATAAAAAGCACTTTTAATCTTGAAAGTGCTTTATAAACAACAGTGATCAATGCTATGGATGGATTAACAGCATCATACTGATTGAATTCTATTTCAAGGGCAATGGAGGTATTGATGTTGGCAATCTAGTTCAGAAAGTGGCAATGGCTGTAGTAAATAGTGCAGGTTCTGAAGTCAGACTCCCCAAGTTTCAAATCTGGCTCCCCAACATGCTGGTGGGCAACTTTGCACAAGTCATTCCCCCAGTGTGAATCTCAGTTTCTTCATCTGTTAAATGGCATGTTGTAAGGTTTCAATGCAGGAATCACCGTAAAGGATTAGTTCACAGTATCTTAGTATTGTGTATGTATTTATGACCAGCATTCTGTAATTCTGGACTTCAATTATATGCCTTTCCATTGCACACATATATTTTATGTCCCTAAGCCACATAAATCTTGATGATACTTCTTTATGACCTCTCTCTACTACATGGTACTCTGATCATTCACTTTATTTTACTCGTTCTGTGAAACTCTGACCTTTGTGTTTTGTTGTCATTGTTACCTTTCTTCTTCCACTGGAAGCATACATGTTTTGCATCTCATTTCTCCACATCTATTAAACAGCCAACTTTAAATGTTATGTGTACTTACAAACCTAACTTTATTTTTCCCCCATCTCCACAATCAGTCTTCTTGAAACTATGTGTTATTTTCTCATGGATGAATCACTCCTCAATCTACTGTCATTTGGATTCTTTTCTTCCATTTCTTTATTGGAAATACTTTCTTCCAGATTATCGATAGTTTTCAAGTCAGTGAAATTTCCTTAATCCTCACACTATGTGCTAATAAATAATATTGGTGCCATTTTGTCTGTTTAAAAAATAGGAAGAAACTAAATATTTCTCACTAGGTTTCTCCTTCTATTTTCCCTAAACTGTGTTTCAAGCTTTGATACTGCTTTCTACGTCCACCTTTACATGGAAGAGTTTAATCATTCATTTGGTTCGTATGCAGTTTTTTCTTATTTCACTCCACTAGCTGATGTTATGATTGCTGTTGTAAAAAGGATGTTGAGCAACACAAGTATGATTCCTAACCTTAGGGAGCTTAAAGTCTTGCAGTGAAATCATGCATCAAACATGTAATTAAGTAATTACAAGTGACTTCTGTCTTGAGCTATGAAGCATATAAAAAATTCATCCTGCTGAGAAAAGAGATAGAAGCTGGACAAAATTTCTTAAAAATATGGTTTAAGACAGAAGTGAGTAACAAGGGCTTCTAGGACTTGTGGGATCAAGATCCCAGATATAAGAGAAAACATGTAGGTGAGCCTTTTAAATTATCTTTGTTTTTTTTTTTTTTTTTTCCTTCTGTTTTGTTTGTTAATTCCTCTATTGCATAGTCTTAGGGAAAATAAAAAAGACAGGCAAAATTTAGACTCTGGGTGGGGTCCTGGTATACATGCTAGGTTTTCAATTGAAATCCTATAAGAGCAAATCATAAATAGGCTATTCTTCCTCAGATAAAGCCTCAATTCATCTTAAGTACTAATGATACTAATGAGATAAAAGTTATTTTTTGCCAAAAATATTTAGATATGATGTGAAAGGAGATCACATCAACCAGAGTCCCAGAGTGTACAATTTTTTTCCTACACAATGTCGGGCATTCAATAAAAAATTAACAGGCATTCCAGAAAATAGGGTCAAATACCAAAAGGTAGGATAAATAAAACAAAAAATAGAAACATATCCTCAAGTAATTCAGCTATATAGAAATATATGTTTGCATACCCATATAGGCATATGCACACATACATATATAGGTATATATGCATATATCCAGACACAGACTTTAAAATAACTATAATTAATATTAGCAACAAAATCAATGAAAATGTTCAGAATTTAAGCAGCAAATGGGAATATATTAGAATAGGAATTATAGAGCTGAGTAACAGCTGAAGTTAGAATCTCAGTAGATAAAATACCAATTCCATCACTGATAAAGTAAATAGTTTCATTCTTAATATCGTATGCAACAATGTAAGTTGGGAGCAAAATATATATAAAACACCTATTTGTAGCCATTTATAGCAACAGTGCAGAGCTACTATGCTTAAGTGAAGAAAAGCAAATGAATTGAGTTGCACACAGCTGGAATTATTGAGCTCAAGCAGAGGCATTAGTATATCTGGTAAAGGAATAAAAAGTGGAATTCAGGGCTAAAAAAGTAGCTCAGATTTGGAGGGTAGGTGCCCAGAGAGAAGAATGATGCTGAAAAATAATCCAAAAATTCTGTGTAACAATTCTTTTTTGGGTCCTTGGCCAACCTTTAGAATAATCCTATGAGAAACATAGCAGAGAAGAACTGCTTGGTAGCTGGAGCTAAGCAGAGATTTCAGAGGTAACAGAGAGCTAAGAATACACACATGGAGTTTAGACTTAACCAGAGTAGAGAAACCTTGGTGAACACTCTGAGCTTTCACTCAACTCTCCAAAAGTCCGTCCTTTATGAGTAAATTCCCACAATTCCCATGCTGTAGGAATAAGGGCTATTCCTTAGGAACACTGAGATAACTGAAACAGATTCACCATAGTGACGCCTAAAGCCAAGGCTTAGTAAGGTCAAGGTAATCTGATAATTTTACTTCCTGTCAAAAGAGAATTTTGCATTCATTAATAAAAGATGAAATAATCCAGAGGTTTTACTATGGGTCATCCATGAAGTGACCAATAGTGAAATATTAATAGTCGATAGAGGCAGACGAAGACTTCAAAATAACTTCAGTTAATGTTAAGAGAAAATAAAGGACAAAGTGGACAGAAAGGATGATAAGATAAAAAATATTTCAATGCAAAATTGTAATCTGTACAGTAATTAATAGGAAAAATAGTATGTAAAGTAAAATACCTGAAATGAAGAGAGTATTGATGAGTTACACAGATGGAACGTTGCAGAAGGCAAGATTAGAGAACTCAGTGGTCAATTGTAATTGTCCAAACTGAAGCATAGCAAGAAGAAGTAAAAACATGAAAAAAAGAGCAGCGTGTAAGAGACGTATGGAACATAGGTGTATTTGAGGACCCAGAAGGAAAGGAGTGAAAGAATGAGATGAGTAATTTTGTAGAATAACCAAATATTACTAAATATGAAAAATAAAAAGCTTAGCAAACCATAAGCAGGGCAAATATAAGGAAAGCCATATCCAGGTATATTATAGTCAAATTGCTTAAAATAAAAGACAAGGAAAAACCGTCAGAAGCACCTGGGAAGGGTGGGGAGACAGTGGAACAAAAATAAGAATGATGTCTGAGTTTTCGACAACAACAAAAAATGAATGCCAGAATATAATGGAATGATACTTTTTAAATGCTAAAATTATTCTTTTTTTTTTAACAATAATAGCATCAAAAGAAAACTACCGGTCAAGATTTCTGTACCCAGGAAACATATCCATCAAAAATGGTAAAATAAAATATTTTTCCTAGCAAAAGAGTTGAAAAAGTTATCACCAAAGGACTGGCATTATAAAAATCATAAAGTGTATTAGGACATAGGCAAAGATCCCATAAGGAAGTACAGAGCTGCAGGAAAGAGTGCAAATCTCTAGAAATGGTAAATAGGTATGTAAATAAAAAGTAACATTTATGATAAAGGACATGAAAATCATAGTATGAAGCTGATAACATATGTAAGAAAAATGTATGCCATCAATTATTTTGTCACAAATGATGAGGGGATCTATATGGAGTTAACTGTGGTAAAATTCCTAAGAAGTTAGGGAAGTTGAAGAATTAATATAAAGTAGTCCATAGTAGAAAAAGGATTCAGATTATGATCACGAAGGTAACAAGCAAAAGAATGATTTAAAAAAATTAATGTAGGGAAACACCAAATATTAAATAAAAATAGATTAAGCTGATAAAAGAGTTTGACGGTGGCAAGAAGAAGACAGAAACAAAGAGCAAATGTGAGGAATAAAAGGACAAATACCACCGTGGTAAACATAAACCCAACTATATCAGTAGTTGCATTAAATCTAAATAGTCTACCCAAATAAGCATAAAAGTTATCGGATTGTTTTAAAAAATAAAAACATATGTTGTTTATTCTTATAAACATTCTTTAAATATAAAGACAAAATATGAAAACAAAGAACGAGACACGATATATCGATAAGTAGATAGATATTAAGACAATAGCGGATCACGAGGTCAGGAGATCGAGACCATCCTGGCTAACCCGGTGAAACCCCGTCTCTACTAAAAATACAAAAAATTAGCCGGGCGAGGTGGCGGGCGCCTGTAGTCCCAGCTACTCCGGAGGCTGAGGCAGGAGAATGGCGTAAACCCGGGAGGCGGAGGTTGCAGTGAGCTGAGATCCGGCCACTGCACTCCAGCCCGGGCGACAGAGCAAGACTCTGTCTCAAAAAAAAAAAAAAAAAAAAAAAAAAAAGACAATAAATGTTAGTAGACATAATGGAGTACATTTCATAATGATAAAAAGATCAGTTCAATAGAGGGACATATAATCCTAAATTTAGGGGCTACTTATAGCTTCAGATATGTATATAAAACTGAAGTTGACAGAAATAGAGAAATAAACAAATCCTCATAATTGAAGATATAAATCCCCATCTAATATTTTGACAGAAAAAGTACACAAAATATTAGTAGAGCTATCAAAGATTTGAAAATGAATAAACAATTACGTCTGTATATAAAACATGTGACATATGTTATAGTTGTCATATGTAGAACATTACTTCCAACAACTATATAATATGCATTTTTGAGGAACACATAGGACATTTTCCAAAATAGTTATATCCTGGGCTATAGAGATCTTATAATTTTTATTTATTTATTTAAGAGATGGGGTTTTACTGTGTTGCTCAGGCTGCTCTTGAACCTCTGGGCTCAACCAGTCTTCCCACCTCAGTCTCCAAAAGTGTTAGGATTACAGATGTGATGAGCCACTGCGTTCTGCTTGATCTTGTGATATTTCAAGTTCTCTGACAACTGTGGAATTAAACTAGAACTCCAAATATAAAATATAATCAGCTTGGAAAATATCCCTGGTTCAAAAAGAAATAATAGAAATTAAAAATTATTTTTATCTAATTATAATAATGCCTTTATATATAAAAACATTGTATGATGGACAATATCAGGAATCTGATATTGCTTTGTAGCTTTCAATGCATATATTAGAAAAAGGGAATAGTTAAAAATCAATTATCTAAGCTTCCAACTCAAGAAGAAACCAGGAAATTAAAGCAGCATATGAAACCCAAAAAATATTTGAATGAAAGAAATTATAAAAATAAGAAAAATCAATGATATAGCAAACAGAAATGTAATGGACAAAACAAGTAAGGCCAAGAACAGAGTCTTAGAAAATTTGGGAAAAAAGATTCTTTGCAAGTGATCAAGGGAAAGAGAAAGTTCAGATTATTACTCTCAGGGATGCGAAGAGCCATTAGTAGAAATCTTACAGACGTTAAAAAAAAAAAAAAAAAAAAACCTAATAATGTATTAAGAACAGCACTATGCTAAAACCTTGACAATACAGGTAAAATACAGAGATCCTTTGCATGGGAGAAAATCTCCAAATTTAAACTAACATAAGAAGATATAGAAAATCTATGTGGTCCTAGATGTGTTTTAAAAATGAAATCTATAGTTAAGTCTTTTACATAAAGAAAACCCCAGAACAGGTGGCCCGATTGGTGGATTTCATCAAACAATTACAGTAGAAATAATAGCAATCCTACACAAACTCTTCCAGAACATAGAAAATTGCAATGGTTTCTATCTCATTTTATGAGGTCAGAAGAACTTATAGACTAAAATCTGACAAATAAATTAACATAAAGGAAAACCCAGGTCCATAATGATCCCAAAGTAGATTCTAATATTCTTTCTCTGTGTGTATGTGTGTATATGTTTTTGTGTGTATATGTACATGTATATATATAAATAAAATATTATATCATGACCATGCAGGTTTTATCCCAGTAGTGTAAACGTTTCAAAATGTATGTGATTCACCACAGTAACATAGTAAAAATGGATCATTCTAAATTTTCACCACAGGTTTCACAAATGCATTTAGTAAAACATAATAACTATTCATAACAATTCTCAGCAAAGTAGGAATGAAAGAACACATCTTAATAAACTGTTTTTGTAAAAGACCTCTAATAGTAAAATATCAAGTGCTTTTTCCCAGAGGTCAGGTACAGGACAAGGAAATACACTATCAACGCTTTTATTTAATGTTGTACTGGAAGTACAGTACTAGCCAGAGCAATACAGCAATAAAATAAATAAGTAAATAAATAAATATTAGGTATGTCAAAGAAGAAGTAAACTATCTTTATTTGTAGATGTCATTATTTGTATTGATGTCAAAATAATATATAAACTATTCCAGTGTACTCAGTAAACTTAACAAAGGTGTTGGATAAAGGTCAATGTACAGAAATCCAATGTTTCTATTGGATAGCAAAAACCAAATAGAAAATGAAATGTTTAAAAGTACCATGCATACTAGAACTAATACACATAAATGACTTAGAAACAAGTCTACTAAAAGGTAATGTAGGACCTCTACTCTGAAAACTACAAAAAAATTATTGTGAGAAATTAAAGACCAAATAAATGGAAAGATATGCCATGTTCATGGATCTAAAGACTTAATACTGTTAAATAGCCAGCCTTTGTAGTTTGATCTGTAAAATCCATATAGTCCCTCTGAAAATCCTAGGATTTTTGTAAAAATTGACAAACTAATTTTAATATGTACATGAAAGAAGAAAGTACTTAGAATAGCCAGGGCAATACTAAAAGAGGGCAGAGCAGGAGGGCTTACATATCAAGACTAACTATAAGACTGTAGTAGGTCAGCATGTATAGTATAGGCAAAAGAATAGATAAGTACAGTAATTACATATTGCCACATAAATACCCCAAATAAATACATGCATATGCAGGGCACAGTGGCTCGCTCACACCTGTAATCACAGCACTTTGAGGGGCCAAGACAAGAGTATTGCTTGTGCTCAGGAGTTCAAGACTAGCCTGGGCCACATATTGAGACCTTATCTCTACAAAAATTTGAAAAATTAGCTGGGCATGGTGAGGCACCTGTAGTCCCAGTTACTCAGAAGGCTGAGGTAGGAGGATCTCTTGAACCCAAGAGTTCAAGGCTGCAGTGAGCCATGATTGCACCACTGCACTCCAGCCTGGGTGACAGAGCAAGATCCTGTCTCTAAAAAATAATAATAATACATACATATGTATGTGCTCTAAAAAGCACATGCAAAGTTGTTCATAGCAACTTTATTTCTAATAATCAAAAACTGTTAATCCAAATTTCTATCAACGGTAGAATGGATAATAAATTATAATAAATTTGTTCAGTGGACTATGTATAGAAATAAAAATGAACCAACTATTGCTTCAGAGAACAATGTGGGTGAATCTCATAACCTATTATTGAGTAAAAGAAGCTAGAATTTATATAAATTCCTATTTATATAAATTTCTTCTTTTTCATTTCAACATGTATTTTAGGTATAATGGGTACAATGTGCGGGTTTGTTACTTAATTATATTGCATGATGCTCACGTTTGGGGTATGGGTTCCATTACGCAAGTAGTGAGCATGGTATCACAGTCCCCTCCCTCCCTTCCAGTGTCTGTTGTTCTCATGTTTTTGTCCATGTGTGCTCAATGTTTAGCTCCCACATATAAATGAATATGTAGTATTTGGTTATTGTTCCAACGTTAATTCACCTCCAACTGCATCCAAAGGAAATGATTTTGTTCTTTTTTATGATTGGGTAGTATTCCACGGTGTATATGTACCACATTTTCTTTTTCCAGTCCATCATTGGTGGGCACCTAGATTGATTCTGTGTCTTTGCTATTGTGATTAGTGTAGCAATGAACATATGAGCGCATGCGTCTTTTTGTTAGAATGTTTTATTTTTCTTTGGGTATAAACTCACTGACAGGATTGCTGGGTCAAATGGTAGCTCTGTTTTAAGTTCTTTGAGAAATTTCCAGACTGCTTTCTTTCCACAGTGGCTGAAGTAGTTTATATTTCCACCAATCATGCATATGCATTTTCTTTTCTCCACAGCCTTACCAGCATCTGTTGCTTTTTGACTTTTTAATAATAATCATTCTGACTAGTGTGAGATGGTATCTCATTGTTGTTTTGATTTCCATTTCTCTGACAATTATTGATTCTGCACATTTTTTCATGTTAGTTGGCTGCTTGTATGTCATCTTTTGAGAAATGTATGTTCTGCCGGGCATGGTGGCTCACACCTGTAATCCCGCACTTTGGGAGGCCGAGGTGGGCGGATCACAAGGTCAGGAGATCGAGACCATCCTGGCCAACATGGTGAAACCCTGTCTCTACAACAATTAGCTGGGCATGGTTGTGTGTGCCTGTAATCCCAGCTACTCAAGAGGCTGAGGTAGGAGAATCACTTGAACCCAGGAGGCAGGGATTGCAGTAAGCCGAGATGGCACCACACACTCCAGCCTGGTGACAGAGCGAGACTCCATCTCAAAGAAAAAAAAAAAAGAGAGAAGTATATGTTCATGTTTTTTCCCATATTTTAAATGGGGTTGTCTTTCTTTTGTTGATTTAAGTTGCTTATAGATTCTGCATAATAGAACTTTGTCAGATGCATAATATGTATATTCTGTAGGCTGTCTGTTTACTCTGTGGGTAGTTTCTTTTGCTGTGCAGAGGCACTTTAGTTTAATTAGGTCTCACTTGTCCATTTCTAAAGCTGGAAAATGAAATCTGTGGTGACAGAAATCAGTAGATGGGGTAATAACTGAAAGGAAACAAAAAGAAGCCTTCTGAGATTCTAGAATTATTTTATGAATTAGTTTGAGAGGAGTTTATAAGTGTAGATTTATTTTGTAAATGTTCGTCAAAATATACCTCGATAATTAGTTTACTTTATTTTTGTTATACTTCACTTTGAAAAGTTACTGAATAAATATTTCAAGCCTGCAAAGTCCAAAAACAAGATGTGAAAAAATACTGTAACATAACAGAAGCACTCAACCCAGTCTAGAGGATTAGTGAAGACCTCTCAGAGGATGAGGCAAGTTGAATTAGCTAGGCAAAAAAAAAAAAAAAAAAAAAAAAAAGGAAAGAAAGAAAGAAAGCAAATGAGTCCAGGTAGCGAAAGTATCATGTATCAATGTCTTGATGTGGGAGATGACATGTACATAAATAAAGAAATTAGTAAGCAAGAAAAACTTGGAAATTCTAATATAAACTAGATTCTTGCCAGAAGGGTACATGATGAGGCTGAAATAAAAAAGGGGCCAGATCATGCAAGGGCCATCACATTGAGAATTTTGAACATAATTTTATTCATTTTTACAAGACCACTGTGGAGTTTAGAAGCTGATGCCAAAACCTTTTTAAGAAGGACATGCTGGTGTTTTTCACTGAGATTGTACATGTGCTATTCATAGATTGACTCACTAAAAGTGACAATTTTATTTGATCATCTAATAAGATTGTTTATAGAATGTCTTGCAAAATGTTAGAAGACCTTCCTTATAAGAATTAGCCTAGCTGAGTGGTTAAAAAAAAAAAAAAAAATCAAATTCTGAATCCTAGCATGGATCTGTAGCACTCTTACAATTGTCCAAAAGTTTCTTCCTACCTGCTGCCTAAACAAAATCCATTAACTGAGACTGCAGGATTGCAGTAAAAAGTTTAATGGAAGCCAAGCCAGCCAAGTGGAAGAACTGGAGTTATCACTCAGATCAGTCTCTCTGAAGTCTCGAAGGTTAGGATTTTTATGGACAATTAGGTGGGCAGAGGGGCTAGAGAATGGATGTTGCTGATTGGTTGAAGATGAAATCATAAGAGCATGGAAAATGGTCCTCCTGTATTGAGTCTGTCTCTGGGCGGGGCAAAAGGATGTGTTGAGTCATGAGTTGTTAGTCTGGGTGGGATCAATTTGAAAAACATCTCAAAAAAAACAATCTTAGGTTTTGCAATAGTGATGTTATCTATAGGAACAATTGGGGAAGTCACCAATCTTGTGACCTCTGACCACATTATTCCTGAACAGTAAGCAATTACAAAAATTATGCCTACATTATCAGCATTCAGGCACCTCCCATAATCCTATTCTTGTGGCCTTTCATTAATCTTATGAAGGTGGTTTTTGGTCCCTGAGAAAGGAGGAGGTTAGTTTTAGGGAGGGACTATGATCATCCTTGCTTTCAAGTTGAACTATAAACTAAATTTCTCCCAAAGTTAGCTTGGCCTATGCCCAAGAATGACCAAGGACAGCTTGAAGGTTAGAAGCAAGATGGAGTCAACTATGTCAGATTTCTCCTACTGTTGTAATTTTGTAAAATCAGTTTCATCCTAATCTCTGGAGAAATACCTAGAAATTTGCATTTGGATAAGATATACAGATCTACAGTGTTAAAGACAGAGCTATCTTATGACCACCCCTCCCTGCCAGCTATTTGTTTAAGAGAAACGAAACAATTTGTACATACAAAAAGCTGGCCCACAAATATGCATCACACCTACATTCACAAGAGCCAGAAACTAGAAACAACTCAAATATCCATCAATAGGTGAACTGATTAATAAAATGTGGTATATGTATGATGAAATACTAGTAAGCAATACAAAGGAAAGAGCAGAAGAATACTTACTCATAACTCCACTTACATAAAATTCTTAATAATAATTAACGTATAGTGACAAAAAGGAGATCGGCAGTTGCCTAGGCCTGAAGAGGAGGGGTTTATGGAAATGCTCTGTAATGATCAAGGTAGCAGTTTTACAAGTGTGTACATCTGTCAAAACGTAC